>NC_056745.1:822157950-822471786 GCF_019279795.1 Protopterus annectens
CATATATAATCAAAAATAAATTGTGGAGTATCAAAAAGAATTACTACAACTACTATGGTAGGTTGACCTGTTACAATAGAAAATACTATTCCAAATCATAAATGAATTATTGGTAAATATGATATTTGCTTGCCAATTTATATAGCTACTTACTTAGTAAGCTGTCATAGTAATAGTATTTATGTACATGTCTTTTTTGTTCTTCTTCACTATTGGAACTAGAACATTCTCCTTGAAAGACATCCTATTTTCACCAGTAGCCCTGACAGAAGAGCTCCATTAAGTACACATAGTAACTAAACAGCATATGGTATAGTAGTAGTATACAATTCAAAACTGTACCATAGTTCAACAAATGACATATATATATATATATATATATATATATATATATATATATATATATATATATATATATATATATATATATAAATATGCAACACTTAAATGCCTCAAACTGTATTCAGTAGCTGTACATGGTGTTTGATGTATTCACAAGTGAATATGAACAGAGCAGTTGTGTCAAATGAGTACAAGAAACATGATAGCTTAAATTTTTATGCCAAACTTCACCCGAACAAGGTTTTCATGACAATCCATACATATTTAAATAAGCCATTAGTCAATCACTCACAAACATATCACAAACCAGGTAACTCATTCAAACACTGTAATGTTATTATAGCTAGCTCAAAGATTTTTTAAAATCCTTTACAACTGTTTAATACATAATCTACATTAAACAAAAAATGTATATTATACACAAAAATATATACATCTTAAAAATTATGAATAAAATTGATACTTTTATAAAACACAAGTATAGCTTATAAATTTGCATCTCTCAGTTTCAACACACTAGATATACATATGTTGCCATTCAGCCAAGGGCTCTGCCTACATCCAATTTAATTTGTCAGAACAGCTCATGATATTCCAACAGAGCCTTCCAATGGTCACTCCTGGGATTTTGTGCAACTTGTTCTATTACAAGAAAAATAAGCTTACTATTAGGACTTTCTTTTGAATGCCTAAAAAGTGCGTTTGAATCCTTACCATGCTTCAAACTCTTCCTGAAGGTCCTCTGTGTTTTCACAATATAAAACCTCATACAGGAGGTACACTTCACTAAATTAACAACCCCTTTGCTACCACAATTAAATAAGCAGTCAATTTAATAATAATGTCCCTAGCCTCTAAATGCAACTCACTAATGTTGGCTATGTGTGCACACTGGTTGCAATAATTGCATTTATAAGTACCACATTTTCTGTTGTTATTGTCCTTAAGATTATTCCCTCCTTTTTTCAAAATTTCTTTCAAGTTCTTATCCCTTTTCCTAAACAAAGACGGGAACATCTATTACCACTTTATGCACATCAGTGTTCAACTTTAGAACCCCTCAATATTTTCTTATGATATTTTCCAATTCCCCAGATTCACTACTATATTTGTATACAAATGCCAAGTCATGTGAACCATTTGTTGCTCTTTTTAAGCCCTCTGCTTCTTTTATACCCAAAATAGGCATATAATCACTCTTACGCTTGTTAATGACCTCCTGTCCTATCTGGTTTACCAGTTATTTTGGATAACACCTTTCAAGAAATAGTTTTTTTTAATAAAACTAATTTCCTGTTCAAATATATCCTGTTCCGTGGTCATTCTGGAGGCCCTAATCATTTGTCCTTTCACAATACCTTTCTTTTGATAAAAAGAAAATTCACTAAGAAAATGTAGGTAGGAAATGAAATATCTATCTTTACAAAAAATCCTGGAGTGAAACCTCCTCAGAACATAATCTTTATATATACTCACATCCAAATAGTTAATAACATCTTTAGAGTGGTTACGAGTAAACTTGAGAAAAGAAGTGGTGTTGTCAATATACGTCATTAAGTCCTCATCTGTCCTTTTCCAAAACAAACAAATATCATCCAAGAAACAGGTATAATGTACAATCTTTGAAAAATATTCAGATGAAAATGCAAATTTGCACTCCCAGTAGTAAAGCACCAAATTAGAAAACAACGGGGCACAGCAGGCACCCATGGCAACACCTTGAGTTTGCCTAAAATATTCCCCTTTATAATAAATATAGTTGTTTTCCAAAACAGTTTCCATAAACTCAAGAATCAAGTTAACTTTATTACTGGATAAATAATTACATTTTGTTACAACTTGTTGAAAATAATCTAGGCCCCTCCTCATAGGGTATACTAGAAAACAAATCAGTAACATCAATAGTGATGAATATCAAATCTTCATCAAAAATCTCTTTTGTGATGTTACATAAAAAATCCTAAGAATCCTTGGTAATTTTTTTGATGGAAGAAACAAATTTTTTAAATTTTTGTTCGATATAAATAGCTAGGTATTCCATTTTTGAACCTGCCTTGGTCATAAAAGGAGGTTTCTAAATATTTTTGTGGACCTTTGGTATCCAAAAATACAGGGTATATGGGGATTAGTAAGTTCCACAATGCTGTACCAATATTCTATTATTAAAACAGAGCATTCAGACAAAAGTCCTTCTTCAGTGTTGAATAAAATTCTTATCAAGACATCACATCCTTTATACTCAGAAATCCAATAAACACATGACACAGCCTACCTATCATAAACTAAACTTAATCAAATAATTAAAAACAGCAATTAATGAACATTTTCACTAGAAAATCTTAAAGGAATATGTTACATTCCATTAAGTTAAAATCTTTTACATTATTAGCTACTAAAAAACTTGATATAATCACATTGCACTTTCAAATACTTCAGTTACGCACAAGTATTATGTATTACTAAATCAAAATAAATATTCGTATATACTTTGTATCTACCAGTAGATATTTAGTTATGCATATAATTCAACATATTCATATAACAAGTAAAATAATTTATAGTTATGCTTACACCTATAACATTTGTATACACTTCAAGTTATGAAATATATGCCTAAGTCGATATTTACTTGAATATATATGAACATTAATTTTGCTTTAGTGATGTATGCATATAAATATGTTTTGATGCAATTTTAAGCAGAATATGAATATCAATATATTATGCTTTTCAGTAGCCAATAATCTTGAAATGTTGGTATAAATATGTTAAATTATATGCATAACTAAATATCTACTGGTAGATGCAAAGTATATATAAACATTTATTTTGATTTAGTAATATATAATACATGTGCATAACTGAAGTATTTGAAAGTGCAATGTGTGCAAGTTTTTTAGTAGCTAATAATCTAAAAGATTTTAACTTAATGGAATGTAACATTTTCCTTTAAGATTTTCTAGTGAAAGTTTTCATTAATTGCTGTTTTTAATTATTTAAGTTTAGTTTATGATAGGTAGACTGTGTCATGTGTTTATTGGATTTCTAAGTATAAAGGATGTGATGTCCTGATAAGAATTTTATTCATCACTGAAGAAGGACTTTTGTCTGAAAGCTCTGTTTTTATAAAATAATATTGGTACAGCATTGTGGAACTTGCTTTTACTTTGGTGCTTTGGACTTTCTGGTTCGACTTCATCACTGGTTCATTTTATATCCCTTTTATATGGGGATTAGTCACAGTTAAGTAGTCCAATAACTTCTTTTCAATACTGCCTTGAAAAAATAGTCTTTAATACAATAATCAGTCTTAGAGTAAGCAATGTTAATTTTATTTTTCTTTACTACTTCATATCTATGATCATCACTCAAAATGTTAAACATAAGGGATTCATATTCAGTGTTGTCCATTATAACAACAATACCCCCCTTTATCTGGCTTCATTACCCTGCAATCAGAGTCCTCTAATTTGTTGATTAAAGCCAATTCCTTTTCAGAAACATTATAGATTAGGTTCATAGATTAGTACTAGGCTAACTGCTCTTGCGAGCCATTTTAAGCCTAGCCAATTATCCCTTGTGAGACTCAAACCCTGCACCTTGTGTTTATAAGGCAAACACCTTAACCATTAGGCCACCCTCCCAACCCGAGAACTCTTTCCTTTATTATTTCTGAATTTTCTTAAGTCAGCTTCAACAAGTTCCTCAAAAGTTTTTAAAGTAGGGTGTAGGAGTGGGTTGACAATACTTCTTTTCGTCAAACTCACTTCCCCTAGGCCTGTATTAATGTTGTTATTTTTAACCAAATACCAGCACTGACTCTGTGTAAAAACATTTTTAGGTCAACCAAAGGTTTGCTTGGAAGAAAATGAAAAACTTTAGTAAACAATTCAAAAAAGGTTTTGCCTACTACCAAATCAAAATCACAAAAAGTGTGCTTAATTTCCTGGTTTGAAACATTTATATTATCCACATCATTACTTTCTGCAACATAACTCAAAACTGGTTGTTGTGGTACTTGTTGAAGGTACGTCTTCCCCTTCCCCTTCCTCTGCCTTTTGCTCTTCCACCCTTTCCCCTGGGAGACTAGTTGTCCCCGTAAATATTTTGAACAATAATGTTCTGCCTCCCTGCTATTCATTCACCTCTCCTCAAAGGGGGATACATTAAAGGGGGCATAGGAGTGTCAACCCCTTGATTATCCTTGTTTTCTGTATTTTCTTCAACCTCAGGGTTGTTAACAACATTACCTTTTCCTTTTGGCAAAGGATAAACTTTCCCTTCACTATATTCAGCTAAATCTCTTCTCATTTTATTCAGTTTTCTCTTATATATATTATCACAAACAAGATCAGCATCTTTAATAACTTTATAATAAATAGTCTGATCAACAGTGTGCATTAGATCAGTGATAATACGTTTGTTCAATGTCTTTAATTCGTCTAGCATTTTACCCAACTTATGTTAGTAATTCCGTACCATGAGTCTCATTAATTCCATCCCAAATGTATTACATAATTCCAACAACTCATGGTGGAAAACACTGTTTCTTTCAACATTATTGGGGTATTTCACGAGGTATAAACCTTTAGGTAACCTTCTGACCTTAATGCATTCACTTAAAAACTCTATTTCAATTTGGGATGTACACACCTGTACAAGTTTATCCTTAAATGTGCATATCATTTCCAAGTAGGAGTCATCCAACGCTTCTTTTAATTCAGTAAAGCTGTGTTTCTTTTTAACCCAACCTTCAAGGTCTAAAGAAGCTCATTTTCATTATTGAGGCATTGCAAGGAAAAACGAGATGATCCATCCCTATTTAGTGACCTGTTCTCGTCTAAAACACTTTGTGCTTGTAACATCAAGTTAATTCCAGCCTGCCGACAGCTTGCGCTATAGGTTTAGGGTTGAAGGACACTCTGATTCATTCAAGAACTGCAATTGGTTCCCAGACAAAGATGAAGAACAAGAGTCCGGGAAACCTAAAGAACCCTGGTTGCTCAAGATCTGAGAAAGCAGTTCTATAACTTTAGACAGTTCACTTCTTGAGATTGTAACATTCTCCTGATGTTCAACTCCATTAAATTCAGTATTTTCCACATTTTGAACATTTTGGGTACACGAGCCACCCCTTTCCGCCATGGCACAAGTAGTCAAACCAACCAAATCAAAAAAGAAAGAGAAAAAAACAAGAAAACAGTGAAACAGTATAGTAAAAGAAAAGAAAACAGCCCAAATAATTGTAGTTAAGCACTTTCATCAGGTTTAATGCCAAACTTCATCAGAAGAAGGTTTTAATGACAATCCATACATATTTAAGCAAACCATTAGCCAATCACTCGTAAACGCATCGCACACCAGGTGGCTAATTCAAACACTGTAATGGTATTATACCTATGTAAAATATATTTTTTTAAATCCTTTAAAGCTGTTTAATACGTAATCTACATTAAGCAAAAATGTATATTATATACAAAAATATATAAATCTTAAAAATTATGAACAAAATTGAAACTTCTATAAAACACAAGTATAGCTTATAATTTTGCAGCCCTCAGTATCAACATTATGTTGTGGAAAGTAATGATGTGGATAATATAAGTGTTTCAAATCAGGGAATTAAGCACACTTTTTGTGATTTTAATGTATTCAACTACACGGATGTGGCAGTAGACAAACCTTTTTTTTAATTGTTTGCTAAAGGTTTTCATTTTGTGCCTAGAAAACCTTTGAGACTTGTGGATATTTTGGTTGACCTAAAAATGTTTTTATGCAGAGTCAGGTTGGTATTTGGTTAAAAAATAACAACATTGATACAAATCTAGGGTAAGTGAGTTTGACGAGAAGAAGTATTGTCAACTCACTCCTATAAATGGAAGTATTGCAACCAGTGTATACATTTGGCTAACATTAGTGAGTTGTATTTAGAGGCTAGGGACATTATCATTAAATCGAATCATTATTTTAATTGTGGTAGCAAAGGGGTTGTTTATTTAGTGAAGTGTACCTCCTGTATCAGTTTTTATATTGGGAAAACAGAGATGACCTTCAGGAAGAGAGTGCATGAGCATCTTTATGATTTGAAGCATGATAAAGATTCAAATCCACTTTTTAGGCATTCAAAAGAATGTCCTAATAGTAAGTTTTTTTTTCTTGTAATAGAACAAGTTGCACAAAATCCCAGGGCTGGTCATTGGGAGGCTCTGTTGGAATATCGTGAGCTGTTCTGGCAAATGAAATTGGATGTAGGCAGAGCCCCTGGGCTGAATGACAACACAATTATATGTTGTGTGTTGAAATTGAGGGCTGCAATATTATAAGCTATATATGTGTTTTATCGAAGTTTCAGTTTTGTTAATAATTTTAAGATGTATATATTTTTGTGTATAATATACATTTTTTTTTGTTTAATGTAGATTATGTATTAAACAGTTTTAAAGGATTTTAAAAAGCTTTTAGATAGGTATAATAAGATTACAGTATTTGAATTACTCACCTGGTTTGTGATATGTTTACAAGTAAATAAAAATGCTGGCAGGCAGAGTTTCACAGGTACAAATCACTCAGGTGATGACAAACCAAAGGTGTATTTAATGATAAAAATCCACAAGAAAAACAAATAAAATGTGAGCGCTTTCGCTAAACAAGTGTTAACTTCATCAAACACCATTAAAATGTAAGACAGCCATTTATATACATATAAAAAACACTCTGATTGGGTAAGCAAAGAGAGGCAGCTAGCTAAGCAACACTGAGAAAGAACAGTAATTAACCCCTTGATGACTGTGTTACAGTCGAAACTGTTGCATCTTAAATAAAACTAAAACTTCTAATTAAAAGATAAATTATTAGTCTCATACTTGTGTCATGAATGATTCTAAATAGGATAAAACTAAAATCAAAGTCATTTTTAAAATCTCATGTTAAATATTCACATAATGCTAAAATGTTTACGAAAGCCAAATACATACAAAAGTGCTTGTGCTTAACAAATGTTTTGGGATATTTTGTTCCTTTCTAGGGCTTTTAATTTCAATACAGGAGAGATGGATGTCCTGTCATTTATCCCTGGCCATCTATCTGCCTGTAGTAAGATTTTCCACCTTAACTCCTTTAACTCTAACTGAAATCCCCAAGGCTTTTTGTCACTGATGTCTACATGGTCTATTGCCTTAAATGTGAAATTGTGGCCAGTATTGTCCTAAATATGCCTCACTAAAGCATTATTAATATTATTCTTTCTTATGGCATAGTTGTGTTCTTAAATTATGGAGTTAAATTTCCTTTCTGTTTTGCCTACATAAAATGCTAGGCATTGGTCACATGTAGCCATGTAGACCACTGCCTTGGAGTGACAGTTATATTTTCCTTTTACATAATGGTCTATACCATTCACTGTAAATTTGCTGCCTGATTTCACCTTGTGGCACCAGTTACAAGACTCACATTTGTACATCCCTTCACGTCCTGTTCTAGTGTAGTTAGAACCTTTCCTAAGAAGGTCTTTTAAGTTTGAGCCCCTTCTGTATGTAACTATTGGTCTTTCTCCTATTTGTGCCCTGATGTACAAGTCATCCATTAAAATGTCCCAGTTCTTATAAAAAATGGACGTCAAGTGGTATGAGTCAGAGTTGAATGTAAGCACCATAGATCTGCAAAAAGAACTTTTTTCCAACTCAGGTCTCCCCTCTTTAACTTCAGAGGGGCTGTTGTCTAGTGTGTTTTCCCCAGCTATGGGCTTAAAATGCCCTACTCTTCTTTTACCTATCATTTCCTGCATAAGCTCATAGAGCAAGTCTGCTGGGTACTCCCTCCTCAAGAACATAGTTTTTAAGTTGTCACATTCAATAAGAAAATCCTCTTCTCTGGAGATCATATGGGCTGCTCGAACTAATTGCCCTTTAACTACCGACCTCTTTTGATGCTTGGGGTGGGAGCTAGTGTAATGCAGGAACAAGTATGAGTAGGTCTCTTTCCTGTGGATCCTAGTAGCACACTTTTCATTATGTGTGTCTTTGTATAAGTGGACATCAAGGTAATTCATATAATCAGGTTAATCACCCAAGTGAATTGCAGTAATGTAGTGGTGGTGTTAAGGTATCTCAAAAACTCGTCCAAAACAACCAGTGACCCATTCCATATCAAGCTGATATCATCTTGGTATCTATAATACATTTTGACTTTAGAATAGTACTGAGACTGAAATATAAAATTTCTTTCCCAATATGCCATTACCATATTCGCGAATGCCCCACCACAAGCTGAACCCATTGCCACTCCTATGGTCTGCAAAAGATACCTGCCATTAAAGGAGAAATAGTTGTTTCTTAAAACAATTTCTAATAATTCCAAAATTAGATTAATTTTCTCCTGGTTAACTTTGTATAACAACAGTAGGCCACCCACCCACTCGAGACCAATTTCTTGTGGGATCCCCGTGTACAGGTCTTTTACATCTATAGTGACCATGATGTCACTTGCGTCATACCTAGTTTTGTTCACTTGTTCTAAAAGAGCCCAGGAGTCTTTACAAATTTGGCTTTCATTACGCAATATTTTCTTCAGCTCATGGTCTAAAAATTGGGCGCAAGCAGTGTTAACGGAGTGTCTTCCATCCACTAAGGGCCTCATAGGTGGATCTGATAGGTTCTTGTGGATCTTGGGAATACCAAAGAACACCGGTATCCTTGGGCTAATGATGTTAAGATAGGTAGATGTAAGGAAAGGTTGATTCCTCTTTCTAGAAATATGTAAGCGAGTTGGCTGTAGATTTTCCTATATGCTGCATTTAATTCATTAAGGGACACTTCCATGTAATTTCCTGTGTCTAACATAGCCAACATTTTGTCACTGTATGTGGAAGAGTCCATGATTACAACCCCTTCCCCTTTGTCAGGTTTCATAACCCTGATGTCATGTTCTTGCAGTTCCAATAAACAATCATGTTCACTTTGGTTCATGTTGTGAAGTGTTTGAGCTGGCCTGTATTTGTTCTTATTTAAATTATACAGATCTACTTCACAAACTTTTTCATACATTGCTAGTTTTGGGTGCAAAGGGGGGGTTGTAGGTAGAACTGATCTTAAAAATGCTGCCTTCGCTGACATTAGTTTGGGATCTAGTACCATGTAGTAAGGTCAAATTCAACTTTCTTAAATAAAGTTTCAGATCTAACATAGTGTCTACAACATTAAATCTCTTACCAGGTACATAAAACATTCCCCTAGACAATAAGTCAGCCGTAGTTTCATTTATACATAAAGTAGAATAATTCTGTATTGAAAAGTCTTTTTGGTGGTTAAAAACCACTGTATAGATACCTGCTTTTTGAACAGAGTCCACTTGTGTTGCGGTGCTTACATTAATGAAGGAGTCATTAACATTAACATGGTGACCAGAAGGCACTGGTGGAGATGCTAAGCTCTCCAGTTCCTGTTCTTTGGCCTGGCCCCCTGAAAAAACTGTGGTTGGTAGCCACCCTGTGGTTGCTGCCTATTGTTGTAATGGCTTTTGTTCCTAATTCTTTCACTTCTCCTGAGTTCTGGGAATTCAGCATCATAGTTTAAAATCACATCGTCAGTCTCTTCAAACCTACATTCATCATTGCCAGTTACTTCAGCAGGGTGTGGTAATTGCTTGTTACTTTCCCCTCATGGGGCTTTAAATTTTTTGTATGAACCAGGAGGTTTAGGGTAGGCCATACCATTAGCATAATCCTGAACATCACTGTCCAGCTTGTTCAGTTTACCAGCTTTCAGTTTTGTTATGTGCTGGTCAATGCTAGTGTAAATCCTGTAATGCTCAAATTTCATGTTGCTATACTCATGATCCTCACGGATGGCAGAGTCTAGAATTGCAAGGTCTTTGAATACCAGTTCCAGTTCACTGTTGTTATGTTTAATTAAAAGCTCTAAAAGGTCGAGCCCACATTTATCAAATAAGTTAATTAATTTAGTGTACAAAACAGAGTCATGCTGTAAACCAGTAGGAAAGCGCCAGACCCTTAAACCTTTGGGAACCACTTTAAGTCTAGTGCATTCCCTTAGGTAGGCGTTTTCCAGTTGGAGTTTCTTGCATCATGATAATTTAACATCAAAATCTGTCAGCTTACCTTCCAAGGAAGGGCTATTGAATTTGATGCTTCTGTTAAATGAAACCCCATTCTGCAACCACTCCTCCAACTGAGGAATGTCCTTGTTAAGAGTTTCTGTTAGTCCATTTCTTCCTATAGCATTCTGAGAGCTCCTGTTGTCATTAGAACTCATTCCTGCCATGTGCAGATGCATTGTGCCTTCCTGCCTCAATTCACTTTGCTGTGAATCGGAAATGAGGCAAAAGGTGTATTATGAAAGTTATTAGCATGCTCACTTGCCTCCCCATGCTGATTCGAGTGTGCAAGAGCAGAAGTGGTACTATTCAGTCCCACATGTTCATACAGATGATCCATCCTCTGGGTTAGTTGTAGAATAAGAGCAGTAAGCTGTCCAATCTCCAAGTTGTTTCTTTCATGCTCTTTGTTAGCTGTTGGTGTGCAAGATAACTCCATGCCGCCAGAAGCCATGAAAAAACTCAAAAAAAACAGAAGCAGCAAAACAAACTAAATAAATAAAAATGCTGGCAGGCAAAGCTTCACAGGCACAAATCACTCAGGTGATGATAAACCAAAGGTGTATTTAATGATAAAAATCCACAAGAAAAATAAATAAAATGTGAGCGCTTTCATTAAACAAGTGTTAACTTCATCAGACACCATTAAAATGTAAGACAGCCATTTATATACATATAAAAAAACACTCTGATTGGGTAAGCAAAGAGAGGCAGCTAGCTAAGCAACACTGAGACAGAACATTAATTAACCCCTTGATGACTGTGTTACAGTTGAAACTCAAAACATTTGTTAAGCACAAGCACTTTTGTATGTATTTGGCTTTGGTAAACATTTTAGCATTATGTGAATATTTAACATGAGATTTTAAAAATGACTTTGGTTTTAGTTTTATCCTATTTAGAATCATTCATGACACAAGTATGAGACTAATAATTTATCTTTTAATTACAAGTTTTAGTTGTATTTAAGATGCAACAGTTTCAACTGTAACACAGTCATCAAGAGGTTAATTAATGTTCTGTCTCAGTGTTGCTTAGCTAGCTGCCTCTCTTTGCTTACCTAATCAGAATGTTTTTTATATGTATATAAATGGCTGTCTTACATTTTAATGGTGTATGATGAAGTTAACACTTGTTTAACGAAAGCGCTCACATTTTATATGTTTTTCTTGTGGATTTTTATCATTAAATACACCTTTGGTTTATCATCACCTGAGTGATTTGTGCCTGTGAAACTCTGCCTGCCAGCATTTTTATTTATTTAGTTTGTTTTGCTGCTTCTGTTTATTTGAATATGTTTACAAGTGATTGGCTAATGGTTTGCTTAAATATGCATTGATTTTCATTAAAAGCTTGTTCTGATGAAGTTTGGCATTAAAACTGATGAAAGGACTTAACTACAGTTATTTGGCCCATTTTGTTTTCTTTTGGCACAGTGTTTCACTCTTTTATTGTTTTTTCTCTTTCTTTTTTGATACATTTTTTTATGCACAAAAATTGTTCATAGTTGAAATAACGTCTTACATTTAAAACACATATGAATACTTAAACTATCAGTGCAGATCAGTGAAATTAGCCAGCTATTAATAGGATGAGATCATAACAGACATAGAAAGATGATTTTATATGAAAATAGACAGCTGTCTGCATGTGCAAATATGTATCAGTATAAGCTGATCAAACAGTAGGGTCAGGTAAGAAAACTATACAGAACATGTCATTAAAATCTTGTACATCTTAGAGCTCTTCAATTAAGGGACAACATGACTATTCCCCTCTAACTGCTACCATTGCAAAGACGGCCTCCTTTTAAATGCAGCCTTTGTTAAATCAAATACCTATAGGCATAATGGTTTCTTCTCCATGGAAGTGATTAACTGTCAGAAAACTACATTTTGTTTTTTAAAAGACAGTTGTTGTCTTCTGTTTCTTATAGGTTACCGAGAGGTAACCTCTGTCCGCAGTATAAGCCAGTGCCTGATTTGGAGTTATTTGAAAGTCTGTGCCATGAATATACTGCTGTGGGAGCTCACATCAGAATAGAGGATCTATTATTAAAATCAAAAATCAATAATAGAAAAATAAAGTGACAGACACAATATATATTGCCTTGCAGCAACATGGAATGCACTTTTCTTTATAATAAGACATTAGTCATTGCCTTTGTTCAAAAATAACATTGATATGTACATGGGGAGTAGAAATTATCAATGTGGGGTTACAGGAGTCAAGCTTGTTGAAGGTCATGAAAGCTGTCAGTTTAATCTACAAATTTATTTATCCTTGAGCCTGCAAAGTCATGTCTTTCTTAATGACTGTGCCCCCATGGAAGCGCCCATGGATGATTCTTTTGCTGACACACCATGTTTTGATACTCCAGAATGGTATCACAATGAAAAAATATACTTGGCTAATAAACATTAATGGAATGGCTTTGTATAATAGATATGAAATATATACACTGTTAGTAATTCTAAAGGAAGTAATGAAGTATTTTTGAACCAGCCCAACTGACTGTTTCCTTACACCCCCTACTGATCTTTACTTTTCTTCCTTTAATGCTAGACTCAGAAATCCAGCATTATGTTGTGCCACAGTTCTCCCATTTTCAGAGAGGATTAACAATTTGGTGGAACAAGTTTGAGTAGGGATTTTGTGTGTGTGTATGTGTGTGTGTGTGTGTGTGTGTGTGTGTGTGTGTGTGTGTGTGTGTGTGTGTGTGTGTGTGTGTGTGTCTGTGTGTGTGTGTGTGTTTGAGTAGAGAGAGAGTGTGTGTGTGTGTGTGTGTGTGTGTGTGTGTGTGTGTGTGTGTGTGTGTGCTGATGGGGATATGAACCAGTAGTATATGGTACATTATACAGGCTGCATTTTTTTATGCCTTATCCACTCATCCTCTCTTTCCAGGTAAACCTTACAATGTCAGACTCAAGGTACTTGTCTGTGTTTTCACAGTGGACCTGAGAAAAGAGCTCCAGTAGCCCCTTCTGCATTGCAAGGACAGTGAAACTGATGCCCCATTTTCTCCTCTCAGCCCCAGCCACGTGCCACCTGATGCATGAGGAGTTAACATTATGGCCTCCCTTATCTTTGGAAAGGCAAGATAGCACTGATCATTTACTCTCATTCCTCATTAGCTGGCTCCTGCAGTGTCCAGGCATACTACTTGAATGAAGAGCAACTGAGTCACATTCTGAGATTCCTTGCCACAGCAATGTATTTAGTCAAATTTCCCTTCTATTTTTTTTTTTAAAGAAATAATTTCTTATTCATTAGTGAATAAGGGATGATGCATGGGTTTAATAAATACTTGTACAATATGACAAATATCTGTGTTTACAATATAGCCTTCTGCAGATGGAATAAAAATTTTATTTTGAAGAAAGTGTTTAATATGTATCTTTTTATTTAATACTGCTAGCCTTAGGCTATTGCCTAAAACACCTTTAACCATGCTTTAATTATAACGTTTAGATTCTAGGCTGGATTCCTGAACACTTACTCCTATAGAAGTCATCTTCCAATGAGGTGATACACAATAATAACTCACAATATGTGTTTATAAATCTCTCCAATCATGCATTGTTTAGGAGACAATCTATCCTAACTACTCCAAAATCTGAATCTAATCTTGTAAATTGGTCCCTTTTACTTCCTGGAGATGGGCAAGTCAGACTGTATTTATGACTGATGGGCACAATGATTAGTGAGCAAAAACAGGTTGTCTCTTATAAATAGTAGGTATTCCTGGAAATGGAGTATGCAGGATCACATTATACTTCTCATATTTGTATTGTTAAAAATACTGTTATAATATATTTTTGTAAAATTGTTCTACCTCGACTAAATATAGCAACTCTTGCATTACATTTAAGTACCTAGATATCTGTGTTAAAAGAATTTCACCATTAAAAGTAAAACATTAAACTTGCAAATTGTATTCAAACTTCCCTAAATGCAAATTACATTATAAAATGGTGTCCAGTCTCTGTAAAAAAATTGTATTAGTTAAAGTGGCAAACCTGATGCCAGTCACATTCCCTGAACAGTAGACATTCAAAGCAGTGTGTTTTACATACTACAACAACAGAAGTTGTCTAGCCAGTCAATGACACAATACCATGAAATACTTCCACAGGAAATACCCAACAAAGAGGATATTTATAGAGCATGTGGATCATACAGATACAGTGTAATAAAAAATGGTGATGTGTATCAGAAACTCTCAAGCAAATGGCTGCACATGCTCTACTAGTAAATGCTGATTACGTCAATGGTAGCAAGGCACATGGATCCCATGACCTCACTAGTCAATATCCAGAATGAATGGAGCAAGCAGTGTAGCGTGACAACTTAAAAATGAACAATAGCACTTAGATAATCTGATGTACATCAAAGACTTCTGCTCTACCATTACATTCATGAAAAATGCTAAGATCAGCAAGTTGATTCCACTTTAATTAGAAATGACAATTCCAGGAATCAACATAAGTTGCTTATATACAGAGAGACAGGTTGAAACCTGTGCACTTGCATATATGCCTTTTAGAAGAAACAATGACTGACATTCGGCAAGGCTCCTGTTTATTATGGTGTAACCCACTGCTGCATGGACTGAAACTGCCACTGGAATTCTGAGTAGCAGTGGATTAATGTATCGGTATATGCACTGCAGAAGACTTTGAAAAACACATGTACTATATTCGGCAGTCTGATAAAGAGACTACTCTTAGATGTTCCTGGAAGAAAATTATTTCAGAGTAAGCCAAAAACCAGGCCTCTTATAAAGTTGATTAGCATATTTCTATTGTTGTAGAGGGCATACTTCTGCAAGAAATGTGTTGATTAATTGTAGAACACTAGACAAATAATTTTTATTATTTTTTTCCAGATGCAATGTAGAAGAGTGGACAAATTACAGACTATGTGACAGCAATCAGTACAGAAAGAAAAGTGAATGACAAGTCATCCAGTTCTCTATAAAAATGCTTCAAAATTTATCTAAAGCCTGGTCAGTGGTAGGGCTTTCCATTCTGATTATATTTCTGGCATACATCTGTTATCTGCTCCTTGCATATTGTTTCACTTAAGAATTACCGACACACTCATTATCATAAGTATAAGCACAATCAGAAATTCACTAATGAAGCCTGGGACATCAGAAAATGTCATTATCATTGTTTGGTAATGGGATCTTTACAGATACCCTGCCTTTGTCTCACAAGCAGCCATACTGAACATATTGTCAGGTGCAGGTACCTTGCACCTGAATATAACATATTCGACTCCCACCCAAAATATTTGGTCTGCTGTATATATGGCATCCAATTGCATGTAATAGCTAGCATTCAGATTTAAATCAAACTTAGTAGTTATCATTTTTGTTTTATTATAGTATGTTGCTTTACTACTGTCTGCAGTCTGATCGATACCTCTTAATATAAACTTTATTAAAATAACTCATCAATAAAGTTAACTGTTGATGGATTGGACACTTTAAATTCACCACAGGAGTGAAGTTGTGCTATGAAAGAAAAGCCATGGCAGAGCTAGCCACCTGGCAGTGTGAACCCTGGCTCTAGATGATTGCCACTGTTGAAGTGACATTCCGACCCCATATCATAAAATAGGAAAAGGGGACGTAGATGGATGGATTATAGAGAGCTAGGGAGGAAAAAACTTAGGATACTAGAAAGGCTTATTGTCTCCAGTTAAGCAAAATATCAGGTCAAATTTCAATTTGTAATTGCAAGCATCACTACGCAGCTTGAAGCAAACATGCATACCTCTTAATCTCTAAGTGCAAGAATTCTTGTTCCCTTACATGTGCCAAAGTTAAGCTGCAAGGTGAATTGCTTATTCTCTGAAGTATGTGTAGATGTAATTAGGCTATGTGGATAAGTGTGCTTGTGTGTGTGTGTGTGTGTGTGTGTGTGTGTGTGTGTGTGTGTGTGTGTGTGTGTGTGTGTGTGTGTGCATGCATGTGTGTGCATGTGTGCATGTGTGTGTGTGTGTGTGTGTGTGTGTGTGTGTGTGTGTGTGTGTGTGTGTGTGTGTGTGTGTGTGTATGTGTTTTTTGCAGAATTAGCACTCTGCTTTATCCCTTTGACTTGCTGGCAAAGGATCTGGGTCCCCATAGCCCTGAATAAGATAATGTATATAGCAGATAATAAATGAACAAACACATTTTGTTTGCATTAACTAAGGAATAGGAAAATAACAGCAAAACAACCAGCAAATCAGCTACCAAACTCAAAACTTGTAGAAGAATATGTTTAATACCAAATGTAGTTCTGATGATGTCTTAGTGTTACAGACAAAAGTGCAAAACTGTGGATGTTTTTAACCTACTTTTGGTATTAAACATTCTTCGACAAGTTTTGAGTTTGGTGGCTGATAAGATGGTTATTTTCCTATTTGCTACTGTTTTCTTCTAGTACCAGAGCTGCACTCTTGTTTCTTCCTTAAGGAATAGGAAAACCTGATTTAGTCTGTCTACTTAAGCACCATCTTGTTTACAGGTATGAATGTGTTTAAAATTAGGTCATTAAACACTAATATGTTTAAAAAAGCAGCAAAAATGATTGGTTTATTTAGATGCTTCTTTGCTTATAGAGAAGTATGTGTTGTTGTTAATATATACTTTAATGATATGTAATTTAATGTACTCAAAGTATAAAAAGATTTTGACTCAAAAGGACTATGTCTTATTTTTTTGAGTTCTGGACATGTATTTGCCCACCTTTGGATAATGAACTTATTTGGATGGTGGGTCTGCATCCCCCTTCTGTCTTTAGTGCTATGTTGTCTTGTGTTTTCTACTTCTATTAGTGATACCTTTGTCAATCTCATCTTCATCTATTGAAGTCCCAGCATTTTTAGATTACTCAGTTACCTGACAGCATTCTTTAATTAACTCCTTCCAAAATGAAAGCCATGCTGTTTAGTCTTAGGATCCTTCCTGAGGAATAATCTTCAGTCCTTTCTATCATCTTTAAGGATAGCACACCTCTTTCTACTGTAGGCTGTGTTAAATATATGGGATTAATTCTTTTCTAAACTGAATTGTATTTATTTTTTCAATAACAAGACCATTACATTTTGAAAACCAAAAACAAGAAAACATCCCATTTACTGAGCTTTAAACAACATATATCCACAGCAGTTCATAATAAAGTAACAATGCTAGAAATGGGAAGCATTTCACAGCGACACAGACATATATGGATTGAGACAACCTGGTTACAGCTTGTTTCTGAAGTTATCTAAGAAATGCCTCAATTGTTGAGGTGGACAATGGAGTGATTCTACACTCTTGAAAGAATACATAATGTTACCTATATGACAATGTAAGAGATGTTCCATCTACTCTATTGCACATAATAGCTTGATTACACTGACTAATACCCGACAGAATTCATGAATAATTTGAGTGTCCGAATTTACCTTGAGTCATGTACCAAAAATCCATAATGCCCAGCCTAAGATGGTAGACATTTCAAAGATAGAACTGAGTTAACCAGAAACATCCAATACTGCTTAACCTTAGAACATTCCCAAAATATATGGAGATCATATTTGCCCTTCTGGCCACATCTCCTACATACATTCAGCTGTGAGCAATTCATTTTGGACCATCTGCTTGCAGTGAGATAACACCTAAGGATAATATTCACTTATCGGTCATTATATTTTAGCCATTAAGCTTATGCAGTGCCCTCCATGGCCTAACCCACTCTCCCTTTGACAATATAACTCCCTCCTGGAGTTTCTATCTGCCTGTCTCCTGGCACCTAAGTACTGCAGCTGTATTTCTCCACCAGTTTCTGTAAATTGGCCCACCCCTTCCCTTCCTCACACTCTTCCATTTATCCCACAGCCAAACCTTTACATTCCTCCCAGTAAATAAAAATCTGGGACTCACTCTATAACAGAGTTATCCTATTGTGATCTTATACTTATCAATATTGAGAATATTTACCAAACCTTTACATTCCTCCCAGTAAATAAAAATCTGGGACTCATACTATAACAGAGTTATCCTATTGTGATCTTATACTTATCAATATTGAGAATATTTACCAAACCTTTACATTCCTCCCAGTAAATAAAAATCTGGGACTCACTCTATAACAGAGTTATCCTATTGTGATCTTATACTTATCAATATTGAGAATATTTACCAAACCTTTACATTCCTCCCAGTAAATAAAAATCTGGGACTCACTCTATAACAGAGTTATCTTATTGTGATCTTATACTTATCAATATTGAGAATATTTACCAAACCTTTACATTCCTCCCAGTAAATAAAAATCTGGGACTCACTCTATAACAGAGTTATCCTATTGTGATCTTATACTTATCAATATTGAGAATATTTACCAAACCTTTACATTCCTCCCAGTAAATAAAAATCTGGGACTCATACTATAACAGAGTTATCCTATTGTGATCTTATACTTATCAATATTGAGAATATTTACCAAACCTTTACATTCCTCCCAGTAAATAAAAATCTGGGACTCACTCTATAACAGAGTTATCTTATTGTGATCTTATACTTATCAATATTGAGAATATTTACCAAACCTTTACATTCCTCCCAGTAAATAAAAATCTGGGACTCACTCTATAACAGAGTTATCTTATTGTGATCTTATACTTATCAATATTGAGAATATTTACCAAGAGTTACATGTTCTCTAAGAGCCAAATGGCATTTTAACATTACATTGAAGCTTAATAGCTCTCAGTCCATGCTTTTACCTTGTATGTTTTTTAACAATGTGATCATTGCAAATTACAAGTAAGCCTTTTTTCCATTTAAAGAGCCTTCTTAGAGCTTATAATAATATAACAAGGGTTGTTGTGAATGCTGTTTCTCATCCTCACTATCACTGTACCCTACCTCACTTGGGGTAGCTATCTCTCGTAAATGTCAAAGCAGATGCGTACTTTGCTTTTCACTTACTACTCACTTAAAGAAGTAATCAAGTCAAAAATAATTTCTAGTGGCATCTGACCCCTCCAATTAGGATGACATGGTATTAACCTCGATTTAAGATGACAGTGCCACTGACTTTTCTGGTGCCATAGGGACTGTGCTTTTATTGCAGAATATTCTAAAACATGGAACTTCTTGGAGTACAGGATTGCATTGACTGCTACTACACAGCTTTATAAAGGGTCTATTCATTTTTAAAGCAGTTCTTAAATTGCAGTGTATGTGGTATTACATAGATAATTCTGTGATATGTTTACCAACTAACCCCTTTCCCTAACCATTATCTGTATGTATATATTCTTTATGAATATGTAAACTTCTGCATTTTAACACAATTGCTTCAAATACTGTACTATATTACTCACAAGTCATTTAAGTGGCATGTAACAACAACTGAGCATAACTACGACAGATCTATTTATGATTTAATCTTTATTGCTCATTGATGTGTTAGAGTTGTTTATTTTAACCTATGTTTAATTAATTATTTATTGATGGAGCATTGCTCTCATGTTCTCTGCCTTGTCAACCTATCTCAAAAACCCAACTATACTAAATCAATACAAGAGACTTAAAAGTGCTCTAGGAATTAAAAAAATAATAAGACGTTCTTACTCAAATCAGAGATACTGTCCCCCCCCCTCAGAAAATGACCTGGGGTGGTGCTCATTAGTGAATGCATAGAGGATAAGTGACCCACACGACTAAGATGTACAAACTGAAATGTGCTGTGCAAAGCTGCTGTATCTACATGGCAAAAGGTAGGGGACAGTAGCAATGCCAAGTGGTATAAACATGATAGGTAGGATACTTGAAGGGGGGTAAGAAAGTAAGGAAATAGGAAATGAAAGAAGAAGAGAGTGAGCAAGGCTGAATCATGCATCTGTGTGAGTTGGTGAATATTTGCATAGGTAGAGCTGACCAGCCAGTCTAGTTAAGGAGAAGGTGCGATAAAGAGAAAGGAAGGGGTATGTGAAGACGTGATGAAAGGGAGAGTGTGTTTATGCTACTGCTGTGAGTATTGGAGGTCATTATCCTAGTCCATGTAAAATAAATAAATAATTAAAGAAGGCTAAAGAAACAAATATTTAGCGGTTGTCAAGCAGAAGAATGTGAGAAGGTGAGGAAAACAGGCAGCATTTAGTAACAGAGATGTGAAGGATTATGGGAAGTGTCATATTTTCTGCTGTCACCAGAGACGAGAAATGGATTATAGATATAACCTATAGTTATGTGAGTTGTTAGACAATGGCAAGAAGCAAGTAGAATGTTTGTTGAAATTAAGGCTTAGCATTTACTGGTATTAAGGACAACAGAGGAATATCACATAATCTTTCTTCTGCCAGCACATAAATATAGGTAGCCATAATAACTCTCACCAATTTAGCTCCCTTTTTTCCTTTTGCTCTCTGCTGCCAATGACTTCAGGTGCTTCTACTACCAGGTTTTATTTTAGCTCATCTGCTTGCTTCCCTGAACTATGAGAACCTCCCAGTGTGACCTGAACTGTGGGAGTTCCTCTTCTGAGCAGTTCACACACACAAGAAATTGCCATCCCCCCTCTCACTGTGTAAAGGTTTAAGTAGTGCGAGCTGCCATAAGCCATAATGGGAGAGGAACAGTCAAAGTATGTCAGACTATGACTTGCAAGGTGTCTTCTCTTTTAAACATTCCTTATTTCTGATGTGCAGGGCTGATCTCTTTAAGTGGGTTTGCAATAGAGTCTTGTGGGCAACATCTCCTCAAACAGTGTTGCACCCATGTATGCCCACTCATACACAAAAGCACAGCTCCACATTTGACCCTGGTATCACCACTGAGGTCACAAACCACCCATGTTCCCTGCGCTTCTCCCTTCCCTCAAGGGAGGCAAGCATGCCAGACATATCACTACTTTTCTATCTGTCTAGCTCTAACAGACACCCAAGCCTGTTGTCAAATTTATGCCACCTGAGTTGTAGTCAGGGTTATCTCTCTTTATGCCAATGAGCTGGCTAACTCATCTGCATTTTTTAAATATTTTCTACTTTCATTGACTGTTGACATTTAGTCCCCTCTTATGAAAGAGTGCATTAATTTCCCTTCGTTGTGACAAAAAGAAAACTGAGAGGAGCCATCATTAAGGCAGCCATCAGCATTTTTTTTTTGTTTGAGTTCTAAAATCCTGGGACTTGCAATAGGCATAGTGCAGGATTACCATTCACTCCCATGAGTAACATAAACCAACAAATTGCCCACTTCTTTGAAAGAATGCATTGCACTCTTTTTTTTCTTTTTGTCTCCACTGGGGAACTCTGTGCACTTTGTGTGCCCTACATGCCCCCCTTCCCCTGCTTCCCTGACATAGCCTAGAAGGTGCAGCTCCTGTATTGCTATCTCTTCTCTCAGCTCTAGCAGGCACCTGATCTGACTGAACTCAGACTGATTTGACTGTCATCTAGACATTTTCCTTTTCTGTTAATAGAGCCAACCTATTCAGTATTTTGATGTCATGTGTGCAATTTTTATGTGCAAGGGATATACTTTCTGTTAAGTTGTATGTATGTAAAGCTAAAGAAATGGTCCAAAGTGTTTACACACACCTTTCGTCTACAAGTCATGTCACTCAAAAGGCCTGACCTCACATAGACTCCATCAGCTCATGGATGGTTCCAGCCACTGGAGATGCAGGAAAGTGATTGTTTGGAAGCACAGTGTACAAGATAACTGTAAATACCTCTTCTATTTTTATCTCTGTGTGTAGAAAACAATTCTGTTTTGTGACAGATGACATCTCTGCTTCATATGGGATATACTTCCATTCTTTATCATGTGGGCATATGAACAAGTTACCACTGGGTCTTCTTCCATGGGTCTACTTTATGTGCTCGAAGTCCGAGAATATTGAATATGATATTCTTGACACAAGTACACCTGCCTACACTAGTATAAATTCTTTTTTTTTTGTATTTTTTTTTTGGACTTCGATTATTTAATAGTGCGATGCATATGGTTTGATCCATATGCATTCAAGCTATTAAACTTTCGAGGTCCTAAAGTAGACCCTTCTAGCATCATGCATCCAGTCCCTATACTTCCACCACACTGAATTTTGCCCGTTAGGTGGGGCTTTGAGGAATTAATCTTTTGTTTTTGCTTCACGTGTTGGATCTCTTCATATAGTCTGTCACAGTAGTCTTCAATGTCATGATCTGCAAGCCTGGAGTGTCATTTGTTTTTAACTTTTGCCCTATGAAAATCTTAGAGGCAATATGCCCCATTCTAGTGCAGCCTTCTTCAATATTCTTTTTTAAGCAACCTTGTATTTTATAGCACAATTTCATTTTTACTTAGAGTACAGTTCATATACATGGTGCCCTTATTATTTTGGTACTGATTGCTAATACAACCACTGTATAATTATTTCTTTGCATAATACTAATAAGTTAGCCTCACATCAGATAAGCGTTGCTCACATTTATATTTAAATAAGTTGCAAACATTTTGTTGCTTCAAATGTTGAACCAATAATGTGGTTGCCAGGTTATTATCAAAAACAGTTGTTTTAAAACCAGTCCTCTGTGCCGGTTCATATTTTGTAAGTAGTCTTGCATAGACACTTTAGCTTCTTCACGTTGTTCTACAGCCTCATCTGTAGAACTTATTCTCTTTCACTTCTTCTAAATCCCTTAGGTTTAAGCCCTTTACATATCTATCATGAGTATTATTCCATATCTCATTTTCTTTCATTGTGCCTCCATTTGAAATCGTCAGTCTACAATTGCCTTTACTACTTAGATTCAAATCTAGTAACATTTCACTTAAAGTTTGATCTACTCACTCATTTATTAGAAGTTGCCAGTGCTTGTGACAATTGGTTTTTATCTGCTTACAAAACTTAAGTTGCATAGGTACCTGGCATGGCACTGCTACTGGATGCGTTCTTGTGGTTTGCACCATGTTACAGTATTCTTTTAATAAGTAACATCTATCTTATCTTGCACAATAACCACATTTTTGTGAAATATATGTAAACTCCAGTTCAGTCTTGGACCGGTTATTTTTGTTACAACAATGAACACAAATACTTTCATACATTTCTCTAGGTATCTGCCTTGAACAAGTATTCTCTGATATCTTGCCTTCAAGAGGCATTCTCCTTATTTCCTGTACTGTTCCATCTCAAGCCATAAGCATAACATCCTTAAAGAAACACTTTACCTTATCCCTTGGTATTCTTTATATCTCATCTTAAAGCCTTTGGTAAATTATATACTCCAGCCATATCATTCTTATAGACTGCCAGCAACTATAAACTTTTGCTGCTGTCTTTCACTCTTTCCCCAATCTTTATTCCAATAACATTTTCATAGGTTAGTACTAAGCTAACTGCCCTTGTGAGCCTAGCCAATTAACCCTTGTGAGACGCAAACGCTGCACTTTGTGCTTGTAAGGCAAACACCTTAACCATTAGGCCACCCTAAAACTCATCTCTTTTACTGATCTTCTGTTCCTAAATGGTAATCCTCCTTTCTATTTTTTTTTTTACAAAAATGTCATACTCTTTATGTATGATTCATGTGTATTTCTTGTAAGATTATTACCTGTGCATTATTATTGTAAATAGGTACCAGCAACTTGTCTTGTGTTTTACTGTCCACCAGTCCATTAATTCTCTAGGCTAAGAAGCCTTACTATGACATAATAAAACTTATATTTTATTCTGCTTTCATATATTCATTTTTCTTTTGTTGCAGTGTGGTTATTCATAGTATTTTTAATCATTTTTTGTCACTTTATATATTTTTATATAATATTGCTGACTAAACTGTTTAAACTGAGCCTGACCTCAAGTTTTTATTAAAAATGCATGCAGTTATCTCCCTAATTAAAAAAATACTAACCATATACATTTTTCTCAGTGCAGTATATCTAACACTCTTTAATAACAGCAATGCAAAGCTTCTTATATCCCTTTCTAATCAGACTCTAGCACTGATGTATGCCTTTTGAGTAGAGAATAGCTTTGTTACAGTTGCCTGCATTTAGGATTTAAACTTTCTTATTTCTGAAGCTGCCCTTCTATTCACGTGCAGCTAGGCAGCCAGATGTAATATCTATCTTCTTTCATTTAGTGTAGTTGTCAGTTTTATCTTTTTCATGATTCAGTCCTGAAGCTTGTTCATTCCCAAAATTGCTGCATGCTGTTTTTTAGGTATTGTAGCCATTTTAAAATTGTCAATATTGTGAACTATCCTGATAAGGTTTTGACAAGAAATGGAAGCTGCATTCCAAACAAAACGTTTTTTTTTCACCCCATGCAGGGTGATTAGGTAGGCCATGTAGAAGGATTTTCTAACCACTTTGGCAATGTGATTTTCAAAGGTGAGACTACTATCTACTTGGGTCCCCAGATCCCTTATTACGTCTTCTGTATTTAGGGGACTACCACCTATGTGGTAATTTGTGGGTACATTGTTTTTTCCAAAGGGGCTGACTATGCACTTTTTGGCATTTAGCTTGAGGCCATGATTTTGACACCAGGTATCCATCTCAGTGAGACCCTTTTGGAGGATGTCTGTGTTAGCCGGAGAGTCAATTATAGCCCCTAGTTTGCAGTTGTCTGCGAAGTTGGTCAGCCATAGTCCTCCTGTGCTTGCCTGTACCCTCTGAGAAGTATATGCTGGACAGGAGGGGTCCTAGGACTGAGCCCTGGGGAACGCCACTTGTAACTGGTTTAGAGTCAGACCTAGCTCCTGCAACTCTCACCATGTGGGTTCTGTCTGTGAGCCAGTTGGCAACCCATCTTGTGATGTAGGGGTTTATGTTCAGGCTGGTGAGCTTGTCTATAGTACCAGAATGGGGAATGGTGTTGAAGGCCTTAGCGAGGTCTAGGTAGGCTGTGTGTACCACCTTTCCCTCATCTGTAGCCTTGGTAACTGTCTCAAAGAAGTCTACCAGGTTTAGGAGGCATAATCTGCCCTTAACAAAGCTGAATTGGGTAGGGTCCAGTGTTTGGAGGTTCCCAATGTCTCTGTTAATGAGTTCCATGATGATGCGCTCCATAGCCTTGCAGACCAAGCTAGTCAGGCTTATAGGGTGATAGTTCCCAGGGTCTGTTGTGGCTCCATCTTTGTGGAGCAGAAAACCCATTGCTGTGTGCCACTCTATGGGTATGTAGCCTGTGGAGAGGTTGAGTTTGAACAGTATGTTTAGGTAAGGGGTTAGTTCGTCTTTGAGCTCATGTAGGATGCAGCCTGGGATGCCGTCCAGTCCCATTGATGCTGTGTTTTTGGCTTTGGAGAGGGTTTCTTTAACCTGAGTGTCTGTGAATTCAGGAACTCTACATTCTTCTGGTATGGTTATGGGCCCTTTTGGGGGTGAGAGGGGGGTGAAGTTTGCGTTGAACCTGTCTGCCAGGATGTTTTTGATATCAGTCGGTTTAGTGTATTTTGTGCCATTCTGCACTAACTCCGAGTAGATCTGAACATTGCAACTTAGATTCTTGACATAGCTAAAGAATGCCTTGTGGTTATCTTTGGAGTCCTTGGCAATTTTTCTTTCAAAGCTCGTCTTGGATGATTTTATGAGGGATCATAGTTTCTTGCAGATACTGATCAGGGATGTCTTCCCTTCTTGGGATTTTACTCTTTTCTGTACTAATTTCATCCTTCTATTGTATAACTTGTTTATGGCAGGAGTCCACCAGACTGGTTTCCTTTTCTTGGAGGAGTGAGTCTTGGTTTTGCTTGGGATGTCATGATCCATGAATTCTTGTAGGTGCCCATAGAATGCATTAGTAAAGGATTTTGCAGCTTGGACATTGTTATCCTTCAGCATGGAGGCTTTGAACCTTTCCACCTCAGTCTTAAGTAACATTATATAGGTATTACTGGTATAACAAACCAGCTCTGCTCTATGACCGCTGGTATCAATACAAATTATATATATAGATATATAGGTATATATCTAGATATACGTATATATTTTCCCATGCATTCATCATTGATTGCTCAATGCTTCCAGTACGTTTTTAATCTCTCCTTCATATGTTTGTTTCACATGTCTGAGTCAGCAATTTAAAAAGCATACTTTAAACATTGTGAATTGAACTTTCTTCAGTGAGCATTCTTGACTGTTTAATTTTTTCTTCATGCCTGGACCTGGTGCATACATTACCAAAGTTAACCATATGTAGTATTGCCTACCCATATCCAACATATTTTTGATGATATTTTCCAACATATACATAATATATTCATTTCCATTTTCATTCATTATTCATTTGATTCCTTTTTCTCTTCTTTCCCCTACTGTCATATAACCTTTATTAAAAGAAATATAACAGTTTGCATTTTGAAAACAAATGGAACTTTCACCAGAATGCATGCAGTGTAACCCACTTCAGTAAGAAATAAGCCTTCATATTTAAGTAACATTTGAAATATAATACTTATATTTTACTTTTTAAAAAAAAACTGTTGTTTTCATCTGGCGCATACTAAAGTAAATTCTTTTAAAGGACCACTAAAAGTGCAACTCACATTTTGGTTTTATCAGACATTCTTTTCCATATAAATATCCATATCAACGTTGCCTGTACGTTTATTTTTATGGCATCTGTCACTTTTTTAAAGCTCTTTTATCTCCATTGTGTTATCAATCATTCTCTTTTGTAAAACCAGAAAGGGTTTTGTAGGGAATCTCTTCAGTGAAGTGTCCATAGTTCACTTTTCTACATTTGTTGACCGGTTGCTTATTCCTTCACCGTCTTCTTCCACTTCTGAATCTTTTATTTTTGTCATTTCATTCTTCACCATCTTTTTGTCCATTCACCTTCAGCCTTTCACGGGTGTGTATACATTTTTAATCCAAGTGTGTAGAAGACCCACAGTAATGCAGGATACAATAACCTGAAGTGACATTTAATTTCTCTGAAGGATCTTATGGATGGAAGAAATGCATTGTTGTTTGCTCGCATTTGTAATGAAAAGCCATTATCTGCACAGAATTTTTTTTCACCAGCTTTTAAGAGTATTATTCTACATCTAAAAAGTTCAGCTCTACTTAATTCCTAAGTAGACTATTCTCTATCTGTAAAGCCTAGCACTTGCTCCTAAAGTACTTTTTACCTTGATATAGCACTTTTATTATACATAGTACCCCACCAGCCTAAAAGCCCCTTTCTCGATCACCCACACCCCCCGGAGTCTTTTTAAAGTTTTTGTCTATTCCTTCTAGCATGTTGAGGGATCAGTTGCTAGTGTCCTCTCCTGCTCAGCTGGTGAATCTGGGAATATTGAGGCAATGTTACAATTGCCTCATGTACACAGACAACCCTCTCCTTCTCCCACAAAACACAAATACATGCGAGAGATGCAACTATACAGCCAAACTGGAGGCTGAGCTCTCTCAAAATAGGACTGGCAAGACCAGACAGGAGGAGAAGGTAACCACACACACCACAAACCCAGTCTCACATAGTACTATCACAACTTCAAATCATATACATGAACACACAAAGACATACTCGGAGGCTCTGATCAAAAATCTACCAAAACAGCAGAGGCCACCAAAGCAGACACCCAAACAACTGCCACCTCAAGACACAACACATGCAAAACATAGACCACATAGTCAGTGTGCCAAACAGTCACAGCCCTTAAGGCCAAACACAATGCCAGACACACTCGTCATTGGTGACTCCATAGTCAGACACACTGACGTCCCGCTCACCAGATTGAGTAAGGAGAAGGTCACAGTAAGCTGCCTGTTGGGCACTAGAATCCGCCACATAACGCAAGCACTCAGGTCTCTCAACAGCAGGTACAAGTACGACTCAGTCATTGTCCATGCTGGTGTGAATGACCTGAGACGTACCTCCCTGGACTACATGAGAAGAGACATAGAGGAGCTCTCTGATTATGTAGCCCAGGCAGGTATGACCCTGACCTTGAGCAGTATCCTACCTTCACCAAGAATGATGCCACAATACAGAGATAAGATGATCAGCTTTAATAATTGGCTTAAACTCTGGTGTCATTCAAAGGGGATCCAATGTCTGTCTGCCTGGGATGACATGCTGGACAAGCCACTCTGCTTCGCAAGGGACGGCTTGCACCTGTCACCCCTGGGCTTCCGGATATTGGCAAAGGCTCTTGCCACCCCCATAGTGCCTTTTTTAGGCAAGGCTCAAATTCTAAACCTACCACCCTAGAACACAAAAAAGGAAAAAAACTAAGGGTAATGCTGCTCAATGCCAGAAGTCTCAACCTCAAGATGCACGCACTCAAGGCCCTTCTCAGTATGGAGAACATCGATGTCTGTGCTGTGACTGAAACCTGGTTCAAGGCTCCTGAGAGCACCCCAGCACTATCAGGTTTTACCTCATATCATGCGTTCCGGCCCCAAAATCCAGACACCACCAAGAAAGGAGGGGGGGTGTCCATATTCATCAAGGACACCCACACCTCAAGGTTGGTGGCAATGCACGATGCATCGGAGACCATCCAGGTGCAATTAACCATAGGCAAGACTGCTCTGCAATTTGTAGCATGTTACAGGCCACCCTCTCAAACTCAGGAACCTCACATAGCTTTCCTAAAAACACTGGAGGGAATAAATGTATCTCCAAATACCGTCATACTAGGTGACTTCAACTACCCGAATATAGACTGGGAGCACTACTCTAGCCCCAACACTCTAGCCCAAAGGTTCCTAGAGTTCATAAACTCAAATGCCATGGAACAACTAGTCACCATCCCCACAAGAGGTGAAAACATACTTGATCTCATCATCTTGAACATGGGGTCACAATGTTCAACACTGGAAGTATACCCCTCACTGATGAGATCAGATCATAAACTAATCTCACTGAAAGTCCACATACCGCCCCCACCTGAGATAAAAAAGACAACAGTGAAGAACTTCTCAAAAGCTGACTTCACACTTCTGAAGACTAGTGTGGTCTCTTTTAAGGCCCCCGAGCCTGCGGAAACCATTACTCAAGCCGCTGAATCACTTACAAATGCCTTCTACCAGCACCTACAGGACTGCATGGATCAGGCAATCCCAAACAAAACAAAGACTCTTTGTACCAAAGGCAAGCGTCCAGTCTGGTGGACCCCAGCCATAAACAAGCTCTACAGCAAAAGGAGGAAGCTACTCCAAGATAGAGCAAAATCCCTAAAGGGTAAGACACCTTTGATCATTATAAGTAAAAAACTATGATCTCTCATAAAATCATCCAAGGCAAATTTTGAGAGAAAAATCGCTAAGGACTCAAAAGACAATCATAAGGCCTTCTTTAGCTATGTCAGAAACCTGGGAGGAAACTCCCAGATATGCTCAGAATTAGTTCAAAATGATGTAAAAATCACAGAACCTACAGACATTGCCAACATACTGGCTGACAGGTTCAATGCAAACTTCTCCCCCCCCTCTCCCCCAAAAGGAGAGATATCTATACCAGAGGATTGTAGCCCCCCAAACATCTCTAACGCTCAGGTGAGAACTGCTCTCTCCAAGGCGAAAAACACAGCATCCATGGGACCAGATGGTGTCCCCAGTTGTGTGCTCCATGAACTCAATGAAGAATTAAACCTGCAGTTAGGACAGCTGTTTAATCTTAGCCTCACCTCAGGATACGTACCCAAGGAGTGGCGTACGGCAACTGTGGTCCCACTTCACAAAGGCGGTGCCTCCACCGACCCTGGAAATTACCGTCCCATCAGCTTGACAAGCCTGATCTGCAAAGCTATGGAAAGGATCATAAATGAACTCATAAATAAAGACATAGGGGACTTGCAGACTTTGGATCCAACCCAGTTTGGCTTTGTCAAAGGCAGATCATGCCTTTTAAACTTGGTTGACTTTTTCGAAACAGTCACCAAGGCCATTGATGAGGGAAAGGCAGTTCACACAGCCTACCTCGACCTGGCAAAGGCTTTCGACACAATACCCCACTCAGGTATCATTGAAAAACTCATCAGCTTAAATTTTAACCCATATGTCACAAGATGGATAGCAAACTGGCTAAGTGACAGAACCCACAGGGTGAGAGTTGCTGGCGCCATGTCAGACTCAAAGCCTGTCACAAGTGGTGTCCCACAGGGCTCAGTCCTGGGCCCACTCTTGTTCGGCATCTACTTTTCAGAAGTACAAGCAAACACAGGAGGGTTATGGCTGACAAAATTTGCAGATGACTGCAAACTGGGTGCCATAGTCGAGAACACATCTGACACAGATATCCTTCAGAAGGGTCTCATAGAAACGGATAACTGGTGCCAGAGCCATGGACTAAAGTTAAACGCCAAAAAATGCATAGTCATACCCTTCGGGAAAAACAAGGTTACCCCTAGCTACCATATAGGTGGCAATCCACTGAGCACAGAAGAGGTTATCAGGGATCTGGGGACCCAGGTTGACAGTAACCTTTCGTTTGACACTCACGTCGCCAAAGTAGTTAGGAAGACCTTCTACATTGCCCACCTGATCATGAAGGGATTCACATCTAGATCAAGGAAGGTCATCGTCCCCCTGTACGGATCACTCATCAGACCAATGATTGAGTACAATGCCCCATTCGGAATGTATCTGACCCGACACCTGCAGCAACTGGAAAGGCCCCAAAAGTTCCTCACCAAAAGGATAAAGGGTCTCAAAAATATGTCTTATGTTGCCCGACTGAAGGAACTCCAGCTCTATTCAGTCGCTTACCGTCTGCTCAGAGGTGACCTGTGCCTGACATACAAGGCCATGTCCAACCCAGAATTGATGAACATGCTTCACCTCAAAAAATCTAGATCCCTCAGAACTACAAGGGCGGGAGACTTAAACCTTGACACGGTTATTAATAGGATGTGTTGGAGGGACAGATTCATCACCCAGAGACTCCCCATGCTGTGGAACAAAATCCTGGTACATGTGAGGCAGAGCACCTCGCTGGCCTTGTTCAAGAGAAATCTTGACCAATGGATGGGAGATCGCAGATATACCCCAGGGATTACCTCAGTGTCACTGCTTGACAGAGGCACAGCAAAATAATGGGCATAGTATCCTTCAAACTAAAGGGGTGGCGAAAGCCACAAAACTCTGGGCTAGGCTTATAAATGCCCTTGGGCAGATAGCCTAGTATGAACCTATGAACCTATGAACCTATTAATTTCTTCCACAAATGGTCTCTGCTCCTTTTTCAGTCTCATATTAAAAATATTTACTTTATGTGCTCTTTGTATTTTAATATCAGCACTAGAAAGCCCAGCCTATAACTGAGGCTTTTTCTCATAATGTCTTTACAGTCTTTACATTTAATTTGCTCTATGACCACTGTAAACCTTAAATTGTCCCCACATAACCTGTCCTCAAGTTCAGCCACTTTTTATTTATTTATTTATTTAGTTATTGACATTTGTTAACCAGGTTCAGGGGACCATTTTCAGCGGAGATCCAAGGAGAAAAGCTCCAGAAATAATAAAGTAATTATGATATTTACAAAATATTAAAGTAGGGTCCCAGAAATGTAGTACAAGTCAAAAATTTGTGCAGAGCAGTACAATGCATAGGTAGAATAACAATTAACAAGTACAATTTCCAAAATTTGAAAACAGCAGTATATAGCTTATGCCAAATAACAATTAAAAGATTTAGAGAATATTACACTGAGTACAGTATGAATACAGTTTGCTAGAGCAAGTACAAGGAGGACAAAGAGTTGATTGGGAAAAGCAGATACGATGAGAAGGGAGGAGACTTGTTCAAGTGGGGGTCTGACAAGGACATGATCAATTCTTCAGAAGAAAAAGGTTGAGTTTTTTCTTAAGCAAGTATTTATGCTGAATGCTTCTTATGTTAAGAGGGAGCAAGTTCCAAGCATAGGCTACAAATTATTTGTAAAGAGTCTTACCAGTGTCTTAGTTGGGGTTTGTATAACTGAAGAAGGCATTTACTGGCAGTACGGAGGTGACGAGGGGGTTATAGAAGGACAATAAACTGAAGATGGAGGGACAGGATGAGGGTTCATATAGGATAGAGTGTTCAACATGTAGCTGGGGTATAAGTAGCTGTTTAGAGAATTCTGGCCATTGGAATGACTTAAGGGATAGACAGTGGTGAGATTTGTAAGGAAGGTTGGTGGCAAATCTGGCAATTTTGTTATAAGTTTGCTCTAGTTTAGTGATAAGAGATGTTTGAACATGATTAAAGACAGGGGCAGCGTAACGAAGGCAGGGTAAGAGTAGGGTCTGAGACAGGGAGGGTTTGGAGGAGGGTGACAGAAATGTTTGATTATGAAAGACAAGTCCAAGTTTCTGTTGGGTCTTTTTTATACTTTGTTAAACTTTCTTTACCACTTAAACATATTTTAGTCTCTGTTCCACAATTTTTTTTCTTTTACCTTTTTTTCAGCCATTTGCATATCACTTATTTCCTCTCAATGCTTGTTTTTTTTTTTTTTTTCCTGCAACCTTCTGTTTGACTTTATGTATTCCAGCATGGAGATGCTTACTTTGAAAATCTCAGAGTATATTTGACCAATCTCATCTAGGGTGACTAAAAGAATTTTCTCTTTCAGCTACCATTACCATCTGCTTCTACCACCTCTGCCCCTCACTCCTTGATGTCCGCTTCTGAGTTTTCACAATTCTTCTTCTTTTACTTATTTTCTTTTTCATTTTGGTGAACTTCTGGATATAGCAGACATGTCAGCTACCAATTTCTATTGACAACAAGCTGTAGGTTGTACAAGTTTGCTGTTTTTAATGGTTTATATCCAAGAGCTATGTTTTTAGCTGTTCACACTATCACCAAAGTCTTTTAATCTCACCTTCTTCAGTATTCTTTTCCTGATTTGTATTCCCTTTTATACCTTTCTATTCAGTTTGGGGTACCCCAATGGGACGATATGTGACTGCATTCATAACATACACTAAAATTACATTGTATAAATGGGGCTGTTTTACAGAGATAAATAATGGATACAAAAGTAAAGATTTTGCACAGAGCTCTAGGTATAAAATTGTGTCTATATAGGATTGTTAAACATATACAAAGAAATTAGTTAGGTGTAGTAAGGAAATGTGGCAATGTAAGGAATCAGCGGTATCAGAAAACCCCAGATAAAACTAGTCAGTTCTGTGCAGACAGAGAAAGCAGACTTTGTATATTGTCCTTAAACCATGTGTACAGTAGTAGAGCTGTTGGAGTTTACATTAAGAGATTCACATGAGACCGTAATGTTATAGATGTTTATTCTCATCTTGCCATTAGCCATAAAGTTCCCACCTCCCCCTTCCTACCTATTAACTTCTCGTGGTTACTAATAACCACATTGTGGTGTGGTACAAGATGAAGTGAGTTGTTATCTTTGGATGGTGTGGATTTTTTTGTCCTACCTTGTATCCTTTCCCAGCACCTGGAAACCAGTGATGTCAAAAAAGTCCTTTTGTGCACCCAGCCATGCAGGCACTAACGTATGTGCTTATGCTATGCATTGTTTTGTCAGGGCTAGGGCCACTTGTCTCCACCAGTGATCTGTATACCTGGTTTGAAATCATTGCTTCCTACTCATGGGAAGGCTGAGCTGGCATCTAGTATTTCTTTCCATTCCCACACTGCTGAACCATAAGTGTTTGAGGCCACAATTCAAACCCTGTCCTCCTGGTCTCAGTCAGAGTTTCAGTTCTCTGCAAAATGGAGCTGATGAAAATGTTGAAGTTGTTTGTCCTTTTACTCATATGCCACAAAGCAGAATAGGGATGGATCAGATCCCTTTTGCAATTCTTTGACTGTTAAGCCCAGGGATTATGAAAAAAGTCTAAAAATACAGAGGAACAGTGAATGCTGATCATTCCTATTCTTTTTAAACTTGTTTTTTTGCAGTGAGGCAAGCCCTTCTATACACCCTAATGTAGGGGTTGGACCCCCCTCCACACTCTTTGAACTTATATTTTACAGACACACACACACACATACATATATATATATATATATATATATATATATATATATATATATATAGAGAGAGAGAGAGATAGATATATAGATATAGATATATAGATATATCAACTCAGATTTCCATACCTTGGAGAAAAGGAAATATTTAGAGGAACAACAGTCTCAAACTTAGTAGACTTAAGTTTGCATTTGCAGTCATTCAGTTTCACTAATCCATGACTCATACTAACTAGTGTTCGATAACAAACAGTTACCTCATGGGTCACTCTGTGGCTACCTCTTCTTTTATGCTTGCCAGCTCTATCCTATAGGTTGAGATGCAGTAGAAGCTCATTGTACTGCCTATCTAACACTAGGGGAGTGGTTTCCAGCTTTGAAATTGCAATTTTATTAGCCATTTTGGGCTGATGTCTATCCCTTTCATCTTTCTGGCTTAAAAATGTGTGTGTTTGCACAGTTTTTACATCATGCAGCACCTCAGGGCTACGGTTAAACTATTCCAGATGTCAGAAAGTCTGCTCTTCATATTTCCCTTAGAACTAGCTGGTTTCTCATTGGTAGCACTAAAATCTGAACCCCTGTGACTAGCACATGTCCTAGAACCTGCTGGAAAGCACTAGGAAGCCTTAAACTGATATAAGCACTCAACTCTCCTTGTTAATAAGGAGAAATTAATCATAGGCACTAAACAGACTATAATAGCAAAGTACCTTGCAAAGTTAAGGGAAAACAGCTCTTGTACTTTACAAAAAAAGCACCTAAACAGTCATGTCCAAGGGTCAGCTTCCGGTGATTTCTCCTGTCCACCTGGTGAATCTGGGCATACTGGGGCAATGCAACAACTTCCTCATGTACACAGGTAACCCTCTCCTCCTACCACCGAACACTACAACCTGTGAGAGATGCACTTACATAGCCAAACTGGAAGCAAAGCTATCTCCAGCCAAGATTGTGCTAAGACAGTCAAGAGGAGAAGGTTAACATCTGCACTACACCTCAAGCAACACATAGCCCTTTAAAACCCACACCACCAACACCCACACATAGCAACATTAAACCCACATATGAGGAGTCCCTTAACATTAACCTGCCCAAGTAACAAGGACCTCCAAAGCTGAAAGACAAACAAACACCAGTCACAACCAAAGTGACACATAGCTCACAATACCAGTGTGCCATCCAACAACAGCCCCTAAGGCAAGGCAATGTACCCAACACTTTAGTCATAGGTGACTCTATAGTCAGGCACACTGATGTCCCACTCACCAGGCTGAACAAGGAGAAAATTACAGTGAGCTGCCTGTCTGGTGCCAGGATCTGCCACATAACACATGCACTCAAGTCACTCGCAACAAGTACAAATACGACTCTGTCATTGTCCATGTTGGAGTGAATAACTTGAGATGTACCTCACTGGACTACATGAAAAGAGACATGGAAGAGCTCTCAGATCATGTAGCCCAGGCAGGTATGACCCTAGTCCTGAGTAGTATCCTGCCTTCGCCCAGAATTATGCCACAGTATATGGAAAAAATGATTGACTTCAAAAATTGGCTAAGCTTATGGTGTCATTCAAAGGGGATCCAGTATCTGTCTGCCTGGGACAACATGATTGACAAACTAAGATGCTTTTCCAGAGATGGTCTGCACCTGTCGCCCCTGGGATTCAGTTTACTGGCTAAAGCACTTGCCACCCCTATAGTGCCTTTTTTAGGCAAGGTTCGAAGGACAAAACCATCACCATAACATATAAAAGCATGTAAAATCTGAAGGTAATGCTACTCAATGCTAGAAGTCTAAACCTCAAAATGTGCTCTCTTGAGGCACTCCTAAAAATGGAGAACATCGATATCTGTGCAGTAACTGAAACCTGGTTCAAGGCTCTAGAGAGCACCCCTGCAATACCAGGCTACAACTCTTACCACACTTTTCGGCCATCAAACCAAGACTGAAACACTAAAGGTGGAGGAGTGTCCATATTCACCAAGGATATTCACACCTCCAGGCTAGTTGCCCAACACAATGCATCTGAAATTTTCCAGGTGCAACTAACACTAGAAAAGACTGCAATCCAAATTGCAGCTTGCTACAGATCCCCCACCATGCCCCAAGATTCTCACTACACCTTTCTAAACATACTGGAAAATATTAAGATACAACCAAACAACCTAATACTCGGTGTTTTCAACTACCCTGCCATTAACTGGGAAAACTACTTGGGTACCAACACCTTTTCCCAGTGGTTCTTGGAATTCATAAATTCCAACACCCTAGATCAACTAATCCATTGTCCCACTAGGGGCTCCAATATCCTAGACCTGGTCATTACCAACATGAGAGATAGATGCTCCACACCAGTGGACACCCCCTCATTGGTCAGTTTTGACCATAAGCTAATCACCCTTGACATCCACATCCCACCCCCACCCCCCAGTAAGGAAACCTCTATAAAAACCTCTCCAAAGCCAACTTCATGCTACTCAAGTCAGAAGTGACAAACTTCATGACACCCATGCAGACAGGAACTGAAAGTTCGACTACTGAATCCTACACTAAGGCACATTCACTCGTACATGAATTGTGCCATCCCAAATAGAATCAAGACACTCTCCTCCAAAAAAAAGAAGCTAATCTGGTAGTCCCCTGCCATAAACAAACTATACAACAGAAGGAAGAAACTGTTGCAGAAAAGAGGAAAATCCCAGGATGCAAAAAAATCCCTTACCAGCCTCAGTAAGAAGCTGAGATCCCTCATAAAATCCTCCAAATCTAGTTATGAAAATAAAATTGCCAAAGATTCCAAAGACAATCACAAGGCATTTTATAGTTATGTCAAGAATCTAAATGGCAATGCTCAGATCTGCTCTGAGCTAAAACAGAATGACATTAAATATACTGATCCCAAGGATATTGCCAATATCCTGGCAGATCGATTTAGTGCCAACTTCACCCCCCTCTCACCCTCCATCTCAATACCAAAAGATTGCGAAATTCTGGTAATCACAGCCACACAGGAAGAAACCGCACTCTCCAAAGCTAAGAATACAGCATCCATGGGACCAGACGACATCTTGGGCTGTGTACTACGTGAACTGCAAAATGAAGTGGTACCTCACCTAAGTGTCATGTTTAATCATAGCCTCACCCCAGGCTTCATGCCCACTGAGTGGCACACAGCTACAGTTATCATACTCCACAAGGGAGGATCCACCTTGGATCCTGGGAACTACTGCCCCATCAGTCTGACGAGCCTGATCTGCAAGGGCATGGAACGCATTATCATGGAACTTATAAACAAAGACATTAGCAAATTTCAAACACTGGACCCCACCCAGTTTTGGTTCATGAAGGGCCGATCGTGTCTTCTGAACCTGATTGACTTCTTTGAATCAGTCTCCAGAGCTGTGGGCGAGGGTAAGGCAGTCCACACAGCCTTTCTGGACCTCTCCAAGGCCTTCAGCACCATCCCCCACTCTGGAATCATATATAAACTTACTAAGCTGGGCATAAATCCTTACATCACTTGATGGGTTGCCAACTGGCTTACTGACAGAACCCAGACTGTAAAAGGAGCCGACTCCAAAGCCAGCTCCAGACAAGTGACAAGTGGAGTACCTCAGGGTTCAGTCCTGGGACTGCTCTTGTTTGGCATCTACTTCTCTGAAGTACAGGCCAACACTAAGAGACTCTGGCTAACAAAGTTCACAGATGACTGCAAACTGGGAGCCATTATTGAATCCCTAAATGATGTGGATATTCTGCAAAACGGCCTTACAGAAACAGATGCTTGGTGCCAGAGCCATGGGCTCAAGATTAATGCCAAGAAATGTATAGTTATCCCCTCTGGGAAAAAACATGTACCCATAAATTACCACATAGGTGGCAGTACTCTAAACACTGAAAGTGTGATGAGAGACTTGGAGACACAGGTGGACAGTGATCTCACCTTCAATAAACACATCGACACAACTGTCAGGTAATCCTTCTATGTGGCACACTTCATCACTAAGAGCTTTTCATCCAGAGAAAAGGAGGTCATTGTCCCACCTTACTCATCCTTCATTAGATCCATTATAGGGTACAACACCCCATTTGGTATGTACCTCACAAGACATCTGAAATACCTCACTAAAAGAATCACAGGCCTAAAGCAGATGCCCTATTCTGACAATCTAAAATAACTCCAACTATACTCTGTGGCATATTGTCTACTCAGAGGTGATTTCTGCTTAACATACAAGGCCACGTCAAACCCTGAGCTGTTGGACATGCTCCACTTAAAGAAGTCCCAATCCCTCAGAGCCACACGCTCCAGGGGTCTAAACCTTGTCATCACAATGAACAAAACATGTTGGAGGGATAGGTACCTGACCCAGAGACTCCTCATACTCTGGAATAGACTGCCCATACATGTCAAGCAGAGTGCCTCCTTGGCCCTCTTCAAAAGGAATGTTGACGACTGGATGGGAGATAGGAAATTCACCCGGAGGGTCAGTCACCCTGCTAAACAGGGGTCCAGGGAAGTAAATATCGTGGGAAGAAATATCCAGGGAATTGTTATGGCTAGGCTTGTATAGGGCTAGGGGTGATAGCCTAGTACCAAACTATGAACCTATGAACCTATGGTTAAAAGAAACAGGCCAAAGCACATGGCAGGAACTGTAACACCTGTACCACTCAGAGGGAAACCCCATAGCATTCTAGCAAGTTCCAGAGTACTCACAGTCTCAGTGAAGCACAAGAGTGAGTCAGCAGGACTCAAAGAATGGTCCCCCACCCCGTTTTATAGCCAACTGTCGTAAGTGTGGTGGAAGTCATGTGCCTAAAAGGGAAACATGTTTAGCTTTTGGTAAGCAATGTCACAAATGCAATAAGTGGAATCATTTCAAAAGATTTTGTAAATCAAAAGGACCCATTCTTTTATTAAAAGAGAACATTTAAAGAAAAAAGCTGATCAATTACAAAGCTGTGACCCAACTTTTTATGTTGATGGTGTGTCACTGATTCATAAAACAGTCAACGCAGTAGATTTATGGGAAACAAATGAAGTATTTTGTACTGTTCGGATAAATGGAAAATCCATAGAGCTCAAAGCTGACAGAGTTTCAAAGTGCAATTTTATGTTTGCAGAATCATTTGCTAGAGTATGTGCTGGCGAAAAGCTTAATTTGGCAAAGAGTGCAAAGCTTGTTGCTTATGGAGGTGAAGGCATTCAAACTGAAGGCTCAGTGGTGGTTTCATGTTACTCTGCTGTGGCAAGCTACAACTTGTTATTTTATGTGGTCAAAAGACACGTCCAGTCATTATTAGGGATCAGAGACAGTTTGAAAATGGGATTGCTTTCATTTAATAAGGAAGTCAATTATGTTAATTTGAAAGACCACCACTCTAATTTCACCCAGTATATTTTCTCTACCTATGCTGATCTTTTTGAAGACAAACTAGTCAAGCTTCCAGTTATGTACTCCATGAAGTTAGACTCAGATGTCAGCCCAGTTACCAGGCCAGCCCAGAAAGTTCCAGTAGTTATGCAGAACAGAGTCAAAGCTGAGCTAGACAAAATGTTGCAACAATGTGTAATTTATCCAGTAGGTGAACCAACTGAATGGGTATCTTCGATAGTGGTAGCTCATAAGAAAAGCTCAGATGATATCAGAATATGTATTGAGCCATGAGATTTGAACAAAGCACTGAAAAGACCTCATCATCCAATGTGCACTGTCAAAGAAGTTGCATCTGTGATGCCAAATGCCACAGTTCTTTTCTGTCTTAGATGCAAAGAGTTCATTTTGGCAATTTTTTCTTGACAAGAAATCCTCATTGCTAACTACATTCAGTACTCCATTTGGTAGGTACAGATTTTTGAGAATGCCATTTGAGATAAATTCTGCCAGTGAAGTCTTTCAACATGTAATGGAGCAATTTTTTTCTGGATATCCTTGTGCTATTTTAGTAGATGATATTCTAGTAGGAAGTAATGGTGAAGCTGAGCATTACAGAAACCTCAAGAAAGTTCTGGAAAGAGCATGTCAAGTGAATCTTAAGCTGAATCCTTAAAAATGCAAGTTCAGGTTACAAGAAGTCACTTATGTTGGTCATCTGTTTACCAGTTCAGGCTTACGACCAGACCCTCCCAAGCAAACAGCTTTTCCCGAGATGCCAGCACCAGACAATGTTTAAGTCCTTCAACATTTTCTTGGCATGGTTAAGTACCTAGGCAAGTTCATTCCAGACTTGAGCCAGCTAGCAGCACTGCCTAAGGAGTTGACAAGTAAAGATATATCTGGGTCATGGTTTGAACAATACCAGAGAGCATGTGATGTCCTGAAACAGAGAAATGCCAGTCCACCAACTTTGAGATGCTATGATATTCACAAACCAGATGTTCTTCCCTGTGATGCTTTGAAATTTGGTCTTGGTGCAGTCATTCTTCAAGCGGGTCAACCTGTTGCCTATGAGTCCAGATCTCTAACCCAAACTGAAATGCAGTATGTTCAGATAGAGAAAGAACATTTGGCAATTGTGTTTGCATGTTCAAAGTTCCATGATTATATTTATGGTCGACCTATCCAGACTGAAACAGATCACCGACCTCTGTTCATTACTTTGAGAAAGCCTATGCATACAGCTCCAGCCAGATTGCAATGTACGATGTTGAGATTGCAGAAGTACAATTTCAATCTTGTCTACATCAAGGGCAAACTTCTTTATCTTGCTGATACATTATCCAGATCACCCAGAAATACCACTGAACAGCATGAGACTGAGAAACTTGATTTTGAAAGTCATGGAAGTGAGAATTCTTTCTTTCTCACATCTTGATAAGCTTAGAAATCACACAGCCTCAGATCCTGTTTTACAGAAGCTTGACCACTTTATCAGTCAATGATGGCCATCAAAGCAATCTAGTTAACCTCAAGAAGTGCAACCTTATTTTCCTTACAGAGATGAAATTTTGTCTGACAATGATATCATCATGAAAGGTCCAAAATAGATTGTTTCAAAGTCTTTACAACAAGAGTATATTACTGTCTTGCATCGTAGCCACCCAGGAACAGATTCTACTAAAAGGATGCAAGAGGACTAATATTTTGGCCTTCAATGTCACAAGACATTGAGATAGTACTTTCATCTTGCTCTGTATGTAATAGTAGAAAGCCACATCAACAGAAGGAACCACTTCAGCTAAACCAGATTCCTGAACTAGCTTATTCAACAGTAGCCGCTGACGTTTTTGAAAGGAATTATTAAAATTACTCGGTGTTAGTAGACTAAAAAATCTACTGCCAATCATTAGCAGACCGGAGTTCCGCTGTGGCAACCCCTAACCGGGCAAAGCCGAAAGACAACAACAACAGATCACTGAAAGCCCATCTGTTAAAGAAACGCCTATTCCAGAAGTCTTATTACGACAAATCCAGCAAACCGCTCAATCCATTACATGAAAGATAGACAGTGAGAATGCAAATGTGCAAAGATTATGATCTTATTGGTGTCATGAAGTGTATTTGTCAAGAGCCAAGATCGTACATTGTGGAATCACAAGGAGTAGAGTTTAGGTGGAATCATAAGCATTTGATGCTGGTGTCCAAGCCTGTACCACAGCAGCTAGCCTGTAAGATACTCTTTATCTCAGAGTGAGTTATCCAGCATTCCAGTTCCAGATGATGTTCCAGTAAAATATCCCTGTTCCTGAGATGAATCTCAAAGTTCATGATATGAGTTATTCACTAAAGACTGTCCCTGTTCCTAAACCTAGTTCTGATTTCTATATTACTAGATCAGGTTGCATTTTCAGACCATGTTACAGATGCACGGCAACTTGGACTTGAACATTGTGTTTGTTTCTAATCTCTGTATTATTGCATGTCTTACTGCAATGTCATTTCATTGATGGCAATCTATTTATGAGGGAGGATATACATAAGTGTGTGTGTACAACTTTAAGAAGCTTTCTAGGGGCCTGCACAAGTGTATAAATACTGAGCACGTACAAGCCTACCAGCCATTCTGTAGTAAGCTGTTGAGATGTACGCATCTGTGTCTGTGTAGTCTGTCAGTTAATCAGTTCGCTTATATTTTGTACTGCTGCTATCCATTCTGATCTGATGTGTTTCTGTGTAATAAAGCATGTAAACGAACTACCCTGCCTGTTCGTCATCTATATAGAGAGGGACAAGCGACACATCCTTTCATCCAAATTGTGTTTCTATAGAGTAAAAGAAATGCTTTATTTTATATGGAGTGAAAAATGGTTCCACAGAAGAGGTATCCTCTGTTCTACAAATCTTTCCCTCTAACATGTTCTATTTATGTTGCAAAGCTGACTGAAATCCTATCAGTGGGAACTGACCCTACTATTAGGCTTGCAGATCAGATATGTAATATGTCTGACAAGATAGGGGTTTCTGAAGCTCTATATGAAGAGCAGGCATTGTATCTTCTTAATCTGTATAATAACAAAAAGAGTAACAAGACTTTGAGACAGTCTGCGTAGTTTTTGTGATTTAGGCCCCTGAATTTTTTAGTGAGACAGCACTGTGGTCACCCTAGTTGTGACAATTATTTGGACAGGTACATGCTGAATGGGATATTATATTCAATGACTGGCCTTAAGAGAGCCAAGTACAATGGAATGATAACATCCCTGGACCTGGAGGCTGTACTTTTAGATATAAGTTGTGCGATGAAAGAAAAAACTTTTCATGACTGGTAAAGAAATTATTTTTTCCTATTATTATTATTATTTTTCTGTCTTTTCTATTACATTTTTATTCAGCTGGTCTGTGGGAAAGAGTCACTTTCCATTGTATAAGATCACAGCATATTGTAGTATAATTATGTGGAGATGTTAAGCAAGTAAAGCAATTACCCCATGAATCATGTCATTTTTTTTTATTTTTTTATTTTCAGGCACATTTTTGTTGTTTGACACAAGACATAACACATGGGTAATGCATAGGTGATTATGTCTTTTTCTGAAGTGGCAGTGTTCTTATAGCTGTAGTGCTGGTAATTATGGCTTGCTTGGAATTAATTGACAGTTGTAGGAATTGTGCTGCTACATATGTTGCAAATGATTCTTTTGTAAATCTATTTGTTATGCTGCATTGCATGGGGTAATGCTAAAATTGGTGTTATCCCAGTTGTTTGAGGAATGCATCTGTTAGAGATGCATTTATTAATTCCATTTCATTTACTATAATACTAATTGTTATTTGAGAAGATGCCAATTAATATTTTCACTGCCATTATGCCCATGTGGTGATGAATGTTAGCAAGGTGTACCGTCATTTTTACATGCAGAGTATCCTTCCAGTGTCACTCTCACATAATGGTGTTTTTTTTTAGGACTTAGCGTATATAGTGTGCTGCTAATCATCAGATGTCTGTCAACAGCTCTTGCTCATGATGTGTTATGTATGGGCGTGTGGAGGAAAAAATGGAGAATTTGCATGGCATTTTACATATATTGAGATGTTGTTATGCATAAGTTCATTTGAAATGCTGGGCTTTGACTTTAATGATATGTACTTTAGGAGCTTTCAAAGGCATATTTTAATTGTTATTAATGGATAGCACATGTTAATGTTTTGCCATAGACTGCAAAACCACATGATGAATAGGTACTATTCAGTAATATCAGCATTCTGTGTACATTGCAGCAGATCAAAGTAATGCATCATGCTATGCTTTGAGTATTTATTTATTTGACATTTATTTGACATTTGTTAATCGGGTTAGTCTGACTGGGCAAGAAACCCTTTTTCAGCAGAGACTCAAGTAGAAAAGCTCCAAATACACAGAATAAAATCATATACAAATATACCCCCAGATTCTCTATACCTTGTACAGCATGCACGATTGGTGCAGGATCTCTAACAGGAAATATGACTGCTGCGCGATCCAGGAAGAGCCTGCAGGGGTGTGCATGAGCACTCCTGCACTAATCCTGCACGGACTAAGCTCCTGTATGCAAATCACTCCATTTGCAGGAGACATCTATGCAAATGAGGTGATTTTGCAATCCAGGAAGCTTACAACCGGCCATGCAGGACTAATGCAATCTACAGAAATGTACTCTGTTAGTAACTGAGTACATTTCTGCAAACTCCAAAACAGAGATGGTGACAGCTCCAAACAAAGGCTGCATATCACTTAGGAAGCATGCCAGTGACCACGTATAAGGCCATTGGCTTTGCAAACAGGCAAAAAAAAAAAAAATCAACTTTTATTTTTTTTTAGCCGATCTCGGCTGTTTAAGCGTAGGGCAGTGGCACACAAACGAGATTTGGGGGGGGGGGTAACAAAATAAACCTAAATTAAGCATTCTAAATAAAATCAGTATTCTGCCATGTAAGTCAATGGCAGGCAGAAGACAACATGGCCAGTGAGTAGTGGTTGCTAAGGGGGGAGGCTCAGTGTGAGACATGTAACTATGCATTAGCAGGCAATCCTATGAAAATGAGGGGAATGATAGTGAATCCCAGTTTTCCCCAGGATTTTAGTCAGGTACCAACCATGTAGGAATAGCTTGGTGCAAGCCTAGGAGTTAGGTGACATCATGGGGGGGGCGTCAGGTTTTCTGTAAGCGGATTGGAGCCATGTGGCTCGAGTTTGCTCCTAGCTTAGCACAGCTAAGCTAGGGAGTGTGTCTGAATCTGCCTTGCACTCTTTACATTGCCTAAGTGGGTGGAAATAGCAGCTCTGTACACATATGAGCACTCTGTTTGTGCGGCGTGCCCCCGGGCTTAAACAGGAAGGCTATGGGAAGGGAAAACAGCAGTAGGAAGGTAATCAAGGAGAACTAGCATAGCTGGCAGTTGAAATGTATCAGAATCAGCCAATTACAATGACAGAATACCAGCCCAGCCCAAAACACAACTATAAACTATGCAAACACCTTCCTCTCTGATTTTTCCCACACTCTACACCACCAGTGTAAGCAAGCGGGGAACTTTTAACACTCAAAACAGCAAAATGATAGGGGTTGCTATAGCTATCATACAACATCAACATGTGGAAGAGGCTGAGGGTGGTGAGGATGTTAATGCTGTCGACCAACCCACAGTGAGGAGATGGAGAAGGGTGTACAGAACCAGGGTAACCTACCAGGGGCTACAAGAGCTGGAGATAGTGGAGCACTATAGGGTGGACAGGGACCTCCTACAGCAAACTGGTGAGCTGTGCCGGCCATGCCTGACACACAGAACTAACAGAGGGGAACCCATCCTAGTGGATACCAAGGTATGTGTAGGCCTAAGAATACTAGCTACATGTACATTCCAAAGGCCAATTCGGGATATGATGGGGATCTCACAGGCATCATCATCCAGGGTACTCCACAAGTTCCTGGATGCCATGTCAGCACATGTCAGTGAACACGTATATTTCCCCAACACCTGTGAGGTGTTGGCCAGCAATATGCAACTGTTCCACCAAATAGTAGAATACCCTGAGGTAGTGGGTGCTATAGACTGCATGCACATATGCATCAAAGCATCACCCGGTGAGCGGGGTAAGGTCTACATCAACCTCAAGGGCTTCCCCTCCATCAACTGCCAGGTCATGTGTGATGAATGTGTGTGCTGGCTGCCCTGGAAGCTATCACGATTCCCACATCTGGCATCTGATGCAGCTGTACCAGAGATTTGCCAATGGGGACATCCCTGATGGACACCTAGTGGGGGATGCTGGATACGCACTGGATCTGTGGCTGATGACACCCATCAGAAATGCACACACACCGGAACAAGAACTCCATAATGAGGCACATGCACAGACAAGAATTATAGTAGAGCATGTGTTTGGGATGCTCACATCATGGTTCCAGTGCCTGGACACATCTGGAGGAGCCTTGCAGTACTCACCAGCTACATGTACCCAAATTGTGCTTATATGTACCATACTACACAATATGATCCTGTGGAAACAGCTGTAGCAGGAACAACACGGGGCAGGGCCACACAGCCCCCCACCATTGCCAAGGCCTGCACAGGCACAGAGTGGCTCGGAGAAGGAACAACCTGAGCCTGCCCCAGTAGGCAGAAGGAGGCTTGCCCAGTATGCCCTGGCCTTGGCAAAGAGGCAACGCATAGCACATACATTGACACAGGAGGGACCCAAGGAATAACACCTCTCTCTGACTCTCACATACAGTAAAATGGATGCCAAACATTACACTACCTGTGCTCAGCCATGTGTAGGGAGTGTACTATGTGCATCTGACATAGGCAGCTCTGCAGCACCACCCTCTATACTGGGACACCCACAAGGTAAGTGGCTCACACATGCCAGTCTGGGGAGTTCACATACCCAACAACAGTCACAGCCAGCAGGACAGGTATAGACAAACACAAACAAAGGCTGTGCTATGGCTTCTGAATGATGCCTATGGGTAAGCCCCCCCCCTCCCCCAGGCCTACACATACAGACTACAGCAGGTCAGGCAGTTGGGATGTCAGTTCTGAAGGGTAGGAAGTCTGAAACATATGTAGGTAAATAAAAGCTAAGATCTGTAGTACATTGATATGCCTCTAGGCAGCATGATAGGTAAGACTACAGAATGAAATGGAGTATCTGACATACCAGTACAGTGAAATGGATACCTGACATATCAGTACAGTCATAGCAGATGTATTAAAGTGTCAGGTGTGCCCCCCACATCCTACGTAGACATGTAGTAACAGTCAGGTGTGCTCCCCTCAATCCTGTGTAGACATGTAGAAATAGTCAGGTGTGCCCCCATCCTATGTAGAAATGTAGTAACAGTCAGGTGTGTGTGTCCCCAAATCCTGAGTAGAACTGTAGAAATAGTCAGGTGTGCCTCCCCATCCTATGTAGAAATGTAGTAACAGTCAGGTGTGCCCCCCAAATCCTGTGTAGAAATGTAGAAATAGTCATGTGTGCCGCCCCATCCTATGTAGAAATGTAGTAACAGTCAATACCAAGTGATCGATGGATACCCTGCAGAAACAGTATACTACCTGTAGGTGTACAACACATAGGTCAGCACTGCAATACAGACTACCTGGATTTGATCCACACATTCATTAAAGATGGGCATACTGGGCATGCTCAAACACAGAGAAATGAAGGCAATGTCACTCAACAACACATTGAAAGGTCATACTGGGCATGCTCACACACTTAACCACATGAAGGCCATGTCTGCAAACACCAGTGGACCAGACATAACTGGCAGTCGCACATGTTAGTGCAGACACTCCTCAGTATGCACCACACATGCTTTGCACACACAGTGGACAGGAATACAGATATATAGCTAAGGACAACACACTATAATTAGCCAAAGGTAGACATACATAGATGTGTGGAAGAGGGTGACTGTGACAAGGAGCCATCCAGGCCTGTCCCACCCAGCACACAGCCAAAAGGCCACAACCACATGAGGTTCAGATGTCACTCACTGTAGATACTTCCCACCAGTATCTGTCAGCAGTATGGACTATAGGTTCATAGGTAGATACTAGGCTATCTGCCCTAGGGCATTTATAAGCCTAGCCAGAGTGTATTTGGCTTCCGCCTCCCTATTAGATTAACCTACTGTGCCTCTGTAAAGTAGGTCACAGAAGGTATCCTTTTAAGATTAGTTTACTGTGCCTCTGTCTAGCAGGGACACAGAAGAGATCCCAGGGGTGAATTTGCGATTTCCCATCCACGCATCCAAATTTCTCTTGAAGAGGGTCAGCGAGGGGCTATTTCTAACATGAATTGGGATTCTATTCCAGAGTGAGGGGAGCCTCTGGGAAATGAATCTGTCCCTCCAGCATGTCCTATTTATTTTTGTGCTGAGGTTTAGGTCCCTGGAGCGTGTAGCTCTAAGGGACTTGGATTTTTTGAGGTGGAGCATGTCCATTAATTCTGGGTTTGACATGGCTTTGTACGTCAGGCATAGATCACCTCTGAGTAGGCGGTAAGCAACTGAGTAGAGCTGGAGTTTCTTTAGTCGAGCTGCATAGGACATCTGTTTGTAGCCCATGATCCTCTTGGTGAGGTACTATTGGGGTCTCTCCAGTTGCTGCAGGTGTCGGGTAAGGTACATCCCAAAAGGGGCATTGTATTCAATTATGGGCCTGATGAGTGACGAGTAGAGGGGCACAATGACCTCTCTTGATCTAGATCAGAGAAATGCTCTCTTGCTTTTTGTTAAAACTGTGGAAATCTTTACATTCACTGACCCAAGCTACTACCAATTCAGAAAGCTGGAACCTCATTTTAACATCTTAATAACTATCTACTACTAAATGTGTATAACTGTTAAAAAACACCATTTAAACATGTAGAATGTTTTAGTGATATTTGAAGATGTGGAATGTTTTTGATGTTTGGGAAATTATTATATTGTCTACTCTACCTCAGTTCTATGTTTCTTAAAAAACAAAGTTCTATGTTTCAATTAATTGAACCAGAAAGTTAACATGGGGGGCTTGGGAAAACAGGTTAAGTGATTTGCTCAAATGCACACAGTATGGTAGTGGAGAATACTAGAAATACAGCAAGGGCAACAGGATAAAGCTCATTAAAGGCAGATCACATTAATTCTCTCCGTTGAACTGCCAAGGGGCTCTTTCTCAAGATTTGGGCTCCCAAACTACTTATCCTATAAAGAAAAAAATATCTCACTAGTACTATGCACTGCCCTACCACAGTAAAGTCTCATATCCAGTTCACTGGATAAAACTACCACAGTTCCTGTAACACTGATCTTGTCCACTGTTCCTCTCTCATTTTGTCATACACGTACTGCTATTACCACAGCTCCACAACTTTGCCATTTCTATGCAGATTTAGAGAGGGCATGTTCTCAATTACAAATATTTCTTACTTCCTAAGCTCTTCTCAACCCCCACCCCCAAATACAAAATGAGTTACTGTAACTGGAAATCTCATCCAATTCAGATTTAACTGCTTACCATCTAAACACTAGTGCTACATTCACATTAATGGAAAAAAATGAGGAGTATTCAAATCTTGGCACGTCATTCACCCATAGTCTGTATTTCCCAGTAATCATACAATACTGATGAAACATACAACCACAATGTTTCTTTTCATAACAAATGAACCCCCCCCCCACCAAAAGAATACCACAACACGGGTTTCTTTCTAACATAAATCAGCCAACCTCCACAAGTCTTTCAAACTCCAATAAAAACAGATATCAAAACACTACAAAATCTACCTTTCCAGGCACAAAACATTAACATGGCTCCAAGTACTACCACTAAAAATGTGACATCTAGCTTCAACTCAAATAATTTATACTCATTTTCATTAATCGGATTCAACATTTTTGATCACAACACCTAAGAAATTAATAAAAGCAAAGACTAAAGTGAAGAATATACAGAGACAGACACAACTCTCGACATCTCACGTGTAGAACCAAAGGAAAAAAAAACAAAAGGAATCCAGGACAAATGACCCAAATAACAGGCACCTTTAAAAATAATGCCCGTGTTCACTTAAAAAAAACACCACCACATTAATTTAAATGTCTGGGAGTACTTTGTGGCTTTACTCTTCACTGCTTAGCTAGGCAATTTAAACTTTTATGAGGGATACAACAAAATAAAATACAAATCAGGGACATCCCTGACAATGAGCCATGGTTAAAAGGTATAGCAGAGCAACTAACCTCCAGAGAGAGCTGCGTGATAAAAAAAAAAAAAACACATTCAACTAAAATGAAAATTAAACAATGTATTAAAAGAAGTAAACCATTCTCAAATACTATAACAGTGACTAATCAAGAACAACGCTATTTCTCTTAATACTTGGCAGTGAATTACTACTGTATCATAAGCATTAAAGCCAGCTAACATGATCTGTTCAAATTTACACTTCAGAAGAACTGTGCACAGAACATCTCACTATTAAAATGTCTTACTATAACAACAAGCCGGATTTTCTAACTGATGTGCACGCTGTAACTTAACTCTATAAATAAAGAATTTACACAGAAACCTCTGCTCCTACACATTTCATTGGTGCACACTCTCAGACTGATCACACTGACTGCAGACAAAAGCTAAACAAGAAAATACATTCCAACATATCTACCAAGCGTTCACGACCCTTAACTTCCTTAGCGGCAGCAGTCCTTGCTTCCTTAGCTGCAAAGGCCTTTGCTGCTAAAAACTAGCATGACAACAATAGACTAAGACACTACAAACAAAAGACAGAACTCACCAAGACCCTAGTAGTATGTGGTGTACATGCTAGCTGTGCAACATGACTGTACAAGGAAGTAGTCATCTAGTATCTGTATACATGTACCTATGAAATATGACCCTGTGTGTGCCCGCATGTGGTGTGTCAACCTCTAGAGGAATGGGTTATGGTCCAGGCACACATACTGCCCTCCCCATAGCCCTACTATGACAAGCCTGCTGAGGTCATCCTCTGTGAAATACACCTTTGGGAGAGCTGTAGCCCAGTAATCCTTGTGGCATGTCCCATAACTGTGTACTGCTGTAGTGTGATAAACTAATAAGGTAGGAGTTCCAATCCCAGACTTGGCAAGTGTGTGTGTGTGTGTGTGTGTGTGTGTGTGTGTGTGTGTGTGTGTGTGTGTTTGTGTGTGTGTGTGTGTGTGTGTGTGTGTGTGTGTGTGTGTGTGTGTGTGTGTGTGTGTATGCATTTCTGTCTGTCTGTGTAGACAGCAATGGTTTTCAGGGTAGTCACACTCCCTGCAATTCAAATGCTCACCTTTTGCAAGGCTGCTGATGTCATCCACCTAAAAATACACCTCTGGGAATTTTACAGCTTGGTAATCTCTGTAGTGCGTCCTATAACTGGGTACTGCTGTAGTGTGATAAATTAGTTAGGTAGGAATTCTAATCCCAGACTTGGCAAGTGTGTGTGTCTGTCTGACTCTGTCTGTGTAGAGAGCAATGCTTTTTAGGGTAGTCACACTTCCTACAATTCAAATGCTCACCTTTGGCAAGGCTGCTGATATCATCCACCTAGAAATACACTGCTGGGAAGGTTGCAGCCCAGTAATCTCCGTAGTGCGTGTCATAACTGTGTGCAGCTTTAGTGTGAAATATAACTCTGGTAGGGTTCTAGACCCACCCATGGCAGTTCTGGATGTTTTGTGTGTGTTTCAATGTCTGCATAGGGAGCAATGCATTTTAGCCTAGCCACACTCACTACAAGTCAAATGCTCTACTTTGGCAATCCTGCTCTTGTCATTCAATTTGAAATACACCTTTGGGGAAGGAGTTCTCTACTAATCCCTGTGATGCGTCCCATAACAGCTCTATGCTGTAGTGTGATATAGACCTCCTGTTAGGGGTCTATACCCACACATGTTGATAGTGGATGTTTTCTGTGTGTTTCAATGTCTGGGTAGGGAGCAATGTATTTTAGCCTAGCCACACTCACTACAATTCAGGCAATCCTGCTGATGTCATTCAATGTGAAATACACCTTTGGGGAAGGTGAACTCCAGTAATCTCCATGGCACATACTATAACTGTGTAGTCCCATAGTGTAATAAACTAGTTAGGTAGGAGTTTTAATCCCAGCATGACAGGTGTGTGTCTGTGTTTGTAACTCATATCCTATGTGGAAGTGGGTGCATGTATGTATCAACTGGGGCCCAATGTGGAGCAGCATTTGAAAATTTCTTATGTGGTGGCCCTAGTATATATCACAATGTCCACCATACAGGGATAACAGATGTGAAATAGCCAAGATGCTGGGTTGCAAATCCATACCCATATATGTGACATCAAGGCCAGGCAAACACAGTTAGCAACCCCAGTATTACCTAGAGAATACTCTCAACCCATGTCTCATGCACACACACACTTGCCTAGGCAACAGCCAATATGTTGGTAGTGCACTGTATATTGCCCACTGATAGTAACTATGGAGTGATTGCAGTGTGCTACAGTGGGAATGGCACCCTGTCCATCTGTCCAATAGGCACATACATGCAGACAGTACAACTTCCCCATGTTCCCCACTGGGCACCTGCAACACTTGTGGTGCCATCAAATGTGACCCACAAAGGACATACCATGCCTGAAAACATGCCCTGTATGTACAGATCCCACTGACACCAGGGAATGCTGTTAGCATGCTATCAAGGTAGGTGCAGTGTAAACCTGCTGTCCATTACCAGTTCCCACCACAGGAGGCACAGACTGGCAAATTTGATGATAGTCTGTGTACACAACATGGGCCAGACACCCCAGGAAAAGTTCCACATGTCACTGTACATGCATGTGGGAGGTATGCACATCCCAGACACCATCTTTGTCATGGACTACTGAACACATACATGGCAAGTGATGCACAGCATTAGCCACATGCAATAGTCACCCAGGTGACTGGATGGTAGATACAATACCCACCTGTGTGTTCAAATCCAGAAACTACACCCCTGAGCTGCAATGCAGACCACTGTCATGTGGCCTGATGCCAGGGTATACCCATCACCTAACCTTGTATAGCCATTTGGCACAGTTGACCACCTCACACCTGTGAAGAAATGCACCCATGCATGTCAGTACTGGCACCCTTTGTGTGTGTGTGTGTGTGTGTGTTGTATGATGCTTATGATTACATTCACAATCACTACTACTTCCAGTGGCATACTGAAGCATGATGTCTGATGTTACACACCTCCTCATACCCTTTGCCCATATAACCTCCATATGACCCCTGTGGTGCATGTGATACCTCCACAGTAATGTGTTCTGCCAATCTCACTAGTGATGATTGGTATTCCTAGCCCTGCCAAGTGTGTCAATGTGTGTGCATCCCTGTGAGAGTGTGGCTGTGTTGTCGCTGGCACCTGCTCATGCGGACAGGCATGTGTACTATACCTACCGTATAGCTTCCATATCCCTGTTGCAGATGTCACTCACCATCACATATACGTTCGGAGGGCTCCACACCATGTAACCTATGTGGCGCATCCAATAACTTTTACATGGACATGAGATAGCACTACATAGTCGTCAGGGTTTTGATACCCTGTGCTGGTAGGTGTGTGACACAAGCATGTTCAGGTTTAACTCTCCCACCCCTCCCTGACTTGTCTTTGACTCTGTCTGCCTCTCTCACTCCCTCTCTGGTGGATGTAGAAACCTACATCTGCTTTGCTTAGGCAGCACCATGTGAATTTTAAGTGATGCTCATGATCAGTTGATGGCCTCTGCACAAATTTCAGCCCCCCCTCTAGCTGATTGCATGTGGAACAGCTGTGGTAACATTCCCATAGCCAATTGCATGGAAACACACTCCAATATCTAGGAACATCATGTTGGCGTTGGGCCTTTCCATTCACTGTGAGCAGATACTCTATCTGTTGTTTGGCAAACAGCATCTCAGATGGATTGGGGATTTACCTCTAACAACATACACTGTGAAAACAAGGCAACACACAGGAGGGGGATGAGCCTGACCTGACTACAGACTGTAAGTGCTGCTATACTGAATTAGAAGTAATGTTGGTTTAACAGGGTGTGTGTGGATATGGCTGTCCTACATGTTTTAATACCTGCCATGTCAGTGCTATGTGTATGAGGAATCCCAATCTGTTGGGTCATCTGCAGACTGGGCAGTGTGTGGTGCCCTTGGTGTCATATGTTACCCACAGAGCACCTATCTGTGAACTGCAGAAGGTAGTGTGAGGACTGCAGTCTGTAGATGGTGGAACCGTGACAGTTACTGACTTCATATCCCTCATAGGATATATGTTGCAACAAACCATGTTAATGCAGTAAATGTGTGAGGTTTTCACAGCACATGTCAATATTGGCCCTGTGTATGTGCTTCTAGCCACACCTCTGTCAACCTTTGTACATATGTCAAGCATTAAGAGGTGCATGTGTACTGTACACCATAATTAGTGACATCATATCTGATACCAAGCCAGTGAGATATCAGACTGCTACACATGTTATGTACAGTACGGGTTATAATTGATGACATAACCTGGACATTCTGTGGTTTTGTGTACAGTACTGAGGTCTGCGTACATACGGTGAATGTCGACAGTGTGTGTTTTGTTAATATGTAATTTGGCCTGTGTACAGACTGTGGTAGATGTCATTGTTCTTTGTCCCGTCATAGCTGATGTTACATGCTGCTCCACTGTATGTTACCATATTGGCTTACATGTTTGTAGGGCCATACACACACATGTCCCATACTACAGACAGACATTGGACCACACTGTGTAGTGGCTTATTGTATATATAGAATTGTGTGTGAGTGGCACATATGAGGATGGTGTTGAACAGATAGTCCATATACTGTAATATTATGCTAGTGTACCATATGTGGCTGTGTCCACATTGGATGTAGCTATGCACTTTCACACAGGTGTATCTTACCCTGTGCTGTGACATGCATGTAGAGCCTGCTATATATGCAGGTACATGTGTACTCCCCCATAGGAAATGTAGGCCAGTGTTGAGCCAGTCTGCCTGTAGCCTGAACAGTGCTTTGTTACATGCCTAGCAGCTTAGTGTACATGCACAGTGAGATGTCATGTCCAGATACTTGTCAAATGTACTGCTGCTGAGCCACCCTTAACAGTCATGTATGTCAGACAGAGCAATGGGATGCTGTACAGATGTATGTCAACATCTAGTGGGTAGTATGTGGCCATGGCACCTCTGTACCAGTGGTTAGTATGTGTCAGGACAGACAGGTGTGTGTGAATGCATAACCTATGGGGGCAATTGTATACCAGTCGTTACATGTTATCCCTATCTACATGGCTGTTAACATCCACATTGTCAGGTTTGTTCCACATGTTTTGCACTAAGGGGTTCTGTGTATACCTCTGGACTGTCCAGAGTGTGTCAGAATGTCCACATATATTGGCCAATAACTCTGCTGTAGTCCACAGGAGCATTACATGCTAGCAGCGGTAATGTACTACGATATCCTTAGGATGTCTGTCAGTAGCCAATGGCACACATGTGATAAGCAGGTTTCACCTCCCAAACACACTATGTCTGTGAAGACCATCACTATTACAGTAGCAATAGTCTACTAATATACCTGCTATACATACCTGACATCCCCTTGCACTACAAAATTGTGACTATAGGGGCTGAGGTAGGGCTACACTCCATGTTCAGTACATATGGTGTAAATATATGTATATATAATTATCCCGGTATCTATATAGATATATACACATATACATATCGACATAAATAGATGGGTATGTATATGTACATAGATATACATATACACACCCAGGTATATACATGTACAGAGCAATATAAGTCAACACATATACAGATAGTGATACATATACAGATATACATATATCACGCTGCCATTCCTGCCAGCAGTCCACTGCTGTTATATCCCCCACACGTACAGTGGGGCTGGGGCCATATATGTATGGGTTTACCTACATAATACATGTGTGCCCTTATGCATGCCAGAGGCCAGTGTATGTAACAGTGATATATGGCCCTGTATTATTGAGTCTGGGGGGGAATGCAACATATATAACCTAGGCTGTTACAAAATGTGGGGGTATCTGGGGTGAGCTGTCTTAAGCTATCTGGATGAACAGTATGATACAATTCACCTATATTGACATTACTGACATGAATTGGGTTAATGCAGGCCTACTGCCTCCTGCCATACAGACTGTTCTGTTTGTCAGTGTGCTTGTGATGGTGTCAGTTATGTCTTTTTATGTAACAGTTACATCCCATTTGGACAACTGAAGTATTTACCACCTAGTGATTGCATACAGAATGTAGATAGAGGCAGCTGAACTATACAGCTGCATTACTTACTGTTGATTGTTTGGTATCCTGTGGCCCAGACTGTCTTTACTATTGTACAAATTGAAGGCCTTGGCCTGGACAGCAACAGTTGTGAAACTTTCTAAACTACTGTATTAGTATAACTGTTTCACAGTTGCATTACTCTGTTTATATGGATGCCAGTGTCTGAACAGCTATATGACATGGCATATAAATTTGTAATGGTACACAAATAAAGGTTTTCCATTCCTGAAAACCTGTGTGCAGTGTTTTATTCTATGACCTCTCTGTGGGCATATGTTGCAGGCAACAAATGTCATTTGTATGGGTGACTCATCCAGTGTCCAGATGTTAAGGTGTTAACTGTAGGCAAAGTGGTTGTTCCATATTGTGTGCACCTACTACTTAAGTATCTTACTGTACATATCTCTGCGTGTGTATGTGTAGTCACATATATCTATATCTATATATATATATATATATATATATATATATATATATATATATGTATATATATATATATATGTATATCAATATCTGCATATATGTGTCTGTGTATATGTATCCTGGGGATGTTGATACCTTCCACATTTCACATTTCCTATAGGAGCCAGACTATACTGCATGATATGTTACCAATACCAGCCTGACATCATACAGGTGGGATGTAGTACTGTTAACATCTTGTGCCCATGTCATGGCAGGTCCTGGTTATGGGATCTGAAACACTTGGTAGAGTATTGCAGGGTGGATGTGTTTGGCTGTGGGGGGAAGGGTGGGTATACCTAGTTGTACAAGACGTATATTGTTTGGGGCCTCTCAACACCATTAACAGTGCATGTGGACATATATGTTTTAGTTAATCTCCCATTAACATCTACACATGTATGTCCATATATACATATATATATATATATATATATATATATATATATATATTTGCTTACATATATATATAACTGTATATCTGCTTACATATGTATCTAACTATGTCCGTATATACCTACATAGATATATATCTGCTTACATGTATGTAGCTTGCTGTGTATATGCAGACATATAGGTGTAGACATATATATGTGTTGATGTAGCCATTTGCATGTATATCTGTTCATATATATTTATCTCTGTCTCTCTCTCTCTCTCTATATATATATATATATATATATATATATATATATATATATAGATATGTTGTATCTGGTTAGATATTTATATATTTACACACACACACATACATCTAAACGCTGGAATACATTCTCTGTACTGTGTAATGACTGGGCTGGATGATATGTTTTTGAAAACATCAGGCTTATGTATATCTGGCATGGCTTAGTGGTAAATCACTTTGTCGATGGTGCCCAGCATCCTGGGTTGAAACCTTGAGAGGCTGTTTATTTTGTTGCTGGGCAGAACACTGGGCCATTGGATACAGAGTGATTAAGGCACTTTAAAGCAGTTGTAAGCGGGCTTGCGCGGGTTTGCCCAGGGCTAAGCACTGCTAACCTCCAGTTACAGTTCCTTATACTCAGCTTCTGAATTGCTTAACCTGTGTAGGCATTGCTTACCCCGACGTAAACAGGCTTAAACCCGCTTACTGCTGCTTAAAAGTGCTTACTCCCGCTTACCCCCACGCTAATTTCTTTAAAAGAAAAAATAGGGCTGATAGGAAAGTGGTGAAAAAGGGGCACAAAGAGGGAAAGACAGTAGGGAAAATAGCTAGGGATGTGCAGCAAGGGTGTAGGGAAGATCCATATCTTCCCATTTCTTCTACAGCAACAGCTGTGCATATACACTGAATTTGGAGTAGATATAGACACTCAAACCCATGGGAGAGGGGTGAGGACAACAATAATAAGTTGTGAAGCCAATTAGTCCAGATTACATGTGTCCAGTGGACATGTGTGTGACATGGGCAGCTTTTTATGGGGTGAGATTTTTTTGTGGGAACAGATTGCCTTTTTTTTCTCAGGTGATAGTGGGATGTTGGGGAGGTAGATCGGGTAGGTTAACAGACAAGACAAACAAGACATTTACAGGGGCAGTATATGACACATATGGGGGTAAACACCTTGATGGGGAGGGGTGTTGAGATATCAGAAGCCCACAAGCCCCCTAGTGGTGACAGTGGGACTGAGGTCCCCACCTGTGGGCAGTCACCACTGCACCTTCACAGCCCCGCAAGTGTCTGTGCAGGGGGCTGAGTCGCAGAGCCAGACTGACTCTCTAACAGAGACATGCGGCCCTTGAGCTGGATTAGATCACCAAACTGCTCGTTGATCACTCTACGCACCGCAACCCTGACCTGCCGACGGGTGACAAGTGCCTGTCCGTGCCCACTCCCAGGGAGGGGCCCATCCTTTGAGACAGTTCCACATGAAGGTGGTGCAGGACCAAAGGACAGGTAGGTCCTGGGTTGGGCCCCAGACATGCTGGTGCCCGGTGCCACGGCCAGCTGAGGTGGACATGTAGGTCCGCTGGGACTGGCCTTCCCAAGCATGCTATAGTGTTTAAATTTCATCATCATATATGGGTTAGTAATAGTCAACAAATTCCAGGGTTAGTTATAACAGCATGCATAGATATTCCCATTAACCCTGACACCAGATACGGAACAGTTGCATAGGAAACAGAACACATGCATATATGGGACCACAGTGGTAATACGAACAGCATGCAGGTACGTTGATGGCACCTTGCCACCAATGTTGGAATAAATCAATATAGCACATGCATGGGAAGCATTATTATATTTATCAAACAATTGGACATTATCAGAGTTAATACATACCAGTTGGGGTGGGTAAGTTGATTATTGTTGGAGATATGGTGGGGGTAGAGAAGGATGTCAATTAACAACTAGTATATTCCTGTAGTCCACATTACTTTCCTTGTCAGTGCTGTTATCTGTACAAGTCTTACTACACTACCCTATACCCTTACTTTGGACAGTGATATGGGAGTCATCATCGTTGCACACGAACCGGTTTTACCTGCAGTATACACCTCTTACCTGGTATACCTGTGGAGGGAATTTTTGTTAACACTACCTGTTTCTACACATACTCCCAGATTTCAGGTTGCTGTTTTGCACATAGCTATCCAACTCTTTCTGCACAGACTCTGACCATGTGTTGACCACATGCTGGTGTGCTGGGACATATATAGATTATTGCCCTATTCCACCTTTTGTGACCTGACACACACATAAACATGCTTTCCTACACAGTTATATTATGTAGCACAGTGTGGGTGACAGTGACCAGTGATACTTTATTATTCAGAGAAACTGCAACACTCACAATTCTCTACAATACTAGTGTGAACAGTAATAAGACAGAAAGCAGATAGGAGATATACAGCAATATCTATATAGCAGAAACAATTGTGATGGTCTGTATTTCTCAGCACAGTGTTTGTATCCAACGTACCTGTGGGAGCAATGTTTGTTAGCACTACCTGACTGTTGCCACACAAAGTTCTGCATTACACATTAGTATTATTCACATATATCTCACTCTGTTACTGTACACACTGTGGTCACAGCTTGACAACATGGGAGTGTAGACAGGACATACTTGAATTATTAATCTCCTAACAGTTTCGAGGGTTGCTACAGTGACAGGTGTGTTCCCATAGATGTTTGACAATCACTTGCATTCCCTGTTTACTGGCTAGACATCTAGGATCATCCCACAGACTTATCAGGGGGACAGGGGGACAGGCAGCAGATATGGGCACATATACTGGACATTCTGGCCTCATCCATACAGTTGTGAGGTATTAATCTGTATGCAGCCTAATTCTACTCCTCTAGGATTCAGACCATGGCTGTGTCTGCTACAACTGCAACACTGTCCATCACAATTGTTTCTGCTATATAGATATTGCTGTATATCTCCTATCTGCTTTCTGTCTTATTAATCCCCTGTGCTTATGCATTCTGACCTTGTATAACAATACTCTTATACAGAATTCCTAGACAGTTATATGTTGTAGGACAGTGTGGCCGACAGTGATGTGTAATACCTCATTATTCAGAACAACTGCATATCATTCTTGCATTTCTGGGCACAGTGTTGGTATCTGACAGACCTGTGAGAGGAATGGTTATTAGCACTACCTGAATGTTCCCACACACGGTACCAGATTCCAGATTACTATTATGCATATACATCTCACTCGTTACTATATACACTCTGACCACAGTTTGACAAGTTGGGGTGTAAATGGGACATACGTGGCTTCTCACTCACATAAGGTAATGGGGAATTACTAGTGTGCCAGCTTTGTTCTCATAGATGCGTGTCAATCAATTGTATTTCCTGTTTGCTGCCTATACGTCTGGGATCATCCCACTGATTTCTCAGGGGGACAGGTTGATAGGCAACAGATATGGGCCACTTTACTGGACATTCTGGACATATTTGTACAGTTGTGGGTAGTGAGTCTGTATGCAGACTACTACCACTGGCAGGATTTGAACTGTGGCTGTATGTGCTAAAAAACAGTTTACATCTCAGTTGCATGTGTGATTCAGTTTTTGTTGTTTGCAGTTTCCCTGTTTACTGTCGATGTGTCTCTCAGTTGTACTAAATGGCCTCTGTGGATTACACCTGTCATATACAGGCATTCCCACACATTCACTTTATGGAGCATGGAGTGGGTAACAGAGTGCTTACTACAATAGTACTATTACATGATTGCAATTCCACATTACAATATGATACCAGAATATACACATGCAGTCCAGCAGTTAGACCTGTTTTTGGCATGCTATTACACTTTTATTGATATACAAACAATATGAGACTTTTCCTGCCATATTCTCAAGTGTATGCAGTCCTTACTTTGAGCAATACAGGTCTTATACAGGCAATTAATTTACTTCTACTTTTAGTTTTATTTCATATGACAGTAAATGCATGAGTATTACTGACCTGCCTCGCATCGCAACCTCGCCAGGTGACAGATGTGGGCCTCCTGGTTCGTGGCCCACCCCATTGCAGCTGTGGGGGACATAAGAAGAATATTTAGCCATACCTATCCATGATATAACTGAGCTGGCAATTATTACACACAGACTGGTGTGATACTTACACACAACTGGGAATCCCCTGCCGCTCTAGCCTGTTGGAGCCACTCCTCCAGGAGGTCCTACTTATGCCACTTCAGGTCGGCATAGTGTTGCCTGACCTGCTCACCAGTTCAGGGTATGCCAGTGACACTGGTGAGGTCACGGGCGAGACGGTCCCAGGCCTCCACCTTATATTGGGAGCCCTGGTACTGGCCGTGCAGCAGTCTCTGATCATGGTCTTTAACTAGGAGTCCTGCCATGACCTTGGACTCCTGGATGCACCAGCGCTGCGCCCTAAAGTGCACACCTTTTCCCTTTACTACCATAGTGCCTGCAAGGGGAAGGTACAACCAGTTATGAGATGTATTCCTGCCTCTTGGGTTTAAGTAGGGACGATTTACTGCACTTTTATATGATTGGCCAGTTTTGAAAAGGCTAAGCTATGGGCAAACCTGCTTACTTAATGCTGGCATTGTTTAAAGGGGTATACCACTGGGCACAATGAGTTAGCTGGTCTATACATTGCTTACAACGCCTAAGCTGGCCTGTGCAATGCTTAGCATTGCTTACATTAGACTTTGCATTATATTTACTTTTTTGCATTGATTTCTTATTCATTGCATCTTATATATCTGCCTGGTATCCACAATTAATGTGTACATACACTCTATGGGGTCCTTGTGTTTTAATGGGGACTTCAATACTCTGTTATAATTACACCTCACTTCTGGGATTACTGCTGTACTCCAGTTCACATATTTATGTTATGTAGTGGGTTATGGAACATATGGCTGTATACTGATTCCTTTCTCAGGTTCAGTTTTGTTTTACTATGATGAGGACTTGTTTGTTGATACCTCATTCTTTTGTACTTCTGTGATGGCTTGGTGGTTAATTACTGTAACTATGGTGTATAGGGTCCTGGGTTTGAGACCTGCATGGCTTTTTATTTTGTTGATGGGCAGAACAAGGGACATTGGATACAGACTGATTAAGGCACTTTTGAGCATTTGTAAGTGGGCTTGAGCAATGGTAAGCACTGCTAACCTACCATTACATCTGCTTACAGAGAGTTAGCTTTTGAATTGCTTAACCAGTGTAGACATTGCTTACCTCCGCAGAAATGGGCTTATGGCCGCTTACTAGTGCTTAAATATGCTTACTGCTGCTCATTTGTGCTTAAAACTGCTTACTAGTGCCTTATTCATTATGACACTGACACCTCACATGTGCATTTACTGCAGTGCTCCAGTTCATGAAAATATGTTATTTAGTGGGTTATGCAACATAAATATTACTCATAATGTGTTTTGCCATGGAAAATGGAATGTGCTGCAGTGGGACTCGAACCAGGGATGCTTGTTTGTAAGGTGAATACACTGTCCACTACACTGTTGCGATGCTGTTTTATTTGCATATCTCTTCCTTGTTATCCTCTTCAGCCATTTAAGCTGCATTAACCGTAGTTAAGCGATGGGCACACGCACGCACCTAGCTGTAATCAGATTTTTAAAAATAAAATGGGTTTCTTCATTTTATTTATAATTCTGTTGCTGTTATACACAAGGGGGACTGTTTCTAGGGATATGGGGTCACCTGTGAGCGGTCTCGCTCATTGCATACCCCTTTCTGCTGTTCTACATTGTGGGGGTGTGTTTATTCTGAGAGCTCTGCCTTCAGACACACCCCCTGCCCTCTTACACGCTCCATGTAAGCCTAGGAGCAGGACGGCAGTGCGCCATGCATATTAATGAGGTGTGTTGCCGTCCTGCTCCTACACGGTCGCTTCCATGCAGGACTAAGCTAGTCCTGCATGGAAGATTAGTAAATCGGGGGAAAGAGTGTAGCAATCATTTAACAATAAAAAAACTCCTATGGAATAACAACAGTAAACAGACTTCTAAACAGATACTTTCAGTAATTACATGCACAACAGAGGGTTTGAGTGTAATTAACAATTGGCAATAATAACAGGATTAAAATATGCAATGCTTAAACATTTGTCTATAATCAGTTTTTAGATATTTATGCAGCTTATTTGTAAGACGAAAGAAAACATATTGGAGCACAGTTGCCATAACATATTATTAACAGAGATAAGGGAGGAAAGAGAAGCAGAGTAGTAGATCGGTCAAGTTGGAGTGGGGCATGGGCAAGATCGGGATTTAAGCATGTAATCTTTTAACATGTTTTTAAAACAGAAATTGGTAGTGGTAGCTCTTATGTCTGGGGGAAGTAGTCAGCAAATTAATCACTATACAGAAGTTTTCCAATTAGTTTCTTGAGCTTATAGACTTCCAGGAGATGTTGGTCTGCACTACAGAGGCAACTCTTAGGAGTATAGTGAGAGATTAGGGTGGATGGATTAGATAGAATAGAGTGTGTGCGGTAGAGCTGTGGGAGTAAGATTTGCTTTTGAGATTCTGGTCACAGAAGATTTTGTAAGGCAGTGCAGTGGTGAGAGCGGTAAGGAGGATTTGCAGAAAATCTAGCAATTTTATTGTAGGTGGATTCAAGTTTGGCCATCAAGTTGGTTTGTAGATTGGTGAGTATAGGTGCAGCATAAAAGAAATTAGGCAATAGATAAGCTTGGGTCAGAGAATGTTTTGTGTCTTTAGTCGGGTATTTTTATTCCTATATAATAGGCCTAGTTTTTGGTGATTTTTTTGATGGCCTGTAGAATGTGGATGTCAAACATAAGTTGGTCGTCAATAACAACACCAAGGAGTTTGGAATGAGTTTCAACTGATATAGTAGTATTGTTGAGAGATGTGACTGAAAAGAAGTTTTTACAATGTTGTAGATATTTAGGGAGGGAGAGAAGGCATTTTGTGTTTTTAGGATTAAATGAGTTAATTTCTGGTTGGCCATTTTTAACAGACAGAAGTGAGTCTTGGGAAAGAGACAGAAGGTGGGGAAGATTGTTGGAACAAGATATTATAGTGGAATCATTGGCATACTGGATAAGAGAAGAGTGGGGGCAAGCTATGTGAAGATTACTTGTAAAGATGTTAAAGAGGAGGAGCCCTACTATTGAACCATGGGGTACACCAGTATGAACAGGAAGGAAAGGAGAGGAGGCTTATAGCCATCTGACAGACTACAGTCTATCAGAGAGGTATCTGCTGAAACAGAGTACAGCAGGTTGTGAAAGATTAAGGTTTTTTAAGTTTAGATAGAAGCAGACTGTGGGGGGCAGTCTTAAAAGCTTTGGATACATCGAGGAAGAGACAAGAAACTAGTTTGTTTTCATCACAAACTTTGGCAACGGTCTGTGTGAAAGTAATGAGAGCAGTGGTAGTGCTATGATGGGGACAAAACTCCATGTTGTCCAGGTGGTAGGATATTTTCCTGTAATAGATGTTCAAGTATTTGTTTATGTATACATTTTCCATTATTTTGGAGAGGTGGGATAGGATGGCAATAGGGCAATAGTTGGAGGGGCCTGTAGAGTTTCCTTCTTTGTGGAAAGGAATAGCATAAAATTTCATCCAGATTTTGGGCACAGTGTTTTCAAGGATGGATCAGTTGATAAGTATGGAGATGGGGTAGGCAATGGCATTAGCAGACATTTTGAGAAATATAGGCGGCACGTTTTCAGCAGATGGAGAGCATGGTTTAAGTTTAGAGAGAAGTAATCGGATATATGCAGTGAGGGCACATTGCAGAGAGAAGGGGATATAGGGGATGTGGGAATGGGATCAGTGGACAAAAGATTTGCATTTTTAAGTATAGTAAGATTTAGATTTTTGATAGAGTCAATGAAGAAGGTGTTTAGGTTTAGAAGTGTAGCAGTGTCGAGGTCCAAGCTATTTGGACAGAGACTAGGTGTAGTAGACTTATCTGGATAGAGCAGCTTATTAATACTGTTTCAAAATAATCTGGGGTTGGAATGAGGATTATTTAATGGTTTATAGTAGTATTGTCTTTTATCATTGTGAATGTGTTTTTTGGTATGGTTCCTTGGTTCTCTATAAGTTTGAAGATGGGTTGGCAGATTAGTTTTTTTTCCAGATCTTTCAGGCTTTGTCTCTCTGTAGTATAAGGTTATGAGTGGTTTGTGATAGCCAAGGTGAGAATTTAGGTGTTAGTCTAATTTTTCTGATAGGGGGCAAGGTATTAAGGAAGGTTTTGTTGAATATGGAGACAGCCTCATCAAGAGGAAGGTTGTATAAGTAGGACCAGATGAAAGAGGAAATTCTAATGTTGAAGGTGACAGGATTGAAGTTGGAGAGTTTGCGATAGTCTTTAAAATGGTGGAGTCTATGGAGTTGGGGGAATATCTATGGGACAAGTGTGGGAAGATGGTCAATGAGAGAATTAGGGAAAGTACAGGGATTATGATAGAGGTTTGGGTTGGAAGTGAGAATCCAATCAAGAATCATGTCAGTGTTGGTATGTTTATTATATTGAGTGGGAGAAGAGATGAGTTGAGAGAAGCCATAGAGGTTAATGTAACTGTAGGAAGAGGAAGAGTTTATCATACTCCAGTTAATATTAACATCACCCAAGATGATGGTCTCATAGGTAATGTTATCAGAGATCCAGGAGAGAAACTGCTCAAGGATAAGAATATTATTTCCAGGGGGGATATAGATGGCAGCAACAGCGAGATTTTTATGCTTGTTGAGTTTACAATTAACTATAAGAATTTCAGCAGGGCAAAGGTTAGGAAGGGGTATGGGAAGAGTATAAAGTGGGAGTTTTTCAGAGTATAGAGTGGCTACACCACCCCCTTGTTTAGTATGATGATCAAGTCAGATAATATTATAGCCTGGACGAAGAAGTTCTGAGTCAGAGATGTGTGGTGGCTGTAGTATGATTTATTGAATGTGTGTATGAGTGTGTCTGTGTTTGTGTGTGTGTGTGTGTGTGTGTGTGTGTGTGTGTGTGTGTGTGTGTGTGTGTGTGTGCATGTATGTGTGTCCATGGGTCTGCGTGTGTGGGTATGTGCGTGTGTGTGTGTGTGTGTGTGTGTGTGTGTGTGTGTGTGTGTGTGTGTGTGTGTGTGTGTTTGTGTGTCCGTGTGCGTGTGTGCATGTATGTGTGTCCATGGGTGTGCATGTGTGGGTATGTGCGTGTGTGCGTGTGTGTTATTTTCTTCCTTGTGCATGTTTGTAGTGATGATAACCAGGCTCCATATCCTTCAATTTATGTACGAAAAAACTTTTCCCAGTATCTGTGTAACTTAAAACTCTTTCAGGCCCCATAAACCTTCCTGTGTTATTGCCAAACACTTCCTGGAAAGGTAGGAACGGTCTGTTGGAATGCATCATGATAGCCAGCTTCTTCTACACTGTCTATGGCACATCAAACATATTTCCTGATATGCTACATCCTGATCTGACTAATTGAGACTGTGCAGCTTGATAGTTATGTACTACTCTTATTTGTGAATGCCTACCTTGCTACTGTGCAGTGACACAGGAATACTTATTCTGCAGTCATTTCTGTTATGCCTCTGCCTGCATGCAGTTATTGATACCTTGTTAAGTAATTTGTCTTGTACACCATATAACACATTAATAATGTCCATCAAAATATATCGCTTTCAATAGCTTCATCTCCTTTACCAGTATATCAATATTTTTGTTAATTGCTGTCTTCTACCTGTGGCATTGTGTGCCATGCATGACTGTCAACACAGAAACTGACAGAAAAATTATGGAAAGCTGCTGAATGCAAAGATAGCATGGAAGCAAACTTAGGTAGTAGTAAAAACTAAATGTATAGAATTTTGAATAACAAAATGTGATGTTTTTTTCAGCCTATATAAGACTACGAAGATTCTGGGATGAGAAAAAGATTGTGGGTCCAAGTAGCTGTCTGCACACCGTAGAACAACCATTTTCATAAGAAAAAAAATTGGTGAAACAGAAACTACAGAAACAACCAACAGAATGGAAGGCAATAAATGATGAAGTTTTTAAGATTTTTAATTTGTCACGTCTTTAAATAGCACAGAAATTCAAGTCTTAAGTATTGGCTTGTCATTCATACCTGCAGCCAGAGCAAAAGTTGAAGGGACAATTAATAGCCTTTGTGAGTATGTTAGAAAATTTGAGTTTAATTTGAGTTTAAAATGTATGTTTGGCAAATTCACTTTGAATTTGTTTTCTTTTAGGCCAGATTCATTATCACCTACACTAAGTGTACATTAAGTGTACATTTTCTGTATTCACATCCCTACCTACTGCTTGTGATTTCTAGTCACGCAGAAAGATTACAGTGTGTACACATAGTCTACATTTTGTGGTAACCTTTATGAATCCTCCTCAATATTTAAGGCTGCAAGAAAATCAGTAGGAAAATTAAAACTAGCTGGAAGAAAGTGTGAGTTATGCTTGTGTTGTCTGTTCTCTCAGAATGGTGTACACTTTGTGCATACTTAGTGTAGGCATTTATTGTTTGTTTGCTTAACCCTCTGCTAATGCCTAAGTTAGTGGCTTTTCTGAAAATAACTGAAAAGGATGTTAGAGTTTTGTTTAATTCCAAACCATTAAAATTTTTATTGCAGTGGTAGAGTTGTCACCTCACATTAAGAGGTTCTCCGCTTCGATGTTTGATTCTTGGCTGGGGGTGCCTTCTGTATGGAGTCTGCATGTCCTCCCTGCATTTATGTGGGTGTGCTCCGGTTTTCTCCCACATTACAAAGTCTGCAGTGTTTCTTCCTGAGCTTCTACTGAAAATTGGCTTTGTTCCAAGTCGGACTTTCCTGGTTAACGAATGTTAAATGAACAATATAGTAGACACTCCAAATAACTGGTAGACAAAAGTTAGTTTCTCAGTCCTTTACTATTGCATCCAAGTGTTAACACATTACCTAGTAATACTTTGTAACACCAAATCATGAGTACACCATGATTTTAAAAAATTTGGTTGATGAAATAGAAATAAAATAATTTATTAAGATTAAAAGTGTTTCAGTCATGTGATGTGAATCAAATGTTATTTAAATGCAATGTTTTTTTGGAAGGTTCAGTCTGATGAAATCTGATAGTTTTTACAGAGATTTTTAGTCATTCTTTGAATGTATACAAATGTCATTTTGTCCACTGTTGTGCGTGATTTTTTTACTAATTCTATTTATGAAAAATAAGCCATTGCCTAGAAATAACTACCTAGTGGGCTTGTTGCTGCAGGCAGGTGTAAACATGCAATTCTAATATTCTGTTCTGTGTATCACTATTTGTGCTTTTAAGCTCTCACAGCACATTTATAGTGACAGTGAGGGGGTGGTCTTTTCAGTTTATACTTTTGATGGTAAAATTATATAGTTCTGCTTCCATTTCTTGTTTCTTATCTATATGTAACACTGCTTTAATAAAGCTGACGTTGATGTTGCCTTTCATACTGTGTCTGCACATCTTAGCACTGTCTACATGGGTTTTAACCAGTGATTTCATTTTCCTTCCATGTCCAAAACAGATGTGCAGTAAGTAATGTGGTGAGCCTTCAAATTACCTATAGATAAGCATGCCAGATTTGAGGACGTGTGTGTGTGTGTGTGTGTGTGTGTGTGTGTGTGTGTGTGTGTGTCTGTGTGCGCACGTGTGCATTCATGTGCACATGTGTATGCATGCGTGCATGCGTGTGTGTGTGTATGTGTGTGTGTGTGTGTGTGTGTGTGTGTGTGTGTGTGTGCGTGTGTGTGTGTGTGTGTGTGTGTGTGTGTGTGTGTGTGTGTTTGTGTATGAAGTGAGGTAGATATTAATTACTCTTAAAAGCATTTTGTTGCTTATCATGTATAACTTGTGGTTCATTAAAAAAAGAAAATATATTTACCTGTGTGAAGAAGAAAGAAAATATTGCACTAACTAACCTATCAACTTCATTCTGATGCTTGTGATGCTGAAATAAATCCTACAGTAGTACTTAAGTTAAATGTCTGGTTGTAGTAACTCTTAAAATGGTGATCTAATTATTTGTAAACTCATTCTATACAGCAGTATATTGTCATCTTACATTCCTAGGAAGTACAACTGGGGATCTTGGGGAAAGGATTTATTTTGTGTTGCCTTTGTGAAGTTTCAACTTTATAGTAATACTTTGCTGTACTATTGTGAACAGCCAATGCTTTTTCATAATGACTAAAATTACTCAAACTAATAATTCTTAAAACCCCCCAGTCATTTCAGGGTTGCATTATTTACCTGTCTCTGCAAATTTTAAATAAATACTGCTTAACCTATTAGTGTGCACACTGTTTTCTTCTTTACTTTTGCATTGGTTAGAGATATTTGATCTAAAACCTTTATTTCATATTTTATAGCACAAATACTAATGGGCATTTGCTAAATAAAACGAGTCTCACACTGAAAACAAACATTGCATAAGCAACAGGAAACTTCTCTTTACTTGAAATTCACATTCATTGAAAATGCATTGAAACTCACATTCATTGCAAAAGCATCTGGCCAGTGGCAGAGTATGTGCACATTTATATCCACAGATAACCCCCCCCCCCCACCCAAACCCAGCAATTATAGCTACATTGTTGACTGCATTTTTCTCAGATGTCTGTGTAAAGAGAATTAATAATAATGTACAAAGTCACATTTCAAATTTGTTTCACACAAACACATAGTAGCCAAGGTATTCCAACTTAATTCATACTCACATGCACATTAGTCCTGCAAAGACAGATTAAACACCATTTAAAATGATCAGATGATAAGAATGTAAAGTACTTTCATCCACAGAGATCCCCACCCTCACTGGCAGTTATAGCTACTTCTGTGACTGTGTAGAGCCTCATTGCTATGAAGGAATAAATTACATGTTCTTAATTGGTATCTTGGGATGAATATCACAAAACTGCATACAGATTACTTGCATCATACAATAAGATCCAACTATGTGTAGCACTGTTTAAATAGAACAGCATTTATGAGAACATAAGATATATTAAATACCTGATAACATATGCTAAGTAAATATGCACAATTTCTGCAAAAATAAAAGTTATCTGAATAATTCCACATTAAAGAGAGGTATCGCTAATGCAGTAGTTGCTGATGGCAAAACAACTTTACAGTGCTTCATCTACAAATGTAGTGCCTGCTGGACTTGAGGAATGAATTACATACATTACATTAAATAATTAGTGGGCTGGTGACATTACCTTAACATTTCCTCAACTTTATCAGTTGTTCATTACGGAATGGCTGACAAACAACAACAAAAATAAAAATCAAATTTTATCACCCACTCAGCATGGTTTCAGACCACAACACAGCACCACTACCACCCTCCTATCCTTCCTTGATATAATTAACTGGGCACAGGATTCTGGTAAAATAATTGGTTCACTTTTCCTTGACCTCTCCAAAGCTTTTGATACCATTTCCCAAACTAGCCTCCTCTCTAAACTATCCACCCTCCACATTTCTCCCCCTACCTTACAATGGTTCAACAGATATCTCTCCAATAGGCAACAATCCACCAAATGGCAACAATCTTACTCTCCCTTCCTCAATACTTCCACAGGGGTACCCCAAGGCTTCATACTTGGTCCTCTCTTATTTAGCATCTTTATTAACAACTTTCACACCACTCTCCCACAATGCTCAGTAATCCAGTATGCTGATGACTCTACAATAATATGCACTGCAAATTCCAGCTCTGAACTCCAGCAAATTACCCAGAATGCCCTCACATCTACTGAATCTTGGATGCTTAACAATCATCTTGCCCTAAATCCAAAAAAAAACTAAACTAGTAATTTTTACTCCTAGGAAAACCACTCCATTTGATAAAAAACTCTTCACTATACAAGCCCTAGACAATACCACTAGAGAAGTTGTCCCACACACTAAATTACTAGGCATTATTATAGATGAAAACCCTAACTTTGACCTACACATAAACAATAACATCAAAAACACACCAAACGCTTGGTATGCTCTACAGGCACCAACACTTTCTTAGCCTCTCTACTAGACAAACCCTTGCAACTACCTTTTTATTACCCTCTCTCCTTTATGGTGCCCCTCTCCTCACTAATATCCAAAATTCTACAAAATCCAAACTTGCTATGTGTTACAACAGAATAGCAAAATTTGCCAGCAAGGCCAAATTCTCATCCCACCACTGTAAGTCACTGGAACAATTAGGGTGGCTGGAACTTCCCCACCATCTCTCATTCACCCAACTAATTACTTTGCACATAATAATCTACAGACACACAGACTGTCCTGCTCTCTCTACTCTACTTGACAAATACCATCCCAGCAGGCATCTAAGATCTGAAAATCATCTACTTCTAAAAGTAGATAAGCCCACCATACCTGCTGGTCAACTCCTCTATTCCTTCACCGTCACCAAACTATGGAACTCACTTCCACCTTCTATAAGAAACACAGGCAGCACTACCACCTTCAAACAAATACAGAAAAATCATCTCAACTCTTCCTGGCTATGTTCCTGCTCTATAACCTAACGTATTCACCCTCCTTATATGATTACTAAACTCCTATGTCTTTTGCTACTAGTGGCTGATGATAATTTCTCCATATTTATTTTTATTTTTACTTGTTGATACTGGTACAATAATACTGATTAATATATCTCTGTTTATACCACTCTGGTTGAATTCATTGAATTCTGCTTTAATGTATATTTTCTCTATATATTACTGTAATCAAACAAACTAGATTCCTGCTTTTATGTATATATTCAGTATATGTTACTATATTTACTATCTGTAACATTGTTTCTACTTCTGTACTAATTAATGTTTAAATTTTTTCTGTATCTCGTTGGAGTTTTTCTCCCCGGGCCTTCACTGAAAATGGGCTCTTTTAGGCCCAGTGGACAAATGCAATAAAATAAAATAAAATAAAAAGGGATTAGTTGCTAGACATGCAGTCCTGGACACCACTAAGATGCCTATCCCAAATTTCCAATTGCTCCAAAGCACTAATTGGTTAAGTGACTTGCTCAATGTCACACAGGAAGTAAATAAAGGTGGAAAGATTTAAATGTCACACTATTGCCACAGGAAGGAGCTCATTAACCAGTTGGACCTTTAGTCTTCTGCACTAACTGCCACAGTAAAACTTTTCATCTAAATGCTGAAATCAATTACAATACAATCTGGAGCAGGAGTGTAGCGTCCAGGAGTTTCTTGGCTGATTAAGTAGTTTTTTGTTCAAAGGAGTATCTCCAATTTCTGGTGAGTTTTTTTACAACCTGTTTTACATGTATGTCAAATTTCAGGTTATCATCAATTGCCATACATAGTAGCTTTGTATGGTGGATGAATTCTATAGAGGTGTTTTTAAAGGATGTTATTGTGAAATTTTGTTTGACGTATGTAAGGGTTTTTGGGAGGAATAACATTAGTTTTTTTTTTTTTCTGGATTGAATAGACGTTGTGCTATTGAGCCAGCTTTCAACTGATGAAAATAACTCTTGGGTGACATGGCAGTACTGATTAAAGTGGAGTTATCCGCATATTGTATGAGTGATAGTTGACATTTGCTAAAGTGCAGGTTTATTGGTACATATGTTAAAAATCAGTGGCCCTAGTATGAAACCTTGGTGAACACCAGTTTTGATGGGTAGGAAGGATGAGTAGGAATTAATCCATTTAAGAGACGGGAGTCCGCTGGAGAGGTAGCTGAGAACCAGTTAGTGGAGGGCATTTGCTAAGCTAATGGAAGAGTGTTGCTTAGAAGTACTTGGACAGATCCAGAAGTAAAGCAGAAACCAGTTAATATTTGTCTCTGGCTAGGTTAATAGTGTTAGTAAACTTTAGGAGAGCTATGGTACTTGTATGCCCTGGTTTGAAACCGTGTTGGGTGTGGGTTATGAGGTTGTCTGTAAATGAATCAGTAATTGGTTACGAATGCATTTTTTAAAGATTTGTAAACAAGGGAAAAGAATGGTAATGGGTCTAAATTTGGTTATGTCATTGGAGTTGCCCTCCATGTAAAGTCTGATGATGTGAGATTATTTACACAAGTTTGGGACACGATTCCTGAATAGACCTATTTATGACAATGGAGGAAAGGAAAATGAGCCGGCCGCTATTTTTAGGAAATCATCAGGAATTTCATCTGGAGCTAGTGCATTTGGTTTAATTTGTTTGACGTATTTCTTGATGGTGTGGTTACTGGCTAAAAGGAGAGAGTGCATATTAATAGAATTGGGAGGTGGGACTATGTACGATGTGAACAGAATTAGAGGAGGTTAATTTGGTTTGAGCTTGGTTATGAATTAGTTTAGCAATATTAAAGAAAAAGTGATCACTGAAAGTTGTTTCTTCCAGTGAGCAATATAGGTTGGAATTTGGTTGTCTATTTGCAGCAGAGTGTAATATTTTAGATATGGTTGCCCAGAAATATATAGAATTGTTGTAGCACCTATTCTGTGTATTAGAGTAATAAAGTTTCTTGTCATGTTTGATCTGCCATTTGACATTATTTCATATGTATTTATATTGTAGAAGATTGTTCTCTGTTTCATTACTGAGACATGCATTCTAGGCTTTACCTCTATTCCTCATTAATTTCATTTTGGTAGGAGTAAGCAAAGAAGCATGGTCATTTTGCACTCTTTTAAGGCTAATGGGGTCATAGTGTTTAGTAGTTCTGTAAATATCTTATTAAACTGCATCATCTAGTTGTAAGATTTTTTTAGGATCTTCCAGTTGTGAGATCGTAGTGAGGTGTTAAACAGTTCTGTGTCAAAGTTGCTCATATTGTGAGAGGATTTATATGCATATTCCCTTGGAGGAGTATGGCATTCTCTTGTGGATTATATGGGCAAATGGTCACTAAATGTACTTGCTAAGGTGCTGTGGAGCTTATATTTTAGTGACTTGTTAATAACCAGTCCAGAGAAGTGTTTTTTTGATTCTGGTACGATCAGTTGTAAGTTGGGAGAAACTGTATAAGTTTATACTAGATGTGGTTATCTCAGCCTAGAATAATTGCCTCCATGTACATTGTGGGATAGCCAGAATAGAATGTCCGCCACAATCAGGTGGAATACAAAGGGCTGCCATACACATTGTTTCATCTGTGTTTAGTTCTGGGTTACTTAGATGTAGTTCAGCATTGTGGAAAGAGGATATGGGAAATGGGAAAGGTGACAGGTTACATTGTTGTCATTTCTTCTGCTTTTTTGTTCAATCTATCCATTTTATGGATGTTAAAGTCAGTGGGTAGTATTTCTGTGTTACTGGTATTATGTTGTAGCCAACACTGGTAATATATCAGGGGAGTGATGTTTTATCTGGATATTTGTTTATAAGGCTTCCGAGGTTCATATGGAATAGACTGTTTTTTTTTTTTTGTTTTTTTTTTTGCTGTTTCATATTTTGTTGGAAGAGGAATTTAGTTTTTTCAGGCAGGGTTGTTACATAATTTGTAGACTAACTCAGACCCTGAGAAGATCCAGGTTTGGGGTGAATGTCACCTGCTAGTAGCAGATTCAGAAGTACACTTTTGTAGCTGTGTTGTTTTGGCTTTTAAGGAACATCTGGTGATAGTACCTTTGAACTGTTTTTTGGAGGTATGGACTATTTTATATTTAATGAGGTTTATGTGGTGAATTTTATACAACCAGGGACCTATATTGAACTGGATGGATGTAGGGGTTATATTGTAGTCATGTGACATTTGATATCAAGTAAAGTATTCAGGGAGTTCTGTTTGGTAGGACATATAGCAGGCTGATGAGACAGGTTAGAGTGAGACATCTTATAATAGTGGAGAATGGTCAGATTAGGGTAAGGAGTGTTTTATAGGAAAGCATATTTAGATAGTAAACAGCAGGGTACTGGTATAGTCAGTAATAGTAATAAGGAGATGCAAGTGTTTTTTATTGGTTGGTTAGGTTTTGCCAGAAGGAAGTTGTTATTTATTGGTAGTAGTTTTATGAGGGTGGGGCTAAAGTGAGAAATAAATGCAGAGGAGGTTAGGTGGTCAGGAACAGGAGGTAAGGGAGCAGAGTGAGCCTGACTGCAGTGAGGGGCAAATGGAGTGGTTGCATCTGGCAGTATTGTAGTTTGGCCAAAAACAATCTGAGGAGATTTCCTGATTGCTGAAAATCATTTTTCTTTCAGTTTAACTTTTATTAGTGATGTCTGTATTACTTTACAAATGTGTAAGTTAATTTAAATATTGTTAGAGGAAGGTTCTTTCTATGTAGTAAGGGAAATATGTGTTACAAATGTATAACTAGGGAAACTGTACAGAAAGTGGGAGGAGGGTACATGCACTATTCTAATGGGAGGGTGACTAACAAAAAGCACTATTAACTAGAATTGTATAGGCAATATTATCTAACATTTATAGGTTAAGGTCAATATTGATTGGAGGTGCATTATATTTAGAGCCATTGATAAAGAAAATAAGGTAGTCAGACATTAAAGGATATAATTTTCATGGCAATCAAGAAAATATGGCTTTATTAGCAAATGATAAAACCAGAAAAGGGCAGCTCTATATTGTGGAACATTCTGAGGCAGTTTCAAGTCTTTTGGGATATAAAATTAATGAGGATAAAACAAAGGCAATAGCTGTAAACTATGTATCCATATACGGATTAGTTCAGCAATAATTTATGGGGACATGATAAAATGAAGAATTTAGGAGTATGGATTAGAAAGGATTCTGTTATGGCAGCTAAAGTTATGTGGGAAGAGACTAAGCAAAAGATATACAAAAACTGAGAACCTCTAAGCTCTTGTTTATGGATATAGATAACAAGATCAAGCAGTAAAGATGTTTTAGTCCCTTCACTTTTATATACAGGCCTGGCATATTTCTATCAGCCAGTAGAGAAGTTGTGAACAACAAGTAATAAAGAGTTGAAAGAATTTATCTGTGAGGGGAATTGGGCAAGGTTCAAGTGGAATAAGTTGATCCTTCCGATAGAACAAGGAAGTTTAGGATTACCTGTTTTGAAGAGATATTTTAGAGCTACACAGTTAAGACCCATCTACATATCACAAGCAGAAAGCTATAATTCAGAATGGAAAGGGATAATGATGAATCAGGAGTGAAATTCAAAAATTAAGGCAAGAGAGAGACTGTAGATACAGTCCCTTAAGGAGAAAAACAACAACCATACAGAATATTATATTCAAAAAGTAGCAGAAGGTATTCTAAGAACTAAGCCAACAACAGAATGTAGACAGGAGATTTTGTCAATAAGAATGACTGCAGTTAGGGGTTGAGAGAGTAGGCAAGGGAGGCCTGGAATCTAATGGAGAAAACTGGAAAAGGAACCAAGGCATTTTGAGCAAATAACTAGAGAGGGAAGGTAATAGAATGGGAAGAGTCCAAGAAGACATTTGGACTGCAGTTTAGAGACTGCCTTTCCTATCAGGAATTGATATCAGAGTATAGGCAAAGAGAAACGGATAGGGGAATTCTAAGTGAAAGACCTGCTCTGGTAGAGTTTTTAGTTGAATGTAGTACTAATGCTGCTGTTAAAAAAGGGATAATTAGTAAGGCATAGAAGATATTGTACAATAACTATAGAAATCTATCACAGGAGGTTAGAAAAGATTGAGAAAAGAGATTGTATAAGCAATTTGCAAGGAAAAATGGAAGGACATATGTCTGGCTACCAATTATGCAACAAAGGCTAGAAGATTTAGGATTTCTGCTTGAAAGTGTTTGCATAGCTATTCTTATCCCCCAAGCAGATGCCAAAGATTTTTTCCTCAGGTAGATGCAAATGTTGGAGGTTCAATGAGGAAGAAAGAGGTAACTGCAAACACCTATTGTAGGAGTGTAATGAGTTGTCATACTTTAAAAATTCCCTACAGAGCTTCTGTCAGAAATATTGGGTGTAACTAAGGAAATTAATTTTTCACCTGATATACAGGGTCTGTATTGCTTAGATATAGTAAGCTCTTGTTAAGTTTAATTCTGGTGGGTGCCAAGAAGTAATTATTAGAAAATGGAAAGCAAAGTCTAAGCCAACTGTATTTGAAGTAGTGAATATTGTAACAGAAATAAATGAACTGGAAGTGGGATCTTTAGAAAAGGCTTGGAGCCAGTTACATAGATAAAAATGAAAATTATGGGAAGAGTACATGCAGAATTTATGTAATGTTGGATTGATGATAGTTATACAAAAGAATCTATGTGATGTATAATGTCTGTAACTGGAAACATTGATATGGTTTCTTTTCTTTTGTGTCAATGTATGTTTGCCTATGTCTTAAGTGATAATTCAATAAAGGTGATAAAAATATTGACTGGAGGTAAAATTCTTTCTATGCAGCAAGGAAAAATGTATGCTATGGCTACATAATTAGGGAACTTAAAGAGATGGTATGTATGTGTGTGTGTTGGGGGGGGGTATTACTAGGAAGGTAACTAACAATCAGATTATATTTGGAAAAAGACACTATTAAACTGGGACCAGAGTTAAGGGGTGGTCACGTGGATGCCAATAACGGTCAGTACAGCAATAGGCCAAAGCCAATTAAATTATTTGAGAGGACTTTAATTTATTTGTAGTACTTATTTAACAACAAAAACATGCAGGGCTGTTAACGCAGGCTGAAATCTTGCATATCTTCAGTGCAGTTACCCTCACTGCCCTCACAGTTGGAGACAATACACATTAGGAGGGAAAGGTTGATTGCTTGATAGCTGGGGCTAATACAGACCTTTATTTTGGTAAGCACACTGATCGTGAGATGTGCCTAGGGAATCCATAACTTATTCATAGCTAAGTCATAAGTGAACTGTCAACCTTCAACAGAATAAAGAAACCAAAAATCACATCCAAAGAACATGATGAATGTGATGATGTTCCCATTTACTTCAATTACCATAACTACCCTGGTTACTGTGTAGTTATTAAGCTTGCAGTTCAGAGAGCCATTGAGGAGCATAGTCCAAGTTTCTAGTTGCCCCAAAGCACTGCCTGGTTAAGTGATTTAGTCACAGACAGGACAGGACAGGCAGAGCAAAGATCTGATGCAAAATCTAAGAATTTAAGTTGTTCAGTGACACTGGAGTCAGATAAGACTAGACTACCCTAAATCTTTTGAAGAGTTAACATTACACCATTTTTTCCATCAACATGTATTTTTATGAATAACAAATGTGCTGCTCTACCACACAGACACACACACACACACACACACACACACACACGCACGCACGCGCGCGAGTGCACACACTAGAATTTGACAAGCTTTGTGTTGCAAGCGTCTCTACCTCTTATATAAAAGCCAAACTAGAACTCTCAACAACCCAGTAGTCCAATAAGCACAGAAACAGTTCTAGTAAAAAAGTCACGATCCACGATTTATTTTCTATTATTCATACACAAAAATTAATCACTGGTTTAGCGCTTTCATCTACGTATCGTAGACTTCATCAGAACATTATCTGCATTTGACAATAGTCTTTATATAATATAAAAAAACGCCAAAATTTGAAATTCCATTAATTAGCTGTCCATCAGCTTAAAGTCACAGATACATCCCAGAATACATTCATAAAAATTAAAATTCAATAATTAATTAAAACTATTCTTATAAGAGCTATCATAAAATTGATTCATGTAAACTTCATTAATTAATAAAACTTTTGATGTGCTACACATGCATTATAAAAAAGAATGTGCAAAAATATATGTACAGCCTTACCTACAAGTACTACTAAAAATATCTAAAAACACATTTGAAATATATATCATCCCTAATAGTACTATATTACTCTCAAATTAGTAGGCTTAGTTTAATTTATTCATAATATCTAATAATATGCAACATAAATAAATATACAATATCAGTGTAGATGTGAAATTAAATATAAAATAAAAATAATTAAAAATAAATATAAAAATACATATACAATACATTTAATTAATTTCTTATAAGAGGTTTAGTGGGTATATATTCATTTAGTCCCGGGGGTATTGCTGCATTTAACCTGATTTGCCATTTTATTTCTTTCTCTGATACAAGGGCCTTAATATCTCCCCCCCTGGGGTTTGTTTTTATCACTTCTAGGATACCAAACAAGAATCCAATGCAATTTGGATTACTATTTAAATGCCTAGACAAGGCATTATTGGTATCCTTTTTACGTATGCAGTATAGGTGATCATATATTCTTTCTTTTAATCTCCTATCCGTTTTGCCTACGTAAAAAAATCCACAGGTTGAGCATATTGCTAAGTAAATCAAGTGTTGTGTTTGACAATTCCCTTTACTAAAATTTATCTTACTTCTAAGAATATTGTCCAATATTACACTCTCTTTAGTTATGATACTACTACACTGGTTACAATGGCCACATTTGGTAGTCCCACCTTTTCCAGAATATATTTTTTTGTTGTTCATGTTATTCATTCTTATTTCAAGTATTCTTTTTAAATTCTGGTCAGTTTTGTATACATATATAGGCACACACACACACACACACACACACACACACGCACGCACGCACGCGCGCGAGTGCACACACAAGAATTTGACAAGCTTTGTGTTGCAAGTGTCTCTACCTCTTAGCTGGAGGCTGTGAATGTGTGGTAGTGCACATCTACCTACCAGCACAGCAAATATATATATATATTTAAATATCCATCCACCATCCTCAATCCCTTTTTCCAATTTTTCATATGGGGTCAGGTGTCACTTCAACAGTGACAATCATCATACATCAAGGTTTACAATGCCAGGTGGATAGCCCTGCTGTTGTAGTTCATCCATATCCCTCACTCACATACACACTCGCCTATGGCCAATTTAAAGTGTCCATTCCACCTACTTTAAGGTTTTGGAACATGGGAGGAAACTGGAGCAACCAGAGGAAACCCACATGACCACAGGGAGGGATATGCGGACATGCACAGAAGGCATCTCAGCTGAGAATTGAACCAGAGAACCTCATGCTGTGAGGTGACAATGCTGACATATATATATATATATATATATATATATATATATATATATATATATAAAACACACACACACACACACACACACACACACACGCACTCACACACATGCACACACACACACGTATACACACACACACACACACACACACACACACACACACACACACACACACACACACACACAGGTCTATGTCAAAAGATCGAAAGTTCAAAAGACTGAAAATCAAAATATCTAAAACTCAAAATATCAAAAATGTTTTTAATGTAGAGGTAAGCCTATATGTGACTCTGAGATCGCACAACACTGGAGAAAGGGCAAATTCTATTTTCAATATTTTGAGACTTAAATATTTTGATTTTCAATCTTTTGAGCTTTCAGTCTTCTGAAGGGGATACCTACACACACACACACACACACACACACACACACACACACACACACACACACACACACACACACACACACACACACACACCTACATAGCTCACAAACTATGCCGTGGGCAGGTAGTGTGTGTTAGAATACACCCCCCATCACCTACATATTGCTTCAACATTATCCTCAATTTCCACTCTTTCCCTGGACACAGAGTCTGGTTGAGCCTAAAAGTGGCTAATGTGGGTCAGGTAGACCCAGTAAATGAGGAGAGAACTACTGGCACGTGATAGTGAGCTGCAGGGTAGAGGAAGAAAGAAAAAAAAAACATACAAACAAATCATGAAGTTCTTTATGTAATGCTTCCCTGTACCACCTTTCTCATGTGTGCAAACCCTAACCCTTGCTTCAACTCCTAACACCAGTCCTACACATTTACTTGATGAAAAACCCTTTCCCTAACAGTAGTACTTGACAAAACAATCACACACACACATATTTCACATAGATACTCACAGCCACCTACATAGACAGACAGACAGGCACACACACACACACACACACACACACACACACACACACACACACACACACACACACACACACACATGCACACACTCACAACACTGTGTTTTTCTCTTTACCTAGTACTTAGACTAACCCTAACCCACAAAAAAACTGTTACACACACCTGCCCTTAATGTTGACACATTTAGTATATCCAGAAGATTTGTATTTAGCAAAACTAACTAAATAAATAAATAAAATAAACACTTGCACTCACTGTAGCATTCTCATACAGCACATCAAAAGTTGATATTCCTAACAGCTGAACACATTGACATCAATCAAAAAACACATCTTTGTTGATAAAAGTGCATTTGAAAATGTAACTTCAATCATATATACACATACAGAACAAGAGAGAGGAGACTATGGAGAAACGTTAATGCATAATGCAGAGGCAAGGGCCTGCTGAGTAATCTGTAACAGTCGTACACAGAATGATATTAGGACTGCCGAGGAAAGTAAGATTATGGTACAGAGTGGCACCACACACTATCAGTGAAATTGTAAATATGGTGCAGAGATTGGCTATCAGACTGTAAGCCATGTTAACATGATAATTAGCCAGTACCAATTACACAGAGGGATAAAGACTTGACTACAGTTTAAGCAACTCAAGTGTGATTAGTAGCTTAGTCTTGTAATGGTGCTGGCAACAAGGGAGAATGCATGAGCCCATTCATGGAGGAAGTAAGGCAGAGCAGGATCTGCACAGCTACAAATCCTTTGTAAAGAGTTGGTGATGTAGCAAGCATCCTGTGGATGGGTTTACAGCTCACTAAACCACTACCTGGTGGTAACCCACATTAGGCAGGACGTGGAAGTATGTACTTAGAGGAGGAAGGCATTGTGAGTCTCCATGGGTAGGCCGTCCTCCCACACAATGGCAGGATTAAGAGCTATATACACACAAAAAGATCTGCTTTGACATTCAGAGCAGAAACATCCCTAATATCTGCCTAAATGACACCCTGTGCAGATAGATCTTGCCCTAGCAGATCTGGGGGAACACCCATCACTACGGAATTAATGGGTTAAAGTCTGTTAGGGAAGACATGATGATTGATAAGATAAAGAGGGAAAAGTTGAAAAGAAATTTAACCTGATAATTAAAATAAAAGAAGATAATCTTTCGTTACCAGAAAAAAATATCTGATCATAAGGTACAGCTACTTCCCACTGACTTTTCTATAGTTGAGAAGTTTATCCTGCTGCATTCTTGGTGCATTTATATCATGCCCTGGATGCACACACAAAAAAAAAAAGAAGAAACATGCATGAGGCATATTTGTTCCAGGCATAAACTAATTAAACTCTTGCACAATGAAAATATTTCATCATTGTATACAAAGTAACAATGTTTTGTAGTTTCAATGTTCAGATTGTATTTTGCAGATTTTATATAGTCTAGAGGCACATATTTTGTGGAATCAGTAACTCCAGGTTTTATGGCATATAAGAAAGTACAATGGTTAGTATTAAAAGGAGTAAGGCTCCCTAAGAAATGGAGGGACTCTAAACGCTTGAAGGATGGACTACTCCAAAGTATGGTATACCTTCTTGTTCCTTACTGAGTGGTTTCTCCACAAAGAATTTACAAATACACCAGAAAATGTTGTAGTGATGAAGAGTTTCAGTCAAAAACTTTCTGACTTACAATTTAAGCAACAGCAGTGAAACAACAGATGAATAACAGGAACAGCCACTCCTTAGACGTGTATCTGTTAGCAGATAAGTCTGCGGCAATCACAGCTAATTTGACTGGCAAACATTATGAAGGAGATAATTCATACATTTTCAGTTTCTAAAAGAATCTAAAATCTGAAGGGAATTCACACTTCTGCTCAGAATTAGAATACTGACTGCAGAACAAGTATGGTGACACAGTTTCTATGTAGATTCCTCACAACCTGCAGACATTAAAACAGGTACAAAGGCCCTTCAAAAATAGTCACATTCAGACAAAAATCTGGATGTCTAATTAGCATAAGATTTGAATACGTGATAATGCATAACTCTTCCAACTTCCAGTAGGAATGTGAGATAATACTCAAAAACATGTTTTAAAAAAGAAAAAAGAAAGAATGTTAAAAAATATGGAAAAATATAAGTACATTTTCAAAGAAACAGTGTAAAGTCTGTAGACTTTAATGAACTGTATGACAAATTCTACCACGCAAGTAATTATTTTTCTGAAAGATGTGTCTTCTATCTTTAAATTATCGGTGCCATTAATATGTTAGCCATGTGGTGTAGATTTCTGTATTCTAGACCACTTTAAAATCAAGTGTGATGAGGGAGATTCATGTAGGGTTAAATCAAGCCTAAAAAGAGGACATATTTCCAAAAAATGTGTACAACATGTGCAGGGCAATTCAGGCCTGAAAATAGGGATGTTCCTCCAAAATAGGGTTGGTCAAGAAGTCTGCTGTGTAGCAATAAATGATTACATATATTTACCCATCATCCGATCCAATATAAGCTGAGATTGTCAAAAATATATTACCTTGCTTTTTCCAGTATTCACTTGGAGTACCTTATCCTTCGTCAATGAATGTGCATCATTACTGATTTATGGAAATCTCTGTCATGAACATTGAACTTGGGTAAAAGAAATAATAAAAAAGGAATCACCATTTTTTTGTCTAAACAAATACAGTCATTATTAGAGAACTGGAGGAAGAAAAAAGAGAGAGACCTCAAATATAATAATTTATGACTTATTTGAAGGAGGGAGGCATAGTTGTCTTATAACCATATGGCTCCCTATAATTTTAAGCATGACAAAATATCTCTCTTTGGCCACAAAAGACATACACAGACCAATGGATATACTTCAGCTAAACTCAGAACCTCTGGCATAAAAATATTTGGCACTTTTGATCAAGCTACTTTTTTTGAATCTTTGAGCAAATGTTCACAAACTGAAAAAAATAAAGTCAAAATGAATCATTCAGCAAATAAAAAAAACTGAAAAACTGTTTCAAAGTGAAAGTTTCATATCATCATCATCAAAAAAATATTTCTTTATTGAAGCTCTTGTACAATTGACAGCACAAAGCAAAATCACAGTCTTCTTCTTTCGACTTTTCTCAGTTAGGGGTTGCCACAGTGGATCACCTGTCTGCTTATGATTGGCAGTGGAGTTTTACGGTGTCGAGTTGCCAGCCCAGTGCCCAACCTTCCACAGAAGGCACACACACGCACACACTCATGCCTAGGGCCAATTTAGAGTGTCCAATCCACCTACAGCATGTATTTGGGATGTGGGAGGAAACCAGAGCACCTGGAAGAAACTCACGCAACCACAGGGAGGACATGCAGACTCCACACAGAAGGCACCCCAGCCGCGGATCAGACCGGAGAGTCTCTTGCTGTGAGGCGGCAATGCTAACCACTGCACCACCGCGGACACCCACAAAGCAAAAACACAGTAGTTTAAAATATTTGTATTAAACTATTTTTTTCTTTTTTTATGAGAAAATCTACTTCCTTCTTCCCGTATCGAAAATAATACAGGAGACTTTCCCCAAAGTAAGGAGAAATATGTGGAGTGGGAGACATCTGAAGAAGAAATATGGACATGGGAAAGAAAAAGAGATTTAATATGGTATAATATTTATGCAAAGGAGAAAGCAGCACTGAAGATACTCAAAGAAAAATACAGACAAAGACATCTGGATATGGAAAATTTCACTAGACACACACACACACACACACACACACACACACACACACACACACACACACACACACACACACACACACACACACAAAAAGAAAACAAAGGGGAGATTTAGAAACAAAGCTTAATAATACAGAAATTAAATAAATAGAACCTGAAGTTACTGATTACTGTGAAGTGAAGGATTTAGTGTCAAAAATCTGGCAATGTCACATGGTCAAGGAATTTATCACCAAATTAGGGAGAAACATGTAGAACAGGAAGCATCTGATTGCTTGCCAGATGAAGACTCTCTGAAGCCTTAAGTAGGGAGACAGTACACAAGTTCAGTTAGAGATGCACAGCAATGGATGGAAAGGAAAACTGTAACAACTCTGACACAGTCAATGTTGTGATAGACCAGTGAGCTCCCATATGAAAGAGCAATGACTAATGTAGGATGCAGCTGAAGATGTTATTTTGCAGGAAGATGTTCTGGAACTTTCTGTAGAATGCCTGCAAGAAGCAGAGAACAAATATTTTGCCCACAATTTAGAAAAAAAATGATGAAAGGGAAAAGCTTCTTGATTTAAAAGAGATGAATATTAAGATGAATGAAAGAAATAGATTAGTCAATAAGACTCATAATGTTAGAAGTTTGATAAAACAAATATACACAGTAAAACATAAACAAGTACAGTGGAATCGACCAAGAAGTAGTTTGCACAAAAAATGAATATTCCACTGTATTAGTATCACAGTCCCATCAAAATAACTGAATGGCACAAACTGAAAATAATCTGCAAAACACACTTTTATTGTTGAAATTGAAAAAATTAAGCGCTTTCATCTACAATGTGTAGACTTCTGATGAAGTAACCAGTTCTAAGGGTGTGTTTCCTAAAACGGCTTTGAGCAACAATATGATAATGGACACTGAAATCATAGTTCACGGAATCAGTGGTAGTGAAAGGAAAATACAGCTGAGACAGGAGACAGATGAGAAAGCCATATGCTGCTGCAATAAGATGAAGGGCATGAGCAGCTAAAGGAAGCAGAATGAATAACAACTGCAGATGCAGGAAAAGGAAAACACAGCCTCTAGAAGGAGACCCAAAAAAGTAGAACTGATTAACAGGTATGAAATACTGAAAAATATAATTCTATATTTAGATTTTGACATAAAAGACATAAGGGCATTGATTCATTTAAGTATTAATCTGTTTTAGAAGTAAGATTTTTTGCATCTCTTTTTGGCTTTCACAAATACCATGAAGGAGGTTCATTGCCTCTTCTTGATCACCATATCTATCTACCTTCCCTAGCTTCTCCCAGACTTACTTTGATAAGGGTCAGGACTGTAAAAAGAGATCAAGGTGTCCTGAGTTCCCATCATACTGCAGCCAAGGGTGAACATATTTCCCTGACCCTATGTGTACCATGCTAACACCTCATGGGTTGAATGTTCATGGACAAACAATGGTGACCTGCTCCTCACTTCTACAAGCTACCGCTCAACCCTCTGGATGCATCTCAGGATTGTTTCTTCAGTCTCTGCCAGGAAAATCTAATTGCGTTGTGTGTCCCTTCCACATGCTGAGAACAGGCATGCCCATCATCTCCAACCAGCACCTCAGACACCCACGCTGCTAAATGAACCCAAGTCCTTGCATCACAGTCAGGGCTTTATCCCTGTAAATCATGGCACTGTTTGGTGAAGTAATGTTTGAGTCTTTTTCAATAGCAGAACAAATTGTAAATGACTGTAAAAAAAAAAAAAAAAAAAAAATAACATAAGTCATTGGAAAGATTTTCCAGTCCGCTAATGATTGGCAGTAGATTTTTTACATGCCGAGTTGCTGGCCCTGATGCACAACCTTCAACGAAGGTACGCCCATTCACGCATGTCTCCACACAGAAGATGCTCTAGCTGAGAATCGAACAAGACAATGTCTTATTGTGAGGCGATAATGCTACCGCAGCACCACCACTGCAGTTCTTTTTCAAAATTTTAGTATGCAGCTAAAATGAAAGTTACTGCTACAGAGTAGAACAGTTGTTAAAAAGGGGGTAGCTGAACATGTTTCTAGGAAACTTATGTCTAAAGGTTCATGAAATTAAAAAAGTTATGGAACAGAAAAGAGTAGTCCTAGTGTGTGTGTGTGTGTGTGTGTGTGTGTGTGTGTGTGTGTGTGTGTGCGGACGTTTGGTTAAGAGTGACTATGGAGGATAAAATACAGCAGATTTTAAATGTTATAAAGATAAATGGTAAAAAATGGTAAGAACAGTATAAAGCCTTTTTTTCTTTGTGGAGATTGGCCCCCCTTCATCCAGGATTGTAATCTTAGGATGTGGGTAATGCTGAGAATATGGCCATTCTGCCCAATGTTGTAAACTGGTAAATTGATGTGTGGGAAGTGTGGCAATAGCCCAACATAAATGGATGAAAGGGTGGACAGTGCAGGGAAGAATGAGTAAGGCAGGGAGATGGAAAAGGATGAGTAGTATGAGGGAGAGAAAGAGAGGGGAAAGGTGCAGGAAGATTTGGATGAGGAGAAAAACAGGTAGACTCTGTAGAGGAAAATGAAGGAGAGATGGTTAGAAAAACGAGGAGATGGTGAGGAAAGGAAAATAAATTATGATATAGGTAGAGAACAGACTTTTTTTTTATACAGAAGACGAGGAAGAAGGAGAGATAGAAACAGATAAGAAAATTGAGAAAGTAAGATGTCTGGGAAGGAGAAGGAAATAATAATATCTATAAAGGTGAGAAACTAGATGCAAAGAAAGGAAAAGTTTAAAATGAATGCAATTTCAGTAAGTCTAAATCACTCTAAGAATGGTGTAAGATAATAGTGGTTTATCAGTGGTTTATAAGGACTAAAAAAAGCTCTTCGTCTCCTCTCAAACTGCAGTAAACTTCTTGCTACAAATGTACCATCTGGCTTGCAAAAGGTAAAATACAACAGATGGAGTACCTCAGTATTTCAGCCTTTAAGGTGTTGGTGGGTGCAATCTGCAGACACAGTATATCCTTTTATTTCTGAATGCTAGTAATACACTGCTACATCTTCAGCATCTGCAGATTGTACCCCCTAACACCTTAAACCCAGGGCTGCTGCTCCCTTTCCCTTGACCTAGCTATGCCTCTAACCCTTGCCATGGAAAGGTGAAGATGCTGTATGAAACTAATAAAAGAACGTATTAAGATTTAAATGAAGTGCTGAAAAAACACACCAGGAGGCCAGAGTCTCATGACAAAATGTTTTCACTTAAAGGAACTACAGCAGCCTTATTATAACTAAAGTGAAAGAACTCAGAGAAGCTGTTCTAAATAACCCTTGTACAGCTTTTACAAGCATCTAACAATCACGATAGGTAAGGAGAGCTTCCACGGTGAGTTACAATTATGCAGAAGGTCACTTTTATGGTTAAGAGATAAGAAGAAAGTTGTGATTAGATTTACAGTATAAAGTTTTCTGGTATAAACAATGTAAAAATTAATTGTGATGGGTAAAAAGTGTGTCTGTGTGTGTGTGTGTGTGTGTGTGTGTGTGTGTGTGTGTGTGTGTGTGTGTGTGTGTTGGGAGTTACTGAAATGTTCACAACATGGACTAGCTTCCATAATATTACCAACAACTGGAGACTCTGGTTTGTATTACAAATGCGCATCTAAAGTGAATTACTTAATTGAAAATGAAAAGTTACAATAACTGGTCTATTAAGCCATATCAATTTAAAACATCTCTCAAAAGAAAAAAAAATGTCCTACAATTCATACTCCATTTCTACCTTCTGAAGCAAACCATTAGATACTTGGTTTTGTCTCCTACAGACCAGAGTCTGTATGTCTTTCCACAGTATTTCCTCTGTCTTTCTTTTTGAGTATCTTTTTTACAAGAAGAGGAATGTGGCCTTTTCCACTCATTGCAGGTGTGGATCATACTGCAGGAAAAGCTCTTGTCTCTCATACCATAGCTAGAAAGTGGAATAATCTCCCCCAGAATATCTCTTCAACACCATCTATCTCACTGTTGAAAAAGTCACTTAAGTCACACCTCTTGCATTCCTGGCTCTGTCCTTGCATCACATAAATGCTTTCCTGCTCTCCTCCAATTCTTCCTACCTTCCTCTCTTCTCTGCCTACTGTCTCTATAATACAGTACTAAAAACTCTTCAAATACTGCCATACAGGGCCTAGTATGTGTAAATTAAGCTTGCTTGGAACAAACCATTGTAAATTTATTATGTCTTGTGTGATGTCTCTTTTGATTGTATGGTTTAATGTGGAGCTTTTCTCCCAAATACTGCCATCCAGGGCCTACTATGCATAAATTAAGCTTGATTGGAACAAGCCATTGTAAATTTAGTACTGATTGTATGACATATCTTGATTGTATAATTACTACTGCACATAATGTTTGATGTGGAGCTTTTCTCCATGGGCCTCCGCTGTAAATGGACCTTGTTCCAGTTGGACTTTCCTGGCAAACAAATGTAAAATAAATGAAATAAAATAAATAATACTATGAGACTGTCCTAATACTACAGCTCCACATTGACTCACACACACACACACACACACACACACACACACACACACACACACACACACACACACACACACACACACACACACACACACACACACACACGCACACACACATGCACACACGCACACACATGCATGTAGGAGTGGGAGTGTGTACACACAAACATATGCACATATACACACATGTATGCACATTGCAGCAGGCAATAAACCACATGAGCCCACCCAGCTGATCCCTGTGGGGATGAACATCATTGGTCAATCATATACCACCTTGTCTGACCCTCAGATTGAATGACAAACAACTAATCCAGTAGTTGTGACAACATTTCTCTGTATATTCCAGTTGGGAGCAGGTATGCCATTGACATTTCTTAATTATATGTACAGTTCTCTGTGGCTTGAACCCCTCCCCCCTTATTCTCTTAATTCTGGTTGTTATCCATAAGGAATTTTTTTACTCTTGGTACTGGGATGGACTTAGTTCATTTGTCTTTCTCAGCTTAAATGTCTCTGTAGTGTTTTACAGTTTCCTGCTGTGCTCCCTCATGCATAAGCTTGGTTTCTTTAACTTTGTGTGTTAGATTTCAATTGTTCAAGCAGATTCACTTTTTTGATATATTTTGTATTTTTTCAAGTGTCTCACTATAATAGTTCTGATACTCTCTTAGTTCCTGGTGCCTTACTCAAGGTAGTTTAATCTTATTATGTCAATAGCAGTACATAGTTATCTTCCACATTTGTATGTAGTGTGATTTGTTCTGAGAGCGCTTTTTATTTTCCTCTCTCCAATTCACTGAATTTCTTTTGCATCATATCTATTTTTTCATGTATGCCACAATGGAATTAATTACTGTCATCTTAGTTTCTAAATCTTCCCACTGGCTATACGTTTTCACATGTCTTACATGACCTCAGGACACTTTGAACTCTCAAATCATTCTATTAGCTGTGTCTCTGTCAGTGGTTCATCTACTGAACTTTAATTTACAGAGAGATTTTCTTTTACTTGCATTAACTTATATCCGTTTTGCCACTTAACATTCTCTCTCTCTCCTTCCTGTAGCATATTTACAAGAGTCATATCCTTTTTGCATTTGTGTTCCAGTTCTGGGACTCATTGATAAGTGCATTTAAGTCACTAATATTAATCCTCTGTATTTCTTTACAAAAGTATTCCATATAACTGTAGCATACGTTTGAATAAGCAAAAGGAGCGACTGCAGTAAAATTATTAGATATTAGCCTTTAATTCCTTACCTCGCAGGCACACATATAAGGTACCTCGTGGTCTGGATTAGCCCCTCTCCTCTCACCCTTGCTGAGTTTGGGCTCACTCCGGACCCCTCCCTGCCCACAAATTCCACCGGCCCCAGGTGGTGCTAAACTTAAAGTTCAGTAAACCACACCCCCTCTACCATAACCTATCATAGATAACTCCTACTTCCAACCACCACCCCTTCCTGCCACTAATCCTCTATGCATTCCTAATCCTCTCCTCCTCCAAATATAGCCCAAAACAATATACCCAAGCCAAGTGCTATGTTATCTTTCAAAATGAGACTAATATTGCTCGTTCCATATCTTCTCACCACCTACAAAAATTAGCCTCACCTAGGCTTTCACCACTCTATAACCCAAACTATCACTACTCCAATTTCAAATAAAACAGACCAACTCATAACTCTCTACAAACCTGACTTCTCCACTCTTAAAAACTACCAACTAACCACACTATGGTGTATCTCCCCCCAAACCAGATATTATCAAAAAATAATTAACAAAGCCCTGAAACTAGTAATTACCGTACAATACAACCTGATAAGGGATGGAGACATCCACCCAAACCTTGGTCCTACCCCACCCACAAAGACTAGATCCCAGACCATCACCCCCTCCAACATTTTGCTGACTACAAGGCCCCCTAACTCTCTACAGACTTGTCACCTAAACATCAGGAGTTTAAACAACAAGATCCATAATCTCCATGCCCTCTTAGAGGCCTACTCACCTGATGTGCTATGTCTCACAGAAACCTGGCTAAAACCGGGAACTAAAGACAATGAAGTTATCCCACCAAGGTACAACATTCTTAGACTAGATTGTATGTCTAGGAAAGGTGGAGGAGTAGCAGAGTACTCTATAACAATACACTAGATGTCAAATTAGCTCCACAACAACCTCCCCTGTTCAGTAATGCTGAAACTCTCATTACCAAACTACAACTTAATAACATTAAATGTATATTAATTGTTTGTGTTTATATCCCCCAGGTAATAATACAAACACACCAGAGGACTTCCTATAATGGTTATCTAGTATGTACCCCCATGAAACTATGGTGTTAGGTGATTTTAATATCGACTGGAATAACTGTTCCTCTGAATCATCCACAACCCATGTAAACCTTCATGGTTATACACAACTCATATCCTCACTAGAATAAACAAACCCAATAACAAAGATAGTATCCTGGACTAGATTCTTATCAGCAACCACCCATACCTGTACAAATTTGGTACCCTCTCAGATTATATGAGTGACCACTTACTCACATCATCAAGCATAAAGCAGACAACCTCCACCAAATTACCTGTAAATCTATTAGAAACAATAAGAACTTCAACACCACTCATTTTCAGAACGAAGTCAAAGCATGCAATTGGTCCATCCTAAAGCAGCTTCCACTGGACAATGTTGTAGGCTACTTTAATTCCAGATTCCTTACTATTCTAGATTCCCATTCTCCTGTTTGCACCCTTAGAGCCAAAACAAAAACTGCCCCCAGGCTCTCTAAAGTAACCAAAACCAAAATCATAGCAAGAAATAAAGCGTGGGACAAATGGCGTATCTCAAAAGACCCACTCGACCAAATTAAATTCCGACAGTTAAGGGATTATACTAAAAAATCTATATTGCTAGATAAAAAAAACATTCTACCGCCATGTTCAACAAAAACATCAGAACAAACCTCAAAAGTTTTGGGCAGGAATAAACAAACTGCTCCACCCTGGACAATCCTCCACTCCTACACCATCAGCTTGTAACGTAAAATCCCCCGAGGAAACTGCAAATGGCTTTAACAGTTTCTTTACAGAGACCATTCAATTACTAGCTAGCCAACTGGCTCCCAGTTGCTCTAACCCTGATTCTTCCTCAGCCATTACCCCACTCTCCTTTAACTTCCAGTCTGTATCTACATCAACCATCAGATCTCTAATTAATAAATTAAAACCCACTACTCTAGCAGTCGACCTCCTCCCACCAGTATATCTGCAAAAAGCGTCAGATGCCATTGCATACCCTATCTCTATTATTATAAACCAAACCTTGTCCGAAGCTACCATCCCCTCTATCTGGAAGGTTTCCCACATTATTCCTCTACATAAAAGAGGTAACTCAATAGACCTATCAAACTATAGACCAATAGACCACTGGCCAAAATAATGGAAAAATATGTCCATAAGCAACTTATGCTCTATCACACTCAGAATAAACTACTGGCCCACTCTCAGCACGGCTTTAGGCCAAACAACAGCACCACCTCAGCCCTCCTATCCTTCTCTAACTCCATTAACTACAACAAAAGCAATAACAAGCTTACCACAACCCTCTTCTTAGATCTCTCCAGGCATTTGATATGGTCAACCACCAATTAGTTATCCACACCCTAAGGACACTCTCACTAAATAACTGTGTGATTAAATAGTTCCAATCTTACCTGACCAGAAGACCACAAGCAGTACTATGGCAGAACACACTATCCACCCATCTACCCATCACACTAGGTGTTCCCCAAGGCTCCATACTAGGACCACTTCTCTTCTCAGTCTTTATCAATGACCTACCCACAGTCACTCCCAAGGCTACCTGTATTCAATACGTGGATGACTCCACTTTAATCTGTGCAGCCACCTCCCCGGCTGATCTTATGACACTAGCCCAGAATACTTTCAATATTGTTGAAAAATGGTTCACAAACTGTCAGCTTATTTTAAACCCCAACAAAACTAAGCTACGTATTTTTCCCCCACTTGCAAGTCTTCCTCATCATTCTTTACTACAAAATCCAATGATGGCACACTGATATCCCCAGATGTGCACACCATACTTCTAGGGGTCACAATTGACAATACCCTAAAATACGGTACCCATGCCAAACTATCAAGACCGTTAACAAAAAACTGGACTCCCTCTATAGGATCAAGCCTTTCCTCACTCCATTCATTAGAATTTCTATTGCTCACTCCCACTTATTGTCTACCGTTCTCTATGCCTCCCCCTATTCACTAACTTGAATAAAACCACTCTTAGCAAACTTGCTACTGTTACAACCATATTGCTAGATTTGCTACAGCATGGCCTATAGGACCCACCACTGTCTCAGCTTAATTCAACCAGGTTGGCTTGAATGGACTAGTCTACTCCAATATAACCAACTTATAATCACCCACAAAGTTCTTAACCACCCCGATAAGACACCTGCACTAAACAAGATCATTAACCCCTACAGCAACCTGAGGTCCCTTCGTTCTGCCAATAAACTGCTGGTTCAAACATTCAAAAGCAGAAACGTGGCTAGTGACTCTCTATTTGCTAACTCTGTAGGCAAAACTTGGAACACTCTATCTGCTGAACTCACTCTCGAACCCTCTCTAACCCAGTTCAAAAAAAGTCACAAGCTATACTTTCAAATGCACTGGCAATGTCCCTGTTCAAAACCCGACTAACTCCTACCCACTGACTAGGATACCTTGCCTAGTTAAATCTGTCAACTAGTCTCTAAAATGTATATGATCTTACTTAGTTGCTTATCAAGAGTTTGTTACTGGAAAAATCTGCATGTGTGTGAAACTGCTGGTTGCCTATTCTAGATTTGTCAACCATGTTTATAAATGTATTCAAGCTGATTTTATGGTTTTACTGAAGACTGTAAACTATGTTAAATTTGTATCTGTTACTAATGTAAGTTAATAACTTGGAGCTTTTCTCCCTGGCCCTCCACTGAAAATGGGCATATATCTAGTTGGACTATCCCGGTAAACAAATGTAAAATAAATAAATAATAAATAAATAAATAAATAGTCCTTTTTAACTCCTTTATTAAATTATCACTTAACACATAGGCACACAGACATTAGCTGAAAAGAAAACAAACAAACAATATTAATGCTTTTCCATGCAATATACATTACATTTTCCATTTACTTCTATTTATTGGCTTCTTTACTTTTCCAAAGATCCCACTCCCAGTTCATTTATTTCTATATCAGTATTCAGTATTTCACTTACAAATGGTTTAGGTTTTGATTTTTGATTTCTAGTAATTGTTTTTTTGGCCAGCTAATAACATTAAACTAAAAATGACATTCCAATGTCTAGGCAATTCCTGTTACACTGCAAAGAATAATTTCCCCTAGCTACAGACATTTGCTACTACAATATTTCTGACAGAGTACAATGTAAGGAAATTTTAAAATCAGCCAGCCCATTACACTCCCAAATAACATGTTCCAGTTTTTTATGTGTTTATTTATTTTATTTATTGACAGTTGATTACCAGAAAAGTCCGAATGGATAGGAATCCATTTTCAGCAGTGGGTCTGGGGAGAAAAGCTCTAAAGCATTAAAAAATATTTTAAGAGCAATAATTTTACAGTCTTTAAAAATAATACAAAAACCAAATACAGTTTAAATAATTATACCAAATTACAAATAATAAAAAATCATTAGTTAAGAACAGATACAAGTTAAGTGACAATGATTTAATAGTTAGAGAAATTTTAGCCAGTTTATAGAGAAATTAAAGATAAGTTAGTATAATACAAACAGGAATTGCAATACAAATTGAGAGAAAAGTAGGCTTATGGTGTATTTAGAGGGGAAAGCCAGGGAAGAGAAATTGATAAAAGTAAGGACGTGAGTGAAGAAGTTAGAGTAAGGAGATGTAAGGTATGAATAGGTATTTGTTCACATTTAGGGACATAGTTTATTGTTGTGTTGAGGAAGAACAGAGCCAGCACTGGGCAAGGAAGTCTTTCAGAATGTTTTGATGGATGGGAGGGAGAGAGGGTATTGAACTGGTGGATAGATATAATGAGTTCCAGGCTTTAGCAAAATGGTACAAATACAGACAATGCCCAGCAGATTTGATAGGTTTGTGTTCCCACCACACCTTCAACATTTGCTATCGACTTGAGGAAACATACTTTGAAGTCTGCTTGAGATATAAACATGCCTATGCAAACACTTCTAAGTAAAAATCTTAAAACTTTGAAATATTGTTACATACTTGCAAGCTATACATATACACTCCCATTGTTCATTTGTAAATTGCTTTTACATTCTCTCTTCCCAATCTTTTCTAACCTTCTGTAATTGAGTCTTATAGTTATCTTGCAATATTTTACATGCTCTATTAATTATCCTTTTTTTACAGCAGCTTCTGTCCTGGACTGCCCTAAAACTTTAACAGAGCCAGTCTTTCACTTAGGACTCTCCTATCCCCCTAATTTTGTCTATAGTCTGATATCAGTCTCTGGTAGGGAAGGCAATATCTTACCAGCAACTGAAACTTTTGCTTGGCCTCATCCCGCTCTATTACCTTTCCTTCTTTAGTTATTTGCTCCCAGTACACTGTTTCCTTTGCCAGTTTTCTCCAGTAAATCCCTGCCTCATTTTGCCTACTTTCTGTACCCTACTTGCAGTCTTTCCTATTGTTCCTTCATTATTGTGTTGCTTTATTTATTAGGATACTTTATGCAGCTTTATGAATATTATATTCTGTATGGCTGTTATTTTTCTCCTTAAGGATTTGCTTCCAGAGAATCCCACTCTCTCCTTATTTCTTAACTCCTCTTTGCTTCATCATCATTCCTTTCCACTTTGATTTATGACCTTTTTCTGATATAATGAATATGAGACTTAACTGCATAAATCTAAAATATTCATATAAATCAGGTAATCCTTAACTAGCTTGTTCTATGTACTATATGTATATATATATATATATATATATATATATATATATATATATATATATATATATATATATATATATATATATATATATATATATATATATATATACTTGGTGCCAGAACCATGGGCTCAAGCTCAATGCCAAGAAATGTATAGTTATCCCCTTTGGGGAAAAAACATGTACCCGTGAATTACCACATAGGTGGCAGTACACTAAACACCAAAAGTGTGATAAAAGACTTAGGGACACAGGTGGACAATGGTCTCACCTTTAATAACCACATCGCCACAACAATCAGGAAACTCTTCTATGTGGCACACCTCATCACTAAGGGCTTTTCATCCAGGAAAAAAAGGAGGTCATTGTCCCACTGTACTCATCCCTCATTAGACCCATTATAAAATACAATGCCGCATTTAGTATGTACCTCTCAAGACATCTACAACAACTGGAAAGTCCGCAGAAATGCCTCACTAAAAGAATCACAGGCCTAAAGCAGATGCCCTATTCTGACTGCCTTAAAAAAACTCCAGCTATACTCTGTTGTGTATCATCTACTCCGAGGTGATCTCTGCTGAACATACAAGGCCATGTCAAACCCTGAGCTGTTGGACATGCTACACTTAAAGAAATCCCAATCCCTCAGAGCCACACGCTCCAGGGATCTAAACCATGTCATCACAATAAACAAAACATGCTGGAGGGATAGATTCCTAACCCAGAGACTCCCCAGACTCTGGAATAGACTGCCCATACATGTCAAGCAGAACACCTCCTTGGCCCTCTTCAAAAGGAACCTTGACGATTGGAAGGGAGAAAGAAATTCACCCCTGGGATCATGTCAGTCACCCTGCTAGACAGGGGTCCAGGGAAGTAAATAGAATGGGAAGAAATAGCCAGGGAATTGTTGTGGCTAGGCTTGTGTAGGCCCTAGGGCCAATAGCCTAGTACCAACCTATGAACCTATATATATATATATATATATATATATATATATATATATATATATATATATATATATGTCAATGGCATGTACTTTGCATATAATTCAATAACTGCACCACCTCTGTCCATGCAGTGCATCATTACTTATATCAAATATACATGCTAAAGACTACAATAACTAAAATGTCAATGGCATGTGCTTTGCATATAATCCAACAAATCCTTTACATACATCGGCTCGCTAGACTGCACCACCTCTGTCCACATAACAGAGAGCAAAAAACAGCCAACAGACAGTGCAGTGCAATATACATGCTACGAGCAACAAAGAATGGACTAAAAGAATTGTTATAGACTAATATAGACTATCATGGAACCCAGATCATATACCATAACAAAACGCTTAAATAAAACAACTAAAAACAAATACCTGGTAATTCATATATAGGAGCCAAATATCATGACAGGTGTATGTACTTCCATAGAGCGATCATACTCTCAGATGTCTAACAAAGTAAAAATCTTTGCATTTATGGTTACACAACATTGTCTATATGTATATTGCTGCATAGGTTTATTTTATTTTATTTTATTTTATATTAACTTGTGCATTTCTATTATATCATTAGTTGTAGTCTAGTTTTAACTTATGTATTAAATATAACTTATCTTATACCACACAATATGAGCAACCATTTAGTTTTGTGTTTGTTAAGGTTTATAATAATAGGTTCAATGATGTTTAATTCATTTTCCATTCCCACCAGTTTCATTCACAATTTATTTTTATTTACATGGACATCAGTTTGCACTTAGTCACGTTCATTTTCATTTTCATTTTCTGTTTACTTTGTTAGACATCTGAGAGTATGATCGCTCTATGGAAGTACATACACCTGTCATGATATTTGGCTCCTATATATGAATTACCAGGTATTTGTTATGGTATATGATCTGGGTTTCATGATAGTCTGTATTAGTCTATAATAATTCTTTTAGTCCATTTTGTTGCTCATGTTTTATATTACCGATTTTTATATTACCGATAGTTATTGTAGTCTTTAGCATGTATATTTGATATAAGTAACGATGCATTGCACTGTCTGTTGGCTAGTTTTTACTCTCTGTTGCGTGGACAGAGGTGGTGCAGTCTAGCGAGCCGATGTATGTAAAGGATTTGTTGGATTATATGCAAAGCACATGCCATTGACATTTTAGATATTGTAGTCTTTAGCATGTATATTTGTTATAAGTAATGATGCATTGCACTGTCTGTTGGCTAGTTTTTACTCTCTGTTGCATGGACAGAAAGACATATTGAATTATATGCAAAGTACATGCCATTGACATTTTAAATTGTACAGTGGCGTAGTTGTTTGAATAAAAGATTTTTCGTAACCGAATGGTTGGATTGGTCTGAATTGGTCGCTATTCCAAGTTGGTATTTTATTCCACAGAGACATTGTGATTTACATACCGGTTTCTTGTATATATATATATATATATATATATATATATATATATAGCCTACCATGGTAGCATAACACTGCCACACTTACTAAACCATGGTAGGCATGTTACATCCCTATATATATATATATATATATATATATAAAACAACTGAAGAAGGGTTATTCCCAAAAGCTTTGTGAGTTGTGAATCAAGAAAATTCCCGTAGTAGTTATACGCTCTGCATGTCCGTATACTTGGAGTTTTTAGGATCATCTTATCCCACTTAACTCTCACCCTCTTCCTGTCCCAAGTAAATTCCTTCATCTCTTTACTAATTATTGTTCACTCCTCTGGTTGATAAAAATATGCCTGATATATATATATATATATATATATATATATATATATATATATATATATATATATATATATATATATATATATATATATATACATATATATATATATATATATATATATATATATATATATATATATAAAACATTAAAGGGACTAAAACACTTTCACTACTTGTATTTTACTGTCCATATCCACAAACGTAAACTTTCTGTTTCTGTTTTTGTATCATCTTTTGTTTAGTCTTTTGTCACAAATCCTTAGCATCCATAACAGGATCCTTTTAATTCATGCACCTAAATACTTCACCTTGTTATGTCACCATAAATATGGGTATTGCTAAACCAATTTATGTATGGGTGCACAATTTACAGCTATAGCCTTTGTTTTATCTTCATTTTTATATTCCTAAAAAATCAAAAGTCACTCAAATGTTCCACACCACTGAAATGTCCTTCTCTGGATTTATCAAATACAAAATAATACCATCTGCAAATAAACCAACTTTTCTTGATTACTATACCAGCTATATCATTGAATTTCTGAGTCCTTTGTTTTCCTTGTCAATGGCTCTAAATAGAAAGAAAATAACAATGAATTAGAAGGACACTTCTGCCTGGTTCATCTGTTCAAGCACATGTTATCAGGGAGGAACCTTCCCACATTATTTCTTGCCAGTGATTCTTCATATATCCTCCTAAGTAATGCTATTATTCTATCAGAAAATGCAAATGCTTCTGATGCCCTATGCTTAAAATCACAGCTTACTCAAAGAAATGCTTTCCCTTCATCAAGACCAACCAAGAGGGGTATTTTCTTAATTTTCAGAATTTTCTGAATTTTCTTTATTCTGCATCCTTATGGATGATCATTGTTTTATTAACTGTGTCAAATATTTGCCACCCCTGCAAAAAAACAAAAAACAAAAAACATTTATGTATATTTATCAAATTTGGCAAAACCTTTGCCATTCTGTTAGCTGTTATAGAAATAAATAATTTACAATAATGATTTAAAATTAAAATAAGTCTATATGAAGCTGGGATCTATTGGTTTTCACCCTATATTTGGGTAATACAGCACCACAGCTTTATTCTAAAATATTGATGCTTCTCTATCTTTCAAAATACTATTAAACAAAGCTTTCCAAATCTTTATCACTTTCTTCCTTCCTAACTTACAAACTTCCACATGAATATCACTTGTTCCTGGAGACTTCCCTGTAGATTGATTATACATCAGTGTTTTACCTCATATCATTGTATCTTAAAGATTAATTGTTGAACCTCATCATCCTTTATCTTTGGCATCATTAAATCTTCCATAAATATTTAATTTTTTGCTTTTTCTATGTTTACACATTTCCCTATTGTATACAGATTTTCACAAAATTGCTGAACTATCTCTTATACTTCTATAGGATCTTAGGTTACTTTTTTGTTATAAGATTCCTAAGATTGGTGACATCCCTCTATGTTTTTTGTTGCCTACATTGTGCGTTAAAAGTTTTTGTGCTCTATGGTTGTTGCAATCTTTCTAAAGTCATGTACATTATCAAAATACTTCCTCATTTTCTCATTAGCACTCTGCAGTTGCTCTACTTCTTGTTCTGTGAGGTCCTCCTTAATTTGTAATACTTCAAAATGTGTCTTCCCTCTGAAAAATTCCTCTTACTTCTTAACCAGATCTTGTATTTAATTTCTACCCTATTTTTTAGTTTTTATCCTATTTTTTAACTCCATTTTCATTTATCTCACTCACTAGCCATCCTTACTGAAGATATTTCTGTCTTCTGTAATAATGCTCAATTAATTTCCACCACCATTCCTTAGAGTCTTCTATTTTTAGCAGGTATATAGGAAAGGACCTGTGCCTCATTTTTGCTTCATTACCCTATATTTTGCTGGAATTACCATAGTTTTTATTGGTGCATGATCTGAAATACATATTGCATGTAAGTCAAAGCATTCAATTAAGTCCACTTGCTCCTATGAAATATAATCTCTATCCAGTCTAGCCCAGTTACTGTTCCTTGGGGAATAATATGCACATTCTGTCTGAATTTCTACTACTGAATTTAGGTCTTCCATATCAAATATTTTCATAACTGACTTCAGAAATATACTCTTATTTTGTTATATATTTCCTTCTACTTCCCCTGATACAGCCTTAAACAACTCAAGTTCCAGTCACCACCTATAAATAATATTTGCTGCTGAAAGCTGATTATTTCTCACAAAATGTTTATAAGCTACATAATAGAAGTATTTTGTAGAATACATGCCAGCACGATCATCCTCCCTTGCTAATAGCCCCTTACTACCACAAATCTAGCATCAATGTTTTCTCCCTGCTTTATCACTGTTGGAGTGCACATAGTATCTTTGAGATCTCCATTGATCAGTGTAAACTGCTTATTTTCAGTTATGTTTTTTTTTATTTTGTTGACAGTGAGTCTTGGTTAGTTCATTGTTGTAAGAGTCTATGCAATAAGTCTGTCATTTTGAACTTGTGCTTTCAGTGACTCATTTGTAGTTTGTTATGTTCTGATATTCCATTCCATAGAAGAGAATGTTTAACCTGCTTTGTAGCTCCTGCCAAAGTTTTCCCTTTCATTTTTTTCAAACACACAATGGCAATTTGGGTTGAAGAGTAACTATTCTTTTGTCTTTCAAGATCCAACTCCAACTCACTTTCTTCTATTTATTCTTGATTGGTGATACCTCTTGATGTAGGACTTTTAGACATACTTTGTTATTTCATTGTTCGTAATTGTGCATAATGTTCAGAGAGACCACTAGCTATATCAGCCATCTCTTTGATCTACTTTATCACTCCTTTTCTTGGTTAAGATCAGTCAACAGGCTTGTATGTCTCTTTTTTGTCTTATTATATCCACAATAGTCATAAGCTGTTTCTGCTTGAGGCAGCATTCTCTGACTGTCTTAATACTTCAACACTCTTAGTTAATTTTTAACATTGTGAGGGTGTTTTGTTTACTTTATCTTGTTCTTGGATAGTCATTTATTGTATCAGTATGTTTCCTGTATAAAGTTCTTGTTTCTAAGCAGTTTTAAAGTTTTTTTTTTTCCTTCAGCTTTATCTAGTCCTGTTTACTTATAAACAACACTAGAATCATTACTGCCAGCTATGGTTTCACTTTGCATATTTGTAACACACTGGACTGCAAATCATCCATTTGCTCATGCCTATCAGAGACACTTTGGTGGCAAGCACTCCCATTTTACTGCACAATGCTTAGTTGAACAACACTATTTTCTTTAATTAATTCATATGGTAGTACCTTATCAAAGTTTTGCTTAACTTCCATAGTAGCTGCATAAGTCTTGTTTTGATTATTACTTCTTTCACTTCTAATTTCCAGTACAGGCAATTCGCAACCAGTTAGCACGCAATTTTCTTTATTGTTCTATGCAGCAGTGAAAAACCTCTTTTCACTTTCTTATTATAAGATTTTTTTTATTAATTTAACATATTTCTAACACATACACATAAATGAGGAAATTCAACATATTGAGAATACAATCACCACTATCTTCAGGCACAAATAAATCCGGTCCAGCAAAGGTTTTAAAAGCTTTAATCCACTCAAAGCAAACCACGGGTATGTGCAAACATGCAAAAAAACAGCAGCAGTCAATAACGCTTAACACCAAACGTTTTCGTCTTAAACCTCTTCAGTTACAACTCCATTTTGGAAACTCATACCTTATATAGGAGCCTAAAAATACAAACTGCCCAATCAGAATCAATGAATTAAAAATAATTGCTGTTTAAAGACAAATGCATGAATTTCACAATATAAATAAATGCTTTTAAGGAACTAACACCATTTCCTATATCCACGCAACTTAAAACACTCTTTTAAAAACTTAATTCATTTGAATAAAAACTTTAAAATATAAAATTGAAATTAAAAACTGTAAACCATTATTGTTAGAATGTAAAAATCAATGCTAAATTGTACATTCTCTATCATTAGTTTTCTAAAATGTAATGCCATCTAGTGACATAAAATGATATCCACAATTGTTTAAAACCTCCTAAATACATGAATAGATTTGTATAAAGACATAAAGTGTACTTAAAAATTCATTTGAATTTCAATAGACCTTAAAATTGACAATTGTAAATATAAAAAGATATATATATATATATATATATATATATATATATATATATATATATAGTTTAAAAAGTACTTGTTAGAGCTTAGCAGCTCTAAGTTTCAGCACAGGTGCTATAGATACCATGTCATTTAACCCTAGGTTTTTGCTTGCATTCAAAAACAGTTGCCAGTACAATTCTCTGTATTCAATTAGGGTTTCCCACATCCCACCCCTAGGGTTAGTGGGGCATAACCTCCAATGCAAAAAATTGATAACTGGAATTCATACATTTTATGGAATGTTTACATAAGGCATTTTTTTCATTTCTCACTCTGACATCATACAGATGCTCATAAATCCTTTGTCTAAGCCTTCTCTCGCTTTTTCCAATATAAAATGATGTACATTCTTTACAAACTGCTATATAAATTATTCCCTTTGTGTCACAATTGGCAAAACTATTTAAATGTAGTGTTTTATTTCTAGCCTTTAAAAATATAGACTGACCAGTTATCAAGTGTACACAGTAGTGACACTTGCCACACTTGAATAAACCTTTCTTTGGTCTAACATCTTTGATGTCGGCTTTATTATTATAACCACTTTCCAAAATGTTCTTGATATTTTTTCCTTTACGGTATGTAAAGGTAACTTCTTTATCAAAAATATGATTCAAATCAGAAATTTCTGAAAAAGCTTTCCACTCTTTTGTAAAAATGTTTTCAATAAATCCTGAGTGTTCATTATATGTGGTTATAAAATCAGCCCTGTGTTGATTGGCCTTTAATTTATTCTGACTTAATATGTCTTCACTCAATTTCTTTCCAAGGATGGGTGCAAAAGGGCCTTTTCTTTTTATGTTCACTTCTTCCACAATCTTGTTAAAAAATTCCAGTGAATAACCCCTGTTGATGAAAAGGTCCCTCAAAAAATCAACACCTTCCTGAAATAAACTGTTGTCTGAGGTCATTCTACTTAAACGGACAAGCTGTCCTTTCACTACCCCCTTCTTTTGATGTATGGGGTGACAGCTAGTGAAATGTAAATAGGAATTACTAAATGTTTCCTTTCTATGTATACAAGATACAAAATTCCCATTGTTTTTCTTTATACTAACATCCAAATATTTTAACTTCAGATGATCAAAATTGTGAGTGAACTTCAAAAAACTGGTGGTTCTGTTAAGATATTCTAGGAGTTCACAAAAATCTTTTTGACTACCCTTCCAAAAGAAACATAGATCATCGAGAAATCTAGTTTATAAGACCCAGTACACACTAAAAGGAGAGTTAAGCAAGAACTTTTCTTCCCAGTGTGACATAATAATGTTGGCATAGGTTGGGGCACAATGTGCCCCCATTGCTACACCTTTTTCCTGCTTAAAATATTCTCCTTGAAAATAAATAAAATTATTTTTCAATACAATTTCCATCAGAGTCAAGGTATTCCTAAAGTCAGTCTGGGTTAACTTCGTGCTGGAAATTAATACTTCCTCAAACCATTGTAACCCTAGTTCATGTGGAATGCAACCAAAAAGATCAACCACATCCATTGTACCAAAACTCAAATTGTCATCATATAAAGGTGGTTCCACTTTCCTTAAAAGGTCCCATGAATCTTTCAAAATATTGTCTTTACCTTCCAAAATGTTTTTAACTTTCTGGTCTACAAATTTGGCTAGGGGGGCTGTAATTGAACCCTCAGCCGACACAATTGGTCTAAGGGGTGGATCCACTGGGTTTTTATGCACCTTTGGTATACCAAAGATGCATGGAACTTTTGGCTTATCAACTGTCAAATATTTATATGTGTCTCCGTCTAGTGACCCTTCTAGAAACATATCATAAAGCAAAACTTGAATCTTTTTGTAGGCTATATTTACTTCATTAATGGACACCCTAGAATATTTGTCCTCATCGTTAAGTATAGTCATCATCTTGCCTTCGTATTGAATCGCCTCCATTACCACCACACCTCCCCCCTTATCGGGCTTCATTACCCTCAAATCTTGATTATTACTAATCTCCTTCAAAATACTTGTTTCAGCTTTTGTTAAATTGAAATGCGTATACTTAGCCGCTAACTGCGTACTAATTTCATTTTCAAGTTTAAGCTCAAAGTTTTTTAGTTGAGGGTGTATGGGAGGATTGAAGGTACTGCTACACTTTAGATTTGTTTTGTCAAAATCAGTTGATTTGCCATTAAAAAATATTTCTAAATTATTTTTCCTAATGAAAAGTTTTATATCAACCATTAATTTAAACATGTCAACTTTTTCTTTGGGGATGAAGGTGAAGCCTTTGGAAAATAAACTAAACCAAGTCTTGTCAATTTCCACACCAGAGTAGTTAAAAATATTGAAACCTTTATAGGACCAAGTGTTGGCAGAATTGAATAAACAATCAGCTAATTCCATTCCTGTTCCCCTCTCACTGGTGGCCTCCTCCCCCCTCCCCTGTAGTTTTTTGAATTATAAACCACTCTGTCTTGATTTTTTAACCTCTCAGACCTTCTAAGGTCATGATTTTCTTCTCCATTTGTACAATGTTCTGAAAATTCCACACCCTCTGTTTCATCCCATTCTGAATCAATACCTTGTTCCCTGGTCCAATTACCAAATGTGTGTCTAAATGTTCTTTTAGGTTTAGGATAATGGGTCTTATTTCTATATTCATCTAAGTCTCTCTTAATCTTGCCAATCTTCAAATTCAACATATTGTTAGACAATGGCAGGAATACATTGAATTATCAAGGTAGTCTTATACAATTAACACATTAAGATTCTTGGTATTTCAATAACATTTCAAGGTTATTCCAACCAATAAAAGCCTTACTATAATTTATAGCTCTTGTTCTGATCACTTATTTTTCAGTTTTACATAGTATTGCTGTTAAATTTAAAAATTCTTTGAGTGTAGGAACTGGGTTTGCGATCCAATTTTTGGAATAACTTTTTCTAGCAATTGCAAAGAGAGCCCAAACATTTTTCTTTTTTGGCATTACAGAAAGAGGAAGTGGAACATTCATTAGTGTTAGTGATCTAGTTAAAGAACAATTATCAACCATAACTCCTTAAAAACTATGTCTTCCCAATATACATTTAATTTTTCACAGTCTGTAAGCATGTAAATCCAATCAGCTTTTACATCTTTACTATATCCTCAACAAACTGAAAAAAGTAATTTTACTAAACTTGAGATTTTACAGGAAGTAACAAACATTCTTTTAATATATTTCCACATGCAAACTTTCAGTATAAACTTGAAGTTTGACTAACTGATTTAAGTAACAAAGCTTAATTCTTACATTTTATTGAGTCAGTCAATCCACTACTATCTAAACATTTCCAGAACTTTGCATCAAAAGTATTATTATTATTATTTATAATTAACTTATATAGTCTGGACAAGCTTCTTTTATAGGCCAATCTATCTTCTATAATAACATTCATATATTCATACAAAGGGGGAATAGTGTTCTGTTCCTTTTCATTCATATTATCTACACATTCATTTAATTTCTTACAGATGGATAATATTAACTGGTTAACAGATTCATCCAACTTATAATCTTTCATTAAATATTCTGCAACTTAGCTATTCCTTTTTTAAAGCAATCAGATCATAATACTAATCCATTCCTTTTTAGCAAATTCATTTTAACATTGTTTTCTGAATTTCCTTAAATCTGAGCTGTCTGCATGGGAAAGAACAGACATTTCCATTATTTCTTAACTATTTTAATAATTGATTTCAGATATGCAGAGTCTAAAGGCTGAAATTAATTCCCTGCTAAGGTAAATGTTATTAACCAGATGAAAGTATTATTACATATTTCTAATTTATCATATTTAATAAACATGTAAGAATTTAGTATAATCATGCCGCTGAATGGTATTCAATTGACTAGTAAAAGTTAAGTCTATCCAGACTATAATAGAGATAAAGTTTGGAGAAATAGAATAAGATCTAGTTGCTGGTAAGCTAATACCACCATCATCATCATCATCTTCTTTCAGATGTTCCCATTAGGGTTCGCTACAGTGGATTATCTGTTTCCATTTCTTCCTGTCCTCTGCATCTTGATCTGTCAGAGCAACAACGTGCATGTCCTCTCTCACCACATCCATGAACCTTATCTTAGACCTTCCTCTTTTCCTGTTACCTGGTAGCTTCATCCTTAGCATCTTTTTCCTGATATACTCAGCATCCTTCCTCAGCACATGTCCAAACCAATGTAATCTTGCCTCTCTGGCTTTGTCTCCAAACCTTCCAACCTGGGCTGACCCTCTAATATACTTATTCCTAATCATGTCCTTCCTCATAACACCCAGTGCAAATCTTAACATCTTTAACTCTGCCACATCCAGCTCTAACTCCTGCCTTTTTGTCAATGCCACTCTCTCCAACCCATATAACATAGCTGGCCTCAATACCCTCTTGTAGACCTTCCCTTTCACTCTTACTGGTACTCATCTATCATAAATCACTCCAGACACTCTTCTCCACCCACTCCATCCTGCCTGTACTGTCTTCTTCACCTCTCTTCCACACTCACCATTACTCTGAATTATTGATCCCAAGTATTTAAACTTATCCGCCTTCACCACCTCTACTCCTTGCATCCTCACCATTCCTCTATTCTTCCTCTCATTCACACACGTATATTCTGTCTTAGTTCTGCTGACTTTCATTCCTCTTCTCTCTAGAGCATATCTTCATCTCTCCAGAGACTCCTCCGCCTGTGCCATACTCTCACTACAGATGACAATGTCATCTGCAAACATCATAGTCCACGGGGACTTTTGTCTGATCTCGCCTGTCAACCTGTCCATCACCATTGCAAATAAGAAAGGGCTCAGAGCTGATCTTTGATGTAATCCCACCTCCACCTTAAATGCATGCATCACTCCCACTGCAGACCTCACCGCTGTCACACTACCCTCGTACATATCCTCTACCACTCTTACATACTTCTCTGACACTCCTGACTTCCTCATACAAGACCATGACTCCTCTCTAGGCACCCTATCATATGCTTTCGCTTAGTCTACAAAAACACAATGCAACTCCTTCTGACCTTCTCTGTACTTCTCCATCAACACTCTCAGAGCAAACATCACATCTGTAGTGCTCTTTCCTGGCATGAAACCATACTGCTGATCACTAATCCTCACGTCACGTAGTTCTTAACCTAGCTTCCACTACTCTTTCCCATAACTTCATGCTGTGACTGATCAGTTTAATCCCTCTGTAGTTACTACAGCTCTGCACATCACCCTTATTCTTAAAAATCGGTACCAAAACACTTTTTTGTCCATTCCTCAGGCATCCTCTCACTTTCCAAGATTTCATTAAACAATCCGGTTAGAAATACCACTACCATTTCACCTAAACACCTCCATGCTTCCACAGGTATGTCATCTGGACCAACAGCCTTTCCATTCATCATCCTCTTCATAGCTATCCTTACTTCTTCCTTGCTAATCCATTGCACTTCATGATTCATTATCCCTGCATCATCCAACCTTCTCTCCCTCTCATTCTCTTCATTCATCAACCCCTCAAAGTACTCTTTCCATCTGCTCAACACACTCTCCTCGCTTGTAAGTATGTTTCCCTCATTATCCTTTATCACCTTTACCTGCTGCACATCTTTCCTAGCTCAGTCCCTCTGTCTAGCCAATCAGTACAGGTCCTTTTTTCCCTCCTTAGTGTCCACCCTTTCATACAACTCTTCATATGCCTTATCCTTAGCCTTCGCCACCTCTCTCTCTCTCTGCCATACACCTCACCTCCTTATACTCCTGTCTGGTTTCTTTATCTCTCTGACAATCCCACTTCTTCTTTGCCAACCTCTTTCTCTGTATACTCTCCTGTACTTCCTCATTCCACCACCATGTCTTCTTGTCATCCTCCCTCTGTCCAGATGTCATACCAAGCACCTTTCTAGCTGTCTCCCACACTAGCTCTGCTGTAGTTACCGAGCTATGTGGTAACTCTTCACTGCCACCCAGTGACTGTCTTAACTCTTCCCTGAAGTCCACCTCACAATTACCCCTTTTCAATTTCCACCATTTGATCCTTGGTACTGCGCTCACACTCCTCCTCCTCCTCTTCTTGATCACCAACGTCATCTTACAAACAAGCTTTTTAGGATATCATAAGAACAAAGTTAAAATATTTAAATTTTTTCTGTAAAAGTTTTTTTGTCAGGGATTAACTACATATATATATATATATATATATATATATATATATATATATATATATATATATATATATAAAATATTGGGTAATATGATCATTTTAATAAGTTCTAACCTGTCCTCAAAATTAAAAAAAAATTTAATTTTCCAAATTATTATTAATAATCGTACTCACATCTTGATAGAGTTTTATTCCTAAATATTTTTGTTCTTTTCCTTCTGGTTAGGTATTATCTAAGGTATTCAATACCTATTTCTTGTTCTATACAGGTATAAAGAGAAACAACAGCCAGAGAAGCAAAACAAAAGGACTCATTTTCAAGTTTTAAATCTCTTAGCAACTCCAGAAGGTGCCAAGAGTCTTTTAAATAAAACCTAGAAGCTTGCATAATGGGATTCAAGGTATAATCTAACCATATAGAAAGCGTTTCTGTTTTAGACCTTGCAGGAGATATAATGGGTCTAAAGGGGGGATTTATACTATTTTTCTGAATTTTTGGAATCCCAAAAAGTACTGCCATACTTCTATGCTCAACCTGTAAATATTTATAGCTGTCATAATCTAGTTCCCCTTGGCAAAACAAATCAAATAAACAATGTCCAGCCTTAAATAATACCTTTGTATAACAGCAACAATGAAAATATGTTGAAGGATGACACAACATACAAAAATAGTGTCGTCCTTCAACACTATCCTAATATAAATATATGGGGCAAGAGTGGCCCCGGCATTTGCCAATTTAGTGATGGCAAATTGGGAAAAACAAATTTATTGTCAATAGTATCTTTGAAAAAAATATTTTGGTTTATCATGGATACATTGACGGTTTGTTTTTCCTTTGGAAAGGTACTATTCAAGATTTTGGTGAGTTTTTGATGTACTTGAATAATACAATGAAATTTCTTAAGTTCACGGTGAGTGGTTATGGTCAAGATTTGAACTTTTTGGATATCAATTTAACCTATGATTTTAAGTCACAGAAATTTATTAGCAACATCTATAGAAAATCAATATTTGTCAATCAATATTTACACAAGGAATCTCTTCATCCACCTCATATGAAAAAAATGAGCTGATAAGTGAAAATTGATAAGGCTTAGCAGACTTACGTCTCTAGATACAACTTTTTTTGGAGAAACTGAAATTTTGAGATCATTTTTTGAGACCAGAGGTTATGATAGTTTATGGTTAAAATCTATTGAGAATGAGGTATTATTGTTAAGAAGGGGTGTTGCATGTCCAATCATGGCAGGTCAAAATAATGAAACCAATTTTCAAGCTTTGGACAAGGCTGGTAGCAAGTTTACTGGGGCTTTTATTTTACCCATCACTAATGAGCTGTGGTGTATAAAAAATATTATAGTGGATAATTGGAAAATACTGCTAGGAAAATAGGACCTTATTAAAACAATAGGAAAGCAACCCAATTTTATTTAAAAAATAACTTGTAACATCAAAAGTTTATTGGAAAGTGGAACACATACAAAGTGAGAATGTAGGTGGGTTTATTAGAACAAAAGGGACCTATGCCTGTAATAGTTGTAGGCAATGCAGGTACATTAGCAACTGTTCCTCTGTTTACTTTAAGCATAATAAAAATACCTATTGGTGTAAGAGTTACTTTACATGTAACAGTGAGATGGTGGTATATGTTGCCCAGTATCTGTCATGTCCAAGTTATTATATTGGAATGATGGCAAGAAATCTAAGAAAAAGGATTAGTGAACACTTATTAGCAATAAAGAAAAAAGAACAAGTTAATGCTTTAGCAAGCCATTCTTTAGTTTGTCCTACTTTTAAGAAATTTGTTTTTTCTGTAATAGACTATGTTAGACAACAACCATAAACAGGGGATCTTAAAACATTATTGGAATGTAAATAATCTTTGTGGCAACTTCATTTTGGGCAAATACTAAGCCCAGTTTGAATGAAACCATTAATATCAAATGTTTTTTGACGATGCAATACTAATTTCATTAATTATACAAAAAATATGTATGTATATGTATGAATTTTTTTTATAAAAATTACATTTATATATCTATTTTAGTAGGTACATATGTATATTTATATAATGTTTTTAAAACATATGTTTTTTTAAAAAACAAAGTGACTTATGATGTAATCAACCATGTGATTAATTGGAGTATAAATTAAGTGAAAGTGTGGAGTTTGTTGTTTCTGAGGAAGTTCACAATTAATAAAAGTGAATGAAAGAACTAGTTTTCGTGTCCGTGTTTCCTAGCACTGTTGGAGAAGATCACAGTTTGTTCTTGGGTTTATCTGTTTGCTGTTTCAAATTTTCAGTACTAATGTTTCATCACAGTCTCTATTTACTCAACAAGTGATTACAATGATATAGCAGAAGTATCAAAAATCATTGGTAACAGCCATCAGTCCTTTGCTATCTGTAACAGCAAACTTCATTGAGAATGCCATTAATAATTTTAACAGTGCCTCAGGATGTGAGGAATATATTTATGACTTAGAAGGCAAGCTGCAACAGTGTAAGTGGTTACAATGGCAACGGAACAGTTTTGAGGCATATATTCAATATGAAATTATGCCATGGGAACTTTAGGTTTTGAAAATGCCAACTTATAGAACTATGTACCCTGAATTGCTACATAACTGGCAATTGTTAAATTTGAAACTGAGTAAGGATTATATGAAACTAAAGAATACAATTTATGGATCTATAAAAGAAGATAAAAAAATAATATTAATCACATTCAGAACCAATTAATTATAGGTTCATAAGTAAGTACTAGGCAAACTCTTGTTGCGGACTATTTTAAACCTAACCAATTTCTCTTGTTGAGAATCAAACCCTGTACCTCTTGTGGGTGTGTGAGATAATGCTTCAACCATTATACCAGCTCCTGTTATACATGAAAGGTTTTAACACATTGTCAAACAATATGAAGATATGATAAGTTGTGTTGCTGAATGTGAACATAAGATTAAAAATTATAAGAAAAAAATTGAGAGATTGGGATGATTTTAAAAATGGAAATGTTTTTCTTGGTTAAAAGATGAACAGCGAGGCAGTACACCTGGCAATTTAAAATTCTGAAATTCAAATCTGCAGAAGTTACATTTTTTCCCATGTCTATCAATACTTATTCTTATCCTTATTAGAAAGAGTAGGATTGGAATTAACTAAATGCTTAGCAGGAGATGAGTCGAGTAAGGCTATAGCTGCTGGGTCAGGTTTGGGAATAGACTGTTCAGATTTGAAAGACTGAGGGACTTTATACATCTTATCTGCCTTTTTAAAAGCAGCCGAATGAGTATAATGAAAACTGCAGGCAGTAAGACGCACATCCTCTGAATGGGTCTAGGATCTGGAAAATCCTTCTGTAACAATTCATAATATTTTCCTAGAGACTGAGAAAACTCTTTGTTTTCCTCCTGAAAACACTGGGACAGTCTATCAATTGTCTCAGAGAAAGAGAACCCCCCCCCCCCCACACACACACACAGGGAGAATCATACAGCAAGCTCTCCTCTGAGTCTAAATCAGAAATCTGAGGACAAAACCCTGAATTTGCCCCTGCATCTTCCTGTTCAGATTCAGAATCTTGGATTTGTTCAGGAATGGATGAAATTCCGCTTTTTTTATTGGACACTACTCTATAAGACAGATCAATGGCTTGAATCAAACTCTGCGTGAGTATCAATAAACTACTCCTATCCAAAGAAATTTGAGGAGGGGTAAATACATGCTTGGTTTTCTGTTTCTGTTTGACAGACAAAATGGGGCCAACTACTAATTACTAGTTACTAATGAAAACCGCTGCTTCTCCAGGGATGTGCACAGCATTCTGACAAAACAAAAAAACATTACTTGTTCTCTTTGTCTCTCAGGACCCACAAGATTTTCCCTTGCCCACTGAGGGGAACGCAACAGTAGCAGAGGACATGGCTAATTCCCAACCCATTTTGACTGTAAATGCTACATCAGAGGAATGTATGGTAAAAGATGCATGGTCTGAGATACAACAAATGGCCACAGCAAGAGTCAACCACATGTGGCTGAGGCAAATTGCTAGCCTGCTGCGGTGGCAAAGGCTGTTTGCTTAACTTTTTCTTTTTTTGGCTGGAAGACGGACTAGCTTTGGAACTGACAATCTGTTCCATAGTCAAGCCATAAATGGTGCCTCCATCCTGGGGAAAACAAGCGACAAATACTAGTAAAACTACTAGTCCACAAAAGTCATTTTTTGACAAAGTAAAATACAGTAAAAAGCACTTTCAAAAACACTTTCAAGCACTATAATGGCCCCACAATGAAAAAAATAAACACAATTTCTCCACAGAAAATATATTTTCAGTTAGTTAACATTACTTTTAAACAAAAAGAAATGAGCGATCCGTTTAAAGTATGTTACAATCTCAAGTCAGTCTCTTAAAACACAACACTCCTAACTTTAAAATAACTTCACTGAAGTGAAAGCTAATAAAATATCAGAAAAAAATAAGAAAATAGAGGGGTTTTTTTCCAAAGAAAACTTATCTGCCCAGCTAAGGAAAGCACAAGCTGACTGTCTGGCTGTAGGAAAGAACTACAGTTTCTTTCACCCAAACTTGTATTTTATTAAGCTCAGCTCGAGTTGCTTGACAGTTTGTGTGCAGGGAATGTGCCCTGAAGCTTTGGAAGCTGTTCAGCTGTTATATCCTTAGCAGGATATAACTTCCATTTAGCTAAGATTACTGCAGCAGTGATCAGTATGAAGAACATTTTTTAATCTTTTTTGGGTGCTTGGTATTGCAAAATATAGCATCTTTGAAGAATAAAAAGCTAAGCTACACAACAGATTAAAATTTAAAGGCTGAAAGTTTAAGCAGTTTTTCAAGGGTCTATATTAGATAACCGAAAGTTTTTTAAGCGAACGCTCACATAAGCGAAAACACTGGCAATCGAACTTCGTATTGTGGGGAGCTGCACCCCCCCCACACCCCCCACTAACTATATATTCCAACTCTGAGATTGCACTATAGTGAGGAAAGGGCAAATATCCCACTCCTCACTGCACCACAACCCCACAAACACCCTTTCAATTCCCAGCGTTTTCGCTCATGTGAGCGTTCGCTTAAAAAAACTTTTGGTTATCTAATATAGACCCGTTTTTTAATTAGGGAGCATGCTGAATCATGCCCCGTAGCCCAAAGAAAAAAAAAATCTCCTCTCACCATGGAAAAGAAGTAACACCAAGTCTGAATGCATGTGCTATAACTAGCTTCATAGGTCACAGATCAGGCAGAATTCAAGTTCTAATTGGAAAATTACCTTTGCAGGTCTAGATTTTCCTTTCTTGCCTGCTGGTACTGCCAGTGCAATATAATGCAGCTCAGCAGGTAAGAAGACCATGGCATACAACAGTTCCAAGTTTAGAACACTCCTCCTTTTACTAAGAGAAAACAGATATATTAAACTTGAATATCCATGTTGGAGACATTCTCAGAGATCACAGCTTAGGTAAAAGTCAGGTACCAGGTAAACACTGTAGCTTCACATGGACAACATGGTCTAAATGTGAATAAAGTGATTTGTTATATTTCGTAAGATGTGTGTAGTAATATCAGTCAAACTCTAAAAGGGTATATCTGTAATAAGAGTAGCTGTCATTTATATATTTAATAGAATTTCTTGATTACTGCTAGTTAGACTGCTCCTTGTTTAATTAATGTGCTTTTCTTTCCCTGGGATCCAAGAAGTCTGAACTCACTGCAGAAATCTTTACTTGTCTTTACTTGCCAGATTTTCATAGTGAGGTAAGCCTGAGTAATTCAAAGACCACTCTCCCATTACAGGGGTACACAAGCACCAGCTGTAACAGTAAGACAGTCAGTGGTCTTGTTGATAAATCTGTATGTAAATGTGGCAGATTATGGGTATGGCTGATACTAATTAACCATGTGACCTCACACGAAAATGGCACCAGCAGCAGAATAATGCAGCATGCAAGGGACTTCCTGTAAGATTATTTTGGTCAGGAGGAAAAAGTGTATACCATTTTTTGATGAAGTACATACATTCACTCTAACAGATGAACTGGTGTTCAAAGCATTTCAGCAGGTAAGTAACATGAAGCAGTCTGCGTGTATCTGTGGGGTGCACATATGTGTCTGTAGGGGCAGAGTTACCTGGATATGTGTGCATGTGTGTTTGAGTGTGTGCATGTTTGAAGGTGCCTGTCCAACTGTAATTTATTGTCTGGTAGCAATACTCAAACATGGTTATGTTTGACAGTGCAGTTTTCAATTCAAAGGTATGGTAATGAGTCCCTAATAAGGTTTTGTTTGGTGCAGCTTTAATGTGTCTCTGAAACAGATTATAATTGTTGTGCTGTTGGACAGTCCCACATTGCCCAATTAGCACCAGCAGTGATGATCTTTCTAAATCTTATTTGTTACTTGTCAATGTTTTCTCCCTCAGCCACCACTGAAAATAGACCTGATCCATTTGAGCACCCTGGTTGTCAAAAGGCAAATAGAAAAACACATAGTCAAAATATCTCCCACTTCTACTTTTTCAGATACCAACTTACAAACTAAATTAGGGCTGTGTACAGGCTGCTTACAGTCATGTTTAACAAATTCTCAAAAATGGCGAATGTGCAGAGAAATTTAAATCCAGGTTAAGTAAACATCTCCTAAGAAAAATAATAGCAAGTCTATATAATGACAGAGTATAGTTGTAGTCTTCTTGATATCTTCTTTGTGGTTCTCTGCTGTTCTACATCTTGCTTGTAGTATCATCTGCAATATTAAAAGTGATTTGCTGTGCTATAAATTTAAGTCATTGCTTTAGAGCCAAACTCTCTGCAGTAGTTCATATTTCCTTTTGGAAAAAGTTTCTTTAATTCAAGAGCTGTATCCAAAATGTCCCACTACTCACCTTAGTACTTCATCTATTTTGCCAGTAAAAAGTAGACTATTCCCTTTTTCAGTTAATGTCCATAAAATGGTAAAATAAAAATCAAAACTTGTGTAATTTTTACTAACTCATTAGATCCAAAGTGTAGACCCGCGGTGGTGGTGATGAGGTAGCATTGTCACCTCACAGTAAGACGCTGTATGGTTCGATTCTCAGCTACAGCGTCTTCTGTGTGGAGACATGCGTGAATGGGCGTACCTTCAATGAAGATTGTGCATCAGGCCTGGCAAGCCGGTACGTAAAAATCAACTGCCAATCATTAGCCGACTGGAGTTCCGCTGTGGTGACCCCTAACCCGGAAAAGCCGAAAGACACAAACAAACAAAATTAGATCCAAAGTGTCTAATTTATGAGGAAAGAAGTTGTGCAAAAACTACGTAGCATGAAGATAAAAGATAAAGGAGCAAAACCAATTAGGTACTACATTTCTCAGCACAATCAGTCTCTATTAAATGCCTTAATGGTAACTCCCACTCAGATTATAGCCTTCGAAAACATACTCTAAATGGCTATCCTGCTTTTGCTTTATGTAATAATCTGTGAAGAAATAACTTCACCTTAAGGAAAACTTAGGGAAGTACCCTAATTACATACTGCTCCATTTGCATTTCTCATTCTTTATCTTAGTTTCTTATGCACCTACAACTGTAGAATTCTTCAAGAATTTATGGTATTTTCATTGTTAAGATTTCTTTGGAATGCTTCTCGTGTTACAGCTTTTGAAGTCAGAATCTATGTTGCCATGTCGTACTATTGACAAAAATGTAATTATAATTTTGAAATTACTGTATTTATAATTTTGCAATTACTATTTTAGATTTTAGACAGAATATGTCAGCAGTGAGGGGGGATACAGTTCACAGAAGACAATGCACAAGGATACATGTCACTGAGACCAAATTCCCTTATCCTCAAGTCTCTGATATAAAAACTTGATAACTGTTTTCTATAGAAAGGCGTCTATGTGTTCTCCAGCAGTGATTCCTTCGTTTTGGAGAATTCTTCCTTCTTAGTGGTTGTTTGACCCATGAAGATGGTATAATATACATGGGTTTACTTCAGTAAACAAAATTCCATTTAATCAAATCTTACTTAACCGAGACAACAACACTGAAACCTTATTTCAATGAATGTTCACATCACTGGAATTTTAATCCAGAAAAGGAGGCAGTTGGCCAACATTAAAAAACAAACACACAGAAGCATGTCAAACCCACCCAAGTGGGGGGCTTCACCCCACACACACACATATGTGGGAGGTTGCACCACCCCCACTCCCCTTAACTAAATAAAACAACTCTGAGATTGAACTATAGTGGGGAAAAGGGCAATTTTCCCCGAGTTGGCCAACTGCCTCCTTTCTCGGATTAAAATTTTGCTGATGTGAATGTTTCTTAAAATAAGGTTTTGTTGTTGTTGTTTCAGTTAAGTAAGATTCAGTTAAATGGAATTTTGTTCTACTGAAGTAGACCCACATAAGCACAGATATATATATATATATATATATATATATATATATATATATATAGATATATCTACATCTATCTATAGAGATATATCCACATAACTATATCTTTAGCTATCTATATAGATAGATATATAGAGCTCTAAATATATATATATATATATATATATATATATATATATATATATATATATATATATAAAATATGTATATATATATATAGAGAGAGAGAGAGAGAGAGAGAGATACACATGGGGAGGTTAATTTCATCAAATCATTATCTAGTCGCCATCTGTTCAGTCACAAAACTTTGTTGACTACATAGATGGTTGACAGGTATGCAAGACTGCACAATTTTTGGGGTTGGGAAAACTGCCCTTTCCCAGTCATTGTGTGATCTCAGAATTAGTGTAATTATAATTAACAGGGGGATGTGGTACTGTGTTCTCTACTTGGGGAGTGCAGATGGGCTTGTACCCCTGCAAAAACTGATGCTTGAAACATTTTTTAAATTTAGCATTTTACATGCTTTGAGATTATTTCTCAGTGCATGCATAATAGTGTGTTGACATTCGCATTGTTGATGTTTTGTGGTCAGCATACTGTACATTAACATTTAGGTCTTTCAACAAAGAGTGGGACTAACTCACAATGTGGACTTGTACAGAGGGGCTTGTACCCCTTCTGGGCTCACTTAGGTTAATTTTACACTATTTTGAGTATTTTGGGCATTTATGTTTGGTGATATGGAACCAGAGAATTATCACTAAAATATAATTGTTGTGTTAAAGCTCTTCTAAGGCATGTCTGTTTTTATTTAATACTGCCCATGCATGTGCGAAAGTATTCTAATTCAGAATAACAGCAAAAATGTATTAAATGTATTAAACTTTCCATTGACTTCTGCTTTAGTCACAAACAGGTGTGACTCACTGCATCTAAGACAAAAGTGAACCACCACAGTTGTCCTTGTCCAAGATTCCCTGGAAGGAATAGAGTAGAAAAAGTTGATAGACAGAGCAAGAGAGAGAGAGAGAGAGAAAAGGGGGGAGAGGAAGACAGAAACAGAGATAGAGCCTCTGGCTCTTCAAGTGTACCTTATCTGGATGTTTGCTTTTAGCTTTACGTTTGACTTTTCCTGATCTCTGATGGCGTAAAGCACCTCTTTATGGTTCCATCACAAATGTTTATTAAATTTAATTGACATAGTTTACACTTTGCTTCTTAAAGTAACAATTAAATGGTTTTGAGCATCAGTAGAATGCTGGGACTATGCCTTACCATTCCACTACTTTATGCGCATTGCCTGTGAATATTTCAGCTGAAAGAAATTCAGCATTTAAACAATAAATTTAAATATCATATAGACTAGTAAAGGAGCTACTATTATCTCTTTCGGTAAATTTGTTCTAGGGCTGAGTTTGGGTCTATATTAAAACGTTGAACTGAAACAAGTTTGAATGTTGTAATATCGCACCCTAAAATCTGAAAGTGGAAAATTGTGAAGCCACGGCACATCGACTTTTGTCCCAGGGGAAAAAAATCGGTAGGCCGTGTTCAGGGCTTTGCTATTTCCTCCACTGTGGTGCAATCTTGGAGTTGGTATATTTAAGTAGGGTGGGTGTGGGGGCACAGCCCCCCACATTGGGGGGTGTGGGGGTGAAGCCCTCCATTTCAGTTTAAGTTTATGATTACGTTTTTTTTTTGTTATGGCACAGCGATTTTTTTTCTCTGTTGGGTTTTGAACATAGTGGTTTGATATTACAATGATCAAACGTTTGTAAGTTCGACATTGTTATATAGACCCCTGAGTTCACACTTACCAGCATTCCATTGCATGTCCACATCCTTAGTGCCACAGCCACTTGGTCCAAATTTCAAATTCTGCCTGCTTTTATACAGTTACATCACAATCAAAACAATTTTTGACCTATCAACCTGACTAGTATTCCATGTAAAATCATAGATATTCCCTGGGATTCATTAACACCTACACTAAGTGTACACTGTCCTGAGTGAACAGACAACACAACATAACTCACGCATTCTTCTTCTTAATTTTTACTTTTCCTACTGATTTTCTTTCAGCCATAAATACTGAAGGGGATTCATAAAGGTTATCACAACCTGTAGACTACATGTATACTTAGTGTAATCTTTCTGAGTGACTAGAAAGCACAGACAATGTGGTGGGAATGTTCTTGAATGCAGATCATGTATACTTAGTGCATGCATTAATGAATTGTCAGGTTATCTAAAATGACAGATGAGAACTAACTTTTGTTAGCTATGGAAGCGAAGGACTCTTAAGGGGATACCTTGCACTTAATGAAGGGAAGATCACACATGTTGCTTTTTAGACTTTACTTGAGCTTTAAAACTATTCCATATAAGCAAAACACTGGCAGCTTGAAATATTAAATGCCAATTAATGCATAATTTAGTGGGTCAAATACCAGTTAAGTAACAAAATATGACAAGTCAGGGTGGGAATTAGCAGTCAATCTTATCCAAAGTAACTGGTGTCTCATGGGAGTTATTTATTGGAGCCACTTCTTTTTTAACTATTTTTCTCATATAGAAAAGTAGAAAATAGGTTATGAATAATCAAATATGTTAATGAATGCTAACTGGATAACAAAATTACTGAAGCTTTGCAGAACAATCTACTGACATTGCACACTTTGTGCAGGAGTAATTACATCATGTTTAATGTCTGTAAACATAGCAAGGAAGCCACAAGTTGTGATTACAAAATAAATGTTCAAATAATGGGTGTAATTCATATATAGCTTGTGTACTAAACAAAGCCATGCAAGTGGTTTGCACACCAGTGTCTTTGCAAATCATAGAAACGTTGCTGTTAGGTTCACTTTGTTGCACTAAGCAAAGAAATTTTTGGAGCCACTTGTAAATCTGCTAGTCTGTGGGCATGGCTAATGGAAATTATGCCTTAACACATCCCAGTATGCATTTATGTAAAGAGTCTTAAGTACTTGTGATGATTTGTAGATATCCATTCTACACAAATTCTATGCAGAGCTGTACATAAGGACAGTGTGGGTGCATGTGTGTTTGTGTGTGGGAGGTCTGTGTGTAAGACTGTATTTGCTTGATTACTTATTGTCACAGTATATGGGTATATATTTGTGTACCTCTTTATGTACGTACAGTTATATCTATAGTATTTGACAGTGGAAGCAGAGTTGAGCAGAACCATGGAGTACATGAACTCTATACTATTTCTGCATAACCGCAGATTTAAAGCATTCTTCAGAATATTTTTCTGTATTGAGATACTTAATGTGAGCTTTTACTGAATCTGAGTGCCACTGCCTTGTTGAATCTTCTAGACTGTGAAACTCATTAAATAATGACTGGCAGTATACTCTACATCAAGTTTACAGGGCTGTTACTTTATGATCAGTCCTTCAGATGTATTTAGACTGCTTCACCAGTAGTGAAGATTTCAGTGCTTGGTTATTCTAAGCATTGATGTTAGAGATCAGCAGTAATGTTTTATATTGTACTTCAGTTATTTTTTTATTTTGATTTTATTTAGAGCAGTTACATATCGAGTGGTATTTTGTTAAAATGCTGTATTTTATGTTATTGTTACATCTATATAATTGTAGACTTTACTTCATCTTTGTGAAAGAGCTTAAGGTTTAAGCTCTGTAATCTTGAAGTAACTCAGGTCCTCTCAAGCATCCCCTGTGAGATATCCATTCAAGAAGTAACTAGAGCAGGTTGTGTGCATATGTATGTATGTCTGTCTGTGTGTATTATTGTGTATTGGTGTGTGTATGTGTGTGTGTGTGTGTGTGTGTGTGTGTGTGTGTGTGTTTGCATCTGTGTGTGGAGCACTTTAGGGTGCGCATCTAAGCAGTTGTTTAAACTGCTTAGAAGATTGACTTATTCAATTAATCTAGTTATTAATGTAATTCAGTGCCAAGTACAATGTGCATAACTAAGAATGATATTCCTTCAAAGCAACACAATTCATTGTATTTGAGCAGCTCGAGTTGCACAGCTATGACCTTGACTATGAATACCACTCCATAAAAATGACATAAAAGTAAAATCAAGCAGAAGAAACAAAACACACAAAAAAAATACACAGACCAAAAATAAATATGCAGACAATATAGTACACACTCTAGAAATGGAAGAAATAAGACACATAGTCACTAAAGAGGTATGATGGAGAAGGGAAGAGGAAGATTTTCAGGGGTAACTTTGTATTATACAGGACTGTACATTCTTCCCCTAGTTTTGTTTGTAAAAATTCCAGGTCCATTAAACAGTTTTTGGAGAACTTTAGTACACACTAACAAAAACAATGGTATGTGTAAGTGTGTTTTTTGTAGTGCTTTCCATTTCATATGACTGCAGTTCTATGGGTATAGTGTATATTGTAGCATGTTCATATTGTGATGTGTTTTATATAGGAATGACCTCACGTAATTTCTCCAATAGAATTAAAGAGCACTTATATGCTATTAGAGCTGAGGATGTTAATAATGCTTAGACTAGCACACATTGACCTGTAGTTCTTTAAAAAAAATAGTTTTCTGTTTTAGAGCATTTAGCTTTGGATTTTAGAGGGGGATGTTATAAAAATCAGCATCTAAGAAAAGAGACTTTATGGCAGCTAACATTGCAGGCTGACAAGTCTCCAGGACTAAACGAAACAATATGTATTAAATGTTTTTTTTTAATGAATTTATAATGTGTGAGGGGTAGGTATATTATATCTTTAAATTAAATTAAAATAATCTGCTTGAAGTTAATTGAGTAATTGGAAGGTAATTTTTATTGGTTAGTTGTTCTATAAAATGGAAGAAATGATTTTAGCCTTTATTCTGATGATTCTATGTCAGAGAAAAATGTCTAATAAAACTATTAAAACACTACTTTGTTTTCTTCTGTTGCTTCACCAGTGGTTGATTTTGTTGTTTGCATTAGGAAGTGACTTCATGGTCTGTGCCCAAAGATTCTCTGAATGTGAGGAAGACATAGTGATGCCAAACATAAGGTATGTTCGTCTAATGTGTAGGCATATAAACCTGCAGTAAACTGCAGGTACAGAGGAGAGACAACACAACAGGCAGACAGAGGTGCAGGTGAAATAATTAAAAAGTAAACAGGATGACCGACCAATGTTTAAAGAATCACTGCAGTGTTACCCTGAAGAGCTTGTGTGTTGGTTCACCAAAACTCAGTACACCTGGACTGAGAAGAACCACTAGAACCGACACACAGACATGCCAAAGGGGAGCATTAAAGCACGACTCCCTAACTAAATGTGATTATCTGGAAATGAGACAGAGGATGGGGATGTGATTGGGCCATAAATAAAGGCAGGCTGTTGAGGGAACCTGTACTCTAAGGGCACAGTCACTACAGAATTGCAATGAGTGCAGTGCACACTGGCAGCTGTTTCAGATATTAAGTGTCCTATAACTGTGCCTAGGTGAAACTACACTGTAGATGTCAAGGAGGCAGCCAGGGATACAGCAGCATCATGCAGCCTAGCACAAGTACTGTAGCTATGACAGATAATGCTTATGAGTACAGACTGGGGCAGGTTGACAGCAGGTATGTTACAGTGCCTACCAAATGTGGTAAACCAGTACTAGTGCTAAAGGGCTAATTATACTGTTTAGAGCATGAAACACTACTTAAAGAATACTGGGCATGTATTGAGTGGAGTATAAAGGCCTGCAGAGGTTGGGCTATCACACCACACCATACAATATGGGAAATGCTGCAGAAATCAGTGCCAGACCAACATGGATCAGATGCCATAAGTGCACATGTAGCAGTGCTACATGCATAACTAAAGCAGATTGCAGAACACATCAATGATTTACTCAGTCAAGTAACACAGACTGGCCTTGGTAAGGCAGATGACAGTGTTCTGCAAGAGATGCCATGTCATACCACACTCCATCGCACCATTTCCAGAATACATTCGAAGGCATGAGAGCATCTGTTCCCCAGCTTTCTGCAACCTTAGAGGATGTAGGTCTGAGTCTTTACCACCTCAGTTGTGGTACTTCCTACTTCAAAGAAAGGTAGACATGGATGGCAAGGACTCCACTGTGTTGTTAACAACAGCACAGAATTTAGAAAATCTCTGCAGGTCACACATCATACTTGGAGATAGTACATTCCTAATTTGTGCAGATGTGTGCTGCCAATTATATACTCTGCAAGTATACAGTGGCATGCTGTCTAACACTAGGATTGTCCCCATGGTGTATCCATAAAGACTTAAAAAGAAAAAGTAAAAAGTCATGGACATTCAGAAGCTATACAGTGTAAGGGTTATTTGCATATATCCCATGGGCCTCTATTATAGGAGGTTTAATGTATCACACAGTTTAAACTCTATCTTGGTTAGGATTTTCTTGTAGTTTTTACTAATTAGTTCATCCATTTGACCTTTTTAGTCTTTGGATTGGATGTTAATTGTGATATTTTGGAGGAACTTTAATTGTGATGGACATCAGCTGGGTGTAAATACCCTGTGTTTCTCAAGTATAGCCAAACAGTCCATTTATGTTATGTTGATGAGTCATAAAAAGGCTGAAACATGCATGTCTACAGCTAGTGGGGTTTGTTTAATATTGGTCTAAATATATCCATAAAGACTTAAAAAGAAAAAGTAAAAAGTCATGGAAATTCAGAAGCCATATAGCTGAAGCACTTAATGTCCTTAAGGGGTCAGTTGCATAATCCTTTGGATCTCTATTACAGTAGGTTTAAGATATCACAGAGTGAAAGTCTAGCTTGGCTAGGTTTTTCTTGTACTTTTTAATAACCTTAGAACTTCAATAGTAAGGATGGTGTGGTGAATATATGGTGGTAATACCCTAAAATTCACTGTTAAGTGTTCATGTCCTTACATACCCCAGCATCCCAACTCAAATTGCTATCCCTCCTATCCCTACTTACCCATCCAGAGTGCTTCCAACTCCAGTGAAAAGCTAAGTGAGCAATGCAGCTAAAATGAAGCTCAACGAAGCACAATGCAGTAAAAGAAAAAAAACTGTTGTACCTTAATAATAAAAATGTTAAAGCATGCAATATACATGCACATGTGGCCCATTGTTTTTGGTAATGGCTGGGTGACAGAACTGATTTCTGCTTTGAAACCTTTTGTTAGCCCAAGTTATAAGTCTCATTAAGGATACTAGTGATATTACTTATAACTTTCTTTGTATGCAAGAAGGTTAAAGATTGATTGATCCTGCCTAGATTAGATGTTGTGTCACTTTGTATTGTAATTTTAAATGAATATAAAATCTAAGCAGTCTGGGAACATTCATGTCATTTTAGTAGTATGTGCTTCAGGAAAATCAAAACTATCTTCTGCTAGATACAGTGCTGTCTTAAAATGTTTTTGCTTTTAATGGTATTTTTTATGATTGCTATTTTGGGGTGGTGATGGGTTCTCCTCTCTCCAGTACTTATCTCTTTTGGTTTGGAAGGACAAATATATTTTTAACAAAAATTGCATTGTTTAATGAACATGTTCTGTTCTATAAACAATGCTTTTCTTGGCAATGTAAATGAGTTAGAACAGTTTGTAACACATCTCAGTAGTGCGGCAGCTTTTTTGAAACTTAAACTGAATTATTCATCAACTAAGGTAAGCTTTTTAGACATTACAATATCTATGCATGGCAATGACATTAACAGTACTATTCATAGGAAAGAGGATAAAACTAAAAACCATTAGCCCAAAAAGTATGCATCATGTGTATTGTATTTTATCGTATTTTAAGAGTGCAGCTCCTTAGGCCAGTAGATTTAACTAATGAAGGCAATGAATTTCTGAACGAGGTAGAATTAATATCTAAAGAGCTTAGAATGAGAGGATATGATAAAGAAGGGGTTTGCATGAATAGATAAAGAGTGATATATGATAAAACTGGAAATGCTAAACCATTATTTTTCCATTGCCTCTTTAGATATGCTTAGGCTGTTTATGGGAGTATATACTGATAGTGACACTGGAATTAGACATGGAATGGCATATAACAGGATATCTGAGCAGGATAGGAATATTATTAAGACAAACTGAACAATGTTGGCAGTTTTATCAGAGCTGCATAGGTTCACTAGCGATGGCCTTACGTTTGTATGCAAGGGGGGACATAATATGAAGCAAAAAAAAAGATGTTATGAAGATTTTACCATCGTCAAATCAATGCAGTCTATTAAGAAAGGAAATTTTTCCATTTATAAAAGCCAGTTACATAAAATGATAATTACAGATATACATTCCCACCACCCAGTTACTAATAGGATATATATACTTGCCTATATGTAACATGCATTACAAAGAATATTGAATATTTAACAACCAGCACACAATGTCTGGCATTTTATGTGGGCAAGACAAATAGGAGCCATATATCATATATGTGTATTAACCTAGGATCTAAATTTAAGGCTAAACATTCTCCTTACCAAAATCAGTTGCTAAATTCAGTTATTGCATATTTGAGCTGTGAACCCATTCTCATTGTTGGTAAGATACTGCTCAAGGCAAGTGTCTTACATACCTTAGGCACATGCTGAGAGAGCTGAGCCATGTCTCTGTCACTGTCTGTATCTTCCCCAAAGTAGAGTGTTTAAGGTTATTCTCTTTCCTGTGGGCCACCACAAGGACATATACATATCTTGGGGAGGCTGGAGATTTAAGAGCTCGTGTCACAACCAGTATCCTGGTGCTACACACATAGCTGGAGCCCTATTCTCGCCTAACTTGTTCATCTGATTACAGAGTCAACTATAACTAGAACATTAATATAAGTAGTTTTAGGCTCTGCAGACAAACTAGAACATTACCATAAGTAGCTTCAGGTTCTGTAGACAAACTAGAACATTAAGATAAGTAGCTGCAGGCTCTGCAGGCAAACTAGAACATTATGATAAGTAACTGCAGCTGTAGGCTCTGCAGGCAAACTAAAACATTATGATAAGTAACTGCAGCTGTAGGCTCTGCAGACAAACTAGAACATTAACAGAAGTAGCTTCAGGTGCCATAGACAGACTAGAACATTAGGATAAGTAGCTGCAGGTTCTGCAGGCAAAGTGAAACATTACTATCAGTGACAGCAGGCTCTGCAGACATATTATAACATTACCATGCTTGGCAGTAGTCTCTGGAGACATTAGGGGTGTAGCTTGTAACTGAGGTATCTCCTGCTGTGGGTGGATGGAGAGGGTGTTGTAGTGTGTGTGTGTGTGTGTGTGTGTGTGTGTGTGTGTGTGTGTGTGTGTGTGTGTGTGTGTGTGTGTGTGTGTGAGTGTGTGTGCATGTGTGAGTGTGTGCGTGTGTGCGTGTGTGTGTGTGTGTGTGTGTGTGTGTGTGTGTAGTGATGAGACTTTCACTACCTGGCTGAGGCTTAGTGATACAGTGCCTAAAGGCTTAGTCAATGATTTGAAGAAAACTCAGCATATGTGGGTTTAGTGTTGAGCAGTTATGAGATGGTACGGTACTGTTTACTGACATGTGAAGGTTATGAGAGAGATTGTATCTCGCACAGATAATTCCATTGTTCAGTAATAACAATGGATTGTTAGTATGCATAAGGCAGTTGCTGCCCCATCTCAGAGATGCAGGTGTTAACAGTTTGGCCACAGAAGGGGCTAGAGTTGCTATGGTCCTATAGTAGCAGTGATAGCTGAGTGGACAAGTATTATGTAAGTGAGATTGGAGACGAAGTACAAAAAAGTCCAAAGTTAGCTTCAAACCACATACCTTAATATAACATTGTTGCTGCATATGATACACATGCACATGTTTTTGAGTGTGGTTCTTGCTCATATGCTAAAAAACATATAGTGTCCTTTACAGAGTTTAAATAATGTTCACATGACAGGTTTAAGAAATCACAGCTCAGCATCAAATAAGCAGACAACACAGGAGAATGAAAGCCTTTAAAAGATATGACACCACTTAAAATGTTAAATTATATTTTTATAAATTTATTTTTCAGAATTGGCTTAATATTTGCAGACTTATTTCGTCCTGGCTCAAATAACTCCAAAAACAAATGTGTGACTCTCATTTGTGTCTAGTTTATGTTTAGCTGATTCATTAATTTAAATACCTGTATGCATATTGAAACAATGTTTAGAAATTCTTTCCTTGTTTAAAATGCATGTATCTCTTAGACCTCATTCAAAAATTGACAAAGTATTATAGAAGGAGACATGGTGTTAGAAACAGAGAAAGCAGATTGTAAATTGATTACTTATTTGCTTGTACATTTTCAACCAGGGAGTCATTTCCGGGGGTTCAGTATGTGCCAGCAGAAGAGGTGATGGTAGATAACCCCCATCCTCTCAGGGCTTCTCTATATTGGATTAAATGGATACTTCTCTCATAGTGACACTTAGGCAGGCTTGATTTTCTGGACATATCAGTGCAATAATTCCACCTTGTAATAAGTTAGCACTGCACATCACTAGGTGTCTAAGCAGAAAACTGCCCCAGTATGAGCTCTTCTTGATCCTTGACCACATACATTTTGTGGAGTTAACTGAAACATGGCTTCATTGTACTGACAGCAATCCCTCTGTACCCGAGGTTATCACCTTTTACTCATTCAGCCTGTTCAGGAAGTCTGTGGGAGTGTCAGTACTCTTTCATAATCAAGTTTCCTTTTACCAGATTCACAATGACACCAGCTCAGAACTCCTGGGAATTCTAGTGACAATAAACAGGGCTATTATTGCTAAATACAGATCCCCATCTATCTCCTCTGCAGACCATTATCTTTAATTAGATCAGTAGGAAGATATACCTATTAAAGCTAAAACAATTATCTTAACAGATTCAAAACCCACCCATCAAGTGATGAAGCGAACCAATTAATAAAAGATATGCACTGTAGTTCTTAAACTTTGTTAATACATATTCCCTTGACCCCTGCTTTTCTAAAAGTGTACATTTTCTTGCCCTTTCCTCACAAATATTGATTATCCCACACAAAACCACGTGTCACCTCCTTCCTGATCATGTCTAACCATTAGATTAACTCCACTCTGTCTTCAGGGACAGAGCCATAGCCAAGCTCTCAAGGGTCTTTGAACAAATATACCTACTTCTTCGTTAGCACATATGTAAGTAAATAAATAAATAAATCAAAAATATATAAATACATACATAAATAAATTTAATGGCAACTTTAGAACTGCCACCCCACCTTGGAGTGGCAGAAGTGATCAATCTGTAGCCAAAGTTAATGCATACACCTCTGAATTCTATTCACATACAAACTGCTGCATTTAGTCATCTGTCTTCATCCACATGGTTGTAACTAGGGTGAGGCAAATGAGATGACTTCCCGGGGTGGAAGTAGTTGCAGGTGGGGCAGTGGTGCAGCACTGACATTCAGTTAAGAAGTTGCTTGTTATATCATAGCTTTCTAAATGAATAGTGAGTCTGCATTTGTGCTATAGCTAGAACTCAGCATGTTAGTAACTTAGTAACTGTAACAAGGAGCTAGCCTTAGTTGCAGAAACAATCTTAATGCAGCTACTGAAAGCTTGAGAAAGCTTTTTTTTGGTCCTCAACTTTGAGAAGACTTTTATTTATTTATTTATTTATTTATTTAATTTTTGGTCCTTAGCTTTGGGAAGACTTTTTGTTTTTTTCTTTTTCACAAACTTTGGTTTCAGGGTGTTTCAGTCTGGGGAAGTTCCCATAGTACAAATCGACTTAGCTATGTCTGTGCCCATACACATCAAATATAGTGGAAAACTGAAGAATAAAACTCAGTAGTGGAATTCTTACATATGCTGAATTTAAAATAACAGAAAAATAATCAGTATGTATAATAATTCCTCTTCTTGCGGTCACAATCAAGATCTAAAACTGGTCAGCACAGATCTCAAGTATAATATTAGAAAGTGTAAGGCAAGGTATGAACTAAAAAATATTGCCATATCTCCCAAAAACAATCATATTAATGGTACCAGTTTTTCTGAACCAGAGGTCATAAATGTGATATCTGACAAATTCCGATCCAATTTTATGCAGATGGACATCCCTGCATTCCCTGTCTTGTTATCTGAACTACTCTTCATTGTAATTACATCTAATAAAATCCTATCTAGAAAACACAAGCTCTGTAGAACCCAACAACATATTCCTTGTCAGTGCAAAACACAGCTTTGTTCATCTGTCCTGAATTAATTACCCTTAGCCTCTCCAATGGTTAGGTATTGGTTGTCTGACGAACTGCAGTATTAGTGCCACTGCACAAGGGGTACCACTGCAACAGACCCTGTGATCAATAGACATATCGGTGTCACTGATGTGTCACTGATGTCCTTTGCAGTCTCAATGAATAAATCATAACCAGACTTATAAACAGTGAAATAGGTGACCTGCAAACCTTGGACAATAATCAATTTTATTTGGGAAAAGGGAAGACATAAGCTGGTTGATTTTTTTGAAAGGGTTATCAAAGTCATGGAAAGCATCAAACTGTCCGCAATGCCTATTTTAACCTAGTTGAGGCATTTAATACTACAAACAGGATAGTATTGTTAGCAAATTGCCCTGCCTAAATATTAAAACATAAATCATCTACCAAATAGCCAAGTGGCTCACTGACAGAATGCAGAATGGGAGAGTAGGTGACACCTGTCCACATAATGAAACATCACTAGTGGTGCCTCAAAAGCCTTGTCTTAAGCCAGCCTCCTTTTTGGCATCTATATGTCTGATGTAAAATCAAATGTCAAAGGCCTATAGCTAAGCAACTTTGCTGATGACTGCAAAAATGTTGCCATCACTAACTCCCTTGCTGAAACATAGCCTCCAAGGAGAGTTTGACTTACTTGAAAATTGTCTGTTATCATTGCTAATAAATATAGCATAGTTTAATGTGGGGAACAAGGCTACTCATATACCTCAGCAATGTCCTGGTATAATTCATGAATTCAATTAGCAAATAAACTTTAATTAGTCATCTATCATACATTACACAGACTGATGCCTTTTCAAGGTTTAATAAGAACAATAACTAGATTTTTGATTAAACACATCTACAAGATGAATCACATATAGGCACTAATAAGCAATTGACAATTAACAATCACAATAAATGAAGAGGTTTCCTCATTAGACATGGTAATCAAAAAATGTGATCATTAAGATCTGGCAGGACTTGCTCAATATGAGCATGTGGCCATTTATCCTCCATCACTAACAATTCATTATGTATCTCTACCTCTCTCATTATTTGACAAATCATCATTAGTCATGAATGTAAAATTATGATTTGGATCCATATCCATTGTATTGTCTACATAATGCATAATGCATCATTAACTTTTCCTCTGGCAATGTCTCTATCCAAATACATACTCACCAACACATTCATTAGTGACCTAGTCACAATCACTGACAATGTGAAACTCTATGAACATTACAGGAATTTTTTTTTTACCTCACTTGGCTAATTACATAATGTATGCTCTTTAGATATAGGATCATAGGAGGTTATTTTAAGCCTAGCCATTTCATCCCAATGTAATACCATACAATTGCTAGTCAATACCCAAGATTGCATTTAGTGATGACTGCCCATGTCCAGTAGGTTTGTGGGTGCTATCCCCAGTAAGAATTTGTAGTGCCCCATCTATTCATTCAGGTGCATCTTGAACAGTGTCATAGAGGCACTTTGTTTCACATGAATTGGTAGCCTGTTCTAAAGGCACAGCAGTCGATGGGAGATAAATCTGTCCCTCAAGTATGTCCTGTTTAAGTCTCAGGTCATATTTAGGTCCCTGGAATGGGTAGCCCTAGTCCCATTTGATTTATGGAAATGGAGCAAGTTCATTAGGTTTGGATCTTGGATTGCTCTGTAGGCCAGGCATAAGTCTCCCCTAAGAAGTCTATATGATATGGGGTATAGTGACAGGGACTTTAGTTGGTCTGTGTAAAGCACATGCTAGAGTCTCTTGATCTTCTTTGTTAGAAACCTCTGAGGTCTTCTAATTGCTGCAGATGCTTATTATGGTACATGCCAAATGGGGCATTATACTAAATTATGGGCTGGATAAGTGCTGAGTATAGGGGGGGTTATAACTCTGTTGGTCTCGAGGCGTTGCCTTTACTAATCAAATGTGCTATGTAGAAAGCTTTCCTTGCTACAGTAGACACATGGCGGTTGAAGTTAAGGTCACAGTAAACTTGTGATCCCAGGTCCTCACCACTTCATTGGTACTTAGGGTATTGTTGTTGAGTTGATAGTGTGAAAGGACATTGTGCTGAAGGGAGTGATGATGCATTTCTTTGCATTTAGTTTGAGAATGTGACTAATGCACCAGTCACTGGTCTGAGTGTGACCCTCCTGGAGTATACTGAAATAATTTGGGGATTTGGTACACTATTATTCTGAGTCATGGTCTGTAATGGGGGTGTACTACCCCCTCCTGTACTTGATGAGTTGTGCACAGAAATGCACCGTTGATAGAAGAGCACCTTGTGCCTAATTTATATCCATCCTCTTGGCAATCAGACATTCCTTGTACTGTGCTATGTGGCAAGACAATACACTGTAGTACAGCTCTGAAATGATACATAACAAACTATGATTTACATACTTTCTCTATGTGGTAGGGCATTGCTGCACTGTTCTCTACTTTTCTGCCTGTGATTTAACTTATTTGTTTATTGCAGTTTGTTAACTAAGTAGGTGGACTGGTCTGCAGACACTTTTCAGGTATGATTCAGGCTCAAGATGAGTAAGTGAAAACAAGCAACAGTGGGAAGTGTACAGAGTATGTAAGAATGCTAAGATAATTTACTACAGTGTAGAACAGTAATATGTAAACTTCACATCTCTTAAAACAGTGGTGCTACAACCCTCTGATCAGCAAAATTCTCCTCTGTTGCACCTACAATCCCACTAACTAAAACCACATAGCTTTTCTGAGAATTGTCCTGACTACTGGCATTGTGTGGTGGAATGTAGATGGCTTTCACATATGGATAAGTCTTTTAGAGAATGTTACTTATAACTTCCAGGATTCAACTTAACCCTTACATATAGTTTGTCTAGATGACTTCAGCTGGCATGCAATACCAGATATGTGCATGAACACAGACAGACAGACACACACACATAAACACACACACACACACACACACACACACACACACACACACACACACACACACACACACATGTGCACACACACACACACACACACACACACACACACACACACACACACACACACACACACACACATACACGTGTGTGCATGCACATTTGTGGACATTCATTTTATTATTTTTTTTGTTGACCTGAATAAATGACAGCTTTTATAATCAAAAAATCAGTATATCGCACATAACAGCTTTTATTTCTGGGCAAGATTGCAGTACAGTGGGGCTGAGGGAATTTGCCCTTTCCTCATTGTAGTGTGATGTCAGAGTTGGTATACATAATTAGCAGTGGGTGTAGGGGGCACAGTCTCTCACATGCAGAGCAGGTACAAAAATAAGCTTATATATACTTTTTTGATATGATGATTATCAAGCATTTTTACTTGATCACTTGCAGTTTGATGTTTTATATTTTCAAGGAGGGGCTATAGCCCCCATATATTATATCTTGAAAAACTGGGATTGGCATCAGATTTCCTTGTTTATGTGACTTGCTAAACATAGCTGATTCTATATGCTTATTTAAGGACATAGTTAGCAGACAATATTTCAGGGAGGAGTGGGCTGGTTAGGTGTTTTGCTTTGACAACTCCAACCATTATTTGTGACAGTTCAATATGATAGTGCAGACAAGACATGGAGATTACATTATCTCAAAATCACAGTTCATGCAACTTTAAAACAAACTAAAATTACCCCCAAGTCACATATACTATATGAGACCTGGAATATGCATGTGTTTGTCAACCAAAGTAGCCACTTAAACGCGAGAATATTATTACACTACTATAACTACATCCATTTACTTTTTTAAAATGGAAAGATGTAGAGTGTTGAATCTGTGGTGGTTAGTTAATTGAGCAGTGAACTAACAGTACTGACATAAAGAAACTATGAACAGCTTTCAGCTTAGAGCTGACGTTCTTGTATATCTATTAGTATTAAGATAAAGTAATAAGTGCCTTAGTGTTAAGTTTGCATTTTTTGGTAACATCTAGATATCGTCCTTGTCACAGATGACCCCATTTCATTCGCGATTCATATATATATATATATATATATATATATATATATATATATATATATATATATATATATATTTATTTATACTCTGAACATTTTTGGCAATTTACTGATTTAATCCTCTTTTGTAAGAACTATTCAGTTGCACATGTTGGTTAGGCTTATCACTATGTATATCTGTAATACTTCTGGTGTTCCTGAAGGGACCTGTCTGCCAAATGTTTGCACATCTCAAAGATAACCGCGATCTACTACTTTTTAAATCTGAAACAATAACTGTAATTGCAGTAAAAAAACATCAAATGTAATCTGCAATTGTCATCAGTCACTTAAAAATGTTATCTCTGCACACTATGGTCTGCTTTCAAATTGTTTATAAGTGTGTGTGTGTGTGTGTGTGTGTGTGTGTGTGTGTGTGTGTGTGTGTGCGTGTGCATGTTCTCTATAATTAGCAAAGCATTTCTTTCTCTGACAGACATAATACAGTTTCAAGGAGGCAATTCTAAACCTGTGTATATAGCACAAAAGTGTTTAGTTTATGTATCTCAGTTTGTTGGGTTTAAATTCTCACCAGAAGGAAATGAATGTGATGAATTATATTTTATATGAATAAAGTCTTGAAAAACAAATTGTATACTGATGATAATTGGTGAACTTTTACAAGTAAATAAAGAAAAGGAACTGCTAATTTAAAAGTAGTGAAAAACAGACAGCCTACATAAAAATAAAACTACATAAAACGTGAGCAGTAACAAATGTAGAAACCATTTTCCAAGTGTTATAATGTCACCCATTATGGACACTGTAGTAAAAGACTGATTTTCCGTGCAAATGAAGGCATTGCACATGCAGTGTTAGGCCTCATAACACCCTTGGGAGGACCATTAGCTCCCCATACTAGCTTCTTTGGCCATTATTGCATGTCCTCCCTGTGGTTGGGTGGGCGTTCAAAAGACATGTGTAAATGGGTGTGTCTTTGTTGAAGGTTGAACGTCGAGCTGGCACATTGGCGTTCATGAAAATCGACTGCCAATCATTAGCGGACCGGAGTTCCACTGTGGCGACCCCTATCCGGGAAAAGCTGAAAGACAAACAACAACTGTCTGCCTAAGTCACACAGTAGGCATATGAAGGTTGAAGGTATCAAACTCTGTATCACAGGAGGTGACTCATTAACAGCTCATAGCCTCAGTCCTCTGTACCAGCTGTCAGGTTATTGCATTACTGTCTGCATCTTGTTCTAATTAAATTTAATTTAATTAAAGAAGATCACAATATTTATGTTGATAAGGCTATTCTCTCCTTATATCCTAGGGAAAAAACTTAAGCTTTTTATTTGACTGACTCAGCATCAGACTTATCTTTTACAGAAAACCTGATAGGTTCTTGTTTCTATATTGATATAATGTTGACCTTTTTCTTGGTTAAATTTGTAGATTTTGTTGACTTATACAGTTTGCCTTTCACCCTGGAACTTTTATGACTTTGTGCTTAATAATATTGGCTGTACATTCCAGATTCTCTTGTTTACAGCCTTGCATTGTCCTGCAACCATCAGAATCTGCTCATATCTTCTACCTTTGCTGGATCTGGTTATAAAGTTCATTCTATGTACTTCTGTATTTTTAAGTCCCCATTTTAGATTGAATTATTAAAAATTCCCTTCAAAATGTGCTATCCTATACTCTCTTGCATTTAAAGTAAACTGACTTCCAATGCAGATTAGCCATCTTTTTGACTGACAAGGTAAAGAGAGGTATTGTGGCCTATGCTCTGTGGCTACTTTTCCATTTTTTCCTTTAAAACATTTCACTTTTTTTCTGAGAAGTACCTTAAGAAGAATATTGTTTCCACTGGCACTCAGTCATATAAAGCAAACTTGAAAGAAATTCATTGTGGAATTTTTATGACTTATTACTTTCAGTGCGAGGCCATTTCCACTAGTGAGCCATTATTTAGCCAACTTTCAAATTCCAAACTTATCTAGCTGCATTCCTGAGATGAAATTTTTCTCTTAGGAAATGTTAATTTGCAGTTTCCAAAGTTCCATTTTGCATTTCATAAACATGTTTCTACAAAGGTTACACTCTAAGAAAATTCAGGACATAGTCAAGAAGAGGGGAAGGCTGAAACCGCTAAATATTAGTGTGATACAGTTTAGCCATATCACCAAAAATCATGTATTTCTTTTATAAATGTTTGTTAGGTTCCTGCCCTTCAGAAGATAAACCACACTATAAAATGTTCATGTTTGACTACTGCCATCATCACTTTCACATCGCAGTGTCTTTTTGACATACATAAGGATCATGTCTTCTATGCAGCCTCCCTGTCTAAGGAGTCTTTGTCTTCCAGTCTAGCTTCCACCATTTCCCCTTTATTCTATCTGTTTGCATGAGCATCTTCTGAATTACAGATGAGGATATACATTACTTTTTGATATGGTTTGTTTTCTCTTCATAAGCTTTCTAAATGAGCTTCAGGGTTACCTGCCACCCTACTTCATTCTATATCAGGCAGGCCGTATATTGTCACTGCTCATGGCAGATCCCAATATACATATCGGAATTCAAAATCACCATGGTAGTCTTTTCCTCAGCCTTAGCTTATTGCAACTTGCGCCTTCCCCTCTGCAACGTATATACCGCACTCTTTCCTACACACACACACACATACACACACACTGTCTAGTGTCACCCACAATTTTGTTATATTTACAATGCTAATCCTTTTTAAAATTTTTTTTTGATGGAGAAGAGTAGGTGTTGAATGAGATTAAGAATGTTTTAGAAGGTAGAGAGAAATTAAATAAGAGCAGTACATAGAGAGAGGCCAGTTGGCATTAAAAATATGGGAATCTTGCCTGCAGATTTTTTCTGAGATGGTTCTAGTCTAGATGATTTGAAGAGGGGGATTTTTTATTTTTGGGGAATCATTTAGTAAAAATACAGCAACCTTCACTTCAGGGGTTAGGAAGTACATGAAGGTAAATACATTTTTTTTGGTAAGTCACTAAGTACTATGTCAGCAAGACTGAATTTGGAGTTGGCATAATTAGGCCTTGTCCCATCATTGAATACCTGGCTGAGGTTATAGGAAACAGCAACTCTATTGAGTTGTAGCTTTACAGAAACTGACCAGTCAAGGTTAAGTCACCAACTATAAGTTGTTTTTGATGTTTAGTGTATTGTGTAAGGTATGATAATGTAGTTCCAAACTGAGTTCTAGAAGAATGTGGTGTAATAGACAATAACTTGAAAGGGTTACTGAGGCAAGACAACGGTTATATAGTTCACACTACTTATTTAAACTTTGCCAAACACTGTGAGTCTATTCCCCATGCTGGGATTATTGACAAGTTTTTCCATCTCAAAATCAACCTATGCATATTCCGGTGGATTGGTAGTTGGTTGTCTGGCAGAAACAATACTGCTAAGGTCAGACATATTTGCTCTAGACAGAAAAATGTCACTAATGGTGTTTTACATAGCTGTGTCCTGTGCCTCCTCCTGTTTGGAATATATTTCTGTGACATAAAAGCTGATATCAAGGTACTTTGGCTAAAAGGTTTGCCGATGACTGCAAACTGAGGATGGTTATTACATCCCATACAGATACACAAATTCTCCATTAAGGGTTGGACCAAGAAAAAGCTTTGTTGAATTAAACGTAACACCAAGAAATCTAGTATCATTATTGCTTACCATATAGATAACACTCCACTTATTTTTGGCACAGCCATCAGGGACTTGGGTATAAATGTTGAGAACAGACTCCCCTTTGACCACCATGACTTTCTAGTGGTTAGAAAGTCCTTCTAATCTGCACAGCTTATCTTTCGTGGATTCTCTTCATGGTCCAGAGAAGTTATAGTCCCACTTTATTTATCCTTTCTTAGGTCTATCATTGAATATAGTGTACCCTTTGACATGTATCCTATCAAGCACCTAAAGCAACTTGACAGACCTCAACATTTCCTCACCAAAAAGATCTTAGGTCTTAGTATCCTTAGCTACACTGACAGACTAAAAGCTCTGCCACTCTACTCGGTGTCATACAGACTCCTGAGGGATGATCTGTGCTTAGTTTTCAGTGCTATGAATGACCCGGCAGTCTTTGAACTGTTTCACTGAAATAGAACAAGTGGTGAAGCAAACACCCATTCTACAGACCTAAGCCTACATTGCCACACTAACAGGACCAGATAGCATGACAGATACCTAACACAAGGTATACCCTGTTTCTGGAATAGGGTACCCTTATTTATCAAGCAGTGTACTTCCGTAACTACCTTTAAAACCATTCAGGATAACTGGATGGGTGATCACAAATTTTCAAAAGGAATATCTGGAGAAAGTCTACTTAACAGGGGGCACTGCTAGTTTCCCCCAGTACTGGGTGATGTGGCTGAGCTTCTTGATGGTCTGTTTTGGTTGTAAGCTTAGTAAGAACCTATGAACCCTGTGCTATTATCATGCAATGCTAATTCATTTATTCATGCACCTCATGTCTACTATGCTTCCTTGTTACAACTATTCTTTCACTCATCAGAGATGTGTTCTGTCATTTTTAAGTGACTACACATACAATATTTGCAGCATGTTAATAAAAGGCACATAAACTGTTTAATTGCATTGTAAAGCCCCAACTGCTTAGTTCTCACTTTTGTCATCAAAATATTGCCTCTGCTAGATCATTTTTCATACATGCACAGCAGCATGGGTCCCATCATTTCTTTTATTTATAGCTTTTAAAATGGATTAATCCAGTTTGACTGGCATCACTATTAGTACTGTTTTAAATCATATCAAGATTTTAATTTATCCCTATCTTCTACTTAATGCCTTTATTGATATATGTCTCTTATATTAGTCCTAGGAGCAACCCTTCAGCTTTTATTGTCTTTTCTCTTACTATTCCAAGTCTTCCTTTCCAATCTGATCTGCCTTCTGATTATAATAGCTTCTCCAATGATGTCATCACTTTTCAAATATTTATACCTTCCTGAAATTCCTGTAAGCTATACTCTTGCCCTTTTAGATTGTCTTAATCATGTCTCTTTTCCAGAATCCTTATTACTTTTAACTCCTCTATTCCACCAGCTATGCTCAATCACACCACATCCCTTACCAGCCCTCTACATTTTGCTATTATCCATTGCTTCTGCTCAGCTGTATTACTTTCATGTTCTCCTCCCATTCGGTAGCATTATGCTCCCACTTCATATTTACCTGTCTTTCTGAAGAACTCCACAAATTCTATCTTTCTGTATAGGACTCATCACTGCCTACAGGCACCTGAGTGCCAATCTCTCACAGCCTGAAGTGTTTCCCTTAATCACAACCTTAACCACAACCACCTGATTTCATCATCTAACTATGTTAGCCAATACACATGCACATTCAATAACTTTCTGACTCATACCAATATTCCACATCACCTAATTTCACTGAAGTCATTTCCATTAACATCCACCACGTGTTGCCATCCACATTCCTAACTGATCTTAGTACATGTCATAATGCAATATTCATTTCTTCTTCTGAACATCTCAGTGTCTGTTCCATGCATCCTCTGTGTAATTAATATCCCCTAAGCTCATTCCACACACTCCAAGCACAGCCTTTGATAAATGTGTGCTGCTGATTGAGAAGAGGGTGTGAAAAAATTATAATGTGAAGTTGTATAGCCAGCTGTTTAACTCTAGTACACACTAACTCACATACACACACACGCACACACATGCACACAGACGCATGCACACACACACACACACACACACACACACACACACACACACACACACACACACACACACACACACACTGCAGAATTGGGTGACTTAAACTAACATCTATTAGCTTCAAAGGCACATACAATTCCATTTTTGAAGGCATCTATAAAATTACTTTTTTGTTGAGGGAAAACAGGCACTTTTTCCTCTGAGATATTTTGGTGCTCTTGGACTTTCTTCCCATCTCATTGCAACACCAATAGCTCAGATTGAAAAAGGTTATTTATTATACAGCTTGACCCTTTAATCCTTCTCTCTTTTTCTCTCAGCAAAGTGATAAGTTAAGTTATTTAACTGTTTATAATGCCCAATATCCAAACTCAAAAGAAGCTGCATGCCCTTGGCTTGGACTGACCCACAGAGCATACAGCATCTCTTCTTCAAGCAAAAACGTCAACATGTGGGTCAGAGATAGAGAGAAAGAGGGAGAGAGAAAGACAGAGATACCTTTGAAACTTCTGGCCAAGGAAAATCCCAGTCTGCATGGTGTGAGCTACCTTGCCTCCACATACCCCCTGGCTAGATCCACAAAACAAATATTTGCTAGTGCAAGCATTATGGCTGCTATATAGATGGGGCACATTTCCTTAACACCATCTACATGTCTCATTTATATGTTGTCAGTGACTGTGAGAAAGTATATCTAACTGGAATGTCAAAAATGGACAGTGCTAACTGAAAGAGGAAGCAAATGGGTGGGTGGCTCACTGTACCTAACAAACTCTTAGACTTTTAATAAACAAATTACGTGGGTAACACAACCCCCTCCCCCCCAAAAAAATAGGTCACATAGTGTACACAGAAGATGGCAAATAACTCAAATCAGGGTCCGTTACTAAAACATAAGTAAACTGGCAGCCAAGCCTTAAACATCCAGGACTTTTACACCAATGTATGTGCAATTGGTTATTTTTAAGATGGTTGTAAAAGACATGCTGTAGGAAGGAGATCAAAGTTTATATCTCTCTCTTGGGACTAATAAGAAATAGAAAAGATTATGTTGTGAATGTAGACAATTATTATAATAAGATCGCAAATAAATGTCTCCAAAATTATTTTTTCATGATGCGCACAATCACCCTGCACCCACACCACCACCATAACAAAGAAAAAAGGCAAGTGTTTAGTTTTTATACAAAAGCTCATTTGTTTACTTTTATCCCTTTTTCACTGAATTTGGAAAACTGTCTTAAAATGCAGTCCTCAGATTTGCCTAATTTGGACACTTGTATTTCAGTAGAAACTGTTTTTCATCCCGCTCAGTATTTTAGACACTTTATGTTTTTCTCCCTATCCACCCAGTATCACTATCACTTCCATTGTAATGAAACAAATAAAATCTCTAGTACTCCTATGTATGTTATCCACTCTAATATTGCCATACAGTTTTATCTTCTTACCACCTTTATAAGTATGATGGATCAACACAGGCTGAGAACAGTTGTGAACTTGGGAAGTAACCGAAAGTTTACACACAAGATTAAATGAAATGTGGGAACAGCTAATTATGAATATTGTTTTTCAATGTGTAATGAGTGTCTTTAGAACTCATATAAAGCAATTGCATTAATGGAGGTAATTAGAGCTTTTGAGAAAATTACTTTTGCATTTATATTTCATTAAGCATTGCACTTAATTTCCTTCATTTCACATATAATTCTTTTGTGCCAGTGCAAAATAGGATATTAGATAAAGTATTGCATTTAAACGCATATATTGAATGACTAATACAGTGCCAAATGGCTCATCTGGTTATGTACTTACCGTTGAGACCTTGCCTTTGCAATGTTGTGGGTTCTATGCCCACACATGGCATTTTGATTTAATGAGAATACTGACTCTGTTGTACAAAATGCAAGATTACACGGTTTCATGTGAATCATTAGAGCATTGTCTTGTCTGCTGTTATAATGGTTGTTGAAATGATGTTAAATACACCACAAATATACCTAAGAAAAGGATGGAATATGTTTAATTTGTTAAAATAAAAACATGTAACAAAATCTGTAATTAAGATGATGCAGAAGAAAACCAAAAGCCAAGAGAAGCATTAAAGTCCCTGCAACATCAGATGATTACAGACACATTATATAAATTGCTATATACATTAATGAAATAATATATATTTTACTGTTTCTCTAAATGACAAAATGTTTGCACTGGGAGATGATTATTTTAATTGTAATATACAGGATTATGATCTACTCACTGATTATAATGAGTATTATTATACATCTGAGACATAATGCATTATGTTATATAGTATATTAAGTATTTGCCTCCCTATACCACATTAGTAATGTGTGCTAATCCTAACCTTAACCTAACGCTGCCCCTTCCCCAACCCTAACTCTACACTTTACTGTCATTAACCTTACCATAACACTGCCACTACACAAGACAGACTCAGACACACAAACATACACAAACACACAAACAACACTACATTTATCCTCTAACCTAACCCTTATTCATACCATAAAATGTACAAACTCATACAGAAACACACAACACCCATCCTTCACTCATCCCTGACCATAACTCACATACATTCATGAACACACATACACACTCTAATCCCCCCAACCCCACTTACTTTTATTGACATTCCGTACCATCGACATATTTACCATTCAGCCATACGTATCGTAAACATTAAATCACACCACTGCGTTTGTTGAACAAATGTACATTAAGTCAAATGCAGGGGGACCCATGTATTTAACTCAGAGGCTGCCCATGTTCTGGAACAGACTTCCCATATATGTCAAGCAGAGCACCTCGCTGATCCTCTTCAAGAGAAATCTTGATGAGTGGATGGGTAATAGAAAGTTCACCCAGGGATTCACTCCAGTGGCTCTACTTGAGAGAGGCACTTGGGCCTAAAGTCTGGCGGCATGATGCCAGGGCACTTCTATGGGCTAGACTTGTAAAGACTCCAGGGCCATTAGCCATGGCGTTTGAAAGACATGCGTGAATGGGCGTGCCTTCGGTGAAGGTTGGGCATCGGGCTGGCACCTCGGCACCGTAAAAATCTACTACCAATCATTAGGGGACCAGAGTTCCTCTGTGGAGACCCCTAACTGGGAAAAGCCAAAAGAAGAACAGTCAACACCTATGAACCTATAAATATACATATATATATATATATATATATATATATATATATATATATATATATATATATATATATATATGTGTGTGTGTGTGTGTGTGTGTGTGTGTGTGTGTGTAGATATATATATACATACATATATATATATATATATATATATATATATATATATATATATATATATATATAGATATATATATATATATATATATATATATATATATATATATATATATATATATATATATATATATATATATATAATATATATATGTGTAGATATATATATATACATATATATATATATATATATATATATATATATATATATATAGATAGATAGATATAGATAGATATAGACATCACACACACACACACACACACACACACACACACACACACACACACACATATATATATATATATATATATATATATATATATATATGCATACTTATATATGTTTCTTTACTCATAAATATACATTTGCATATGTACACAAAATTATGTCATCACATAAACATAACATATTTGCATACTGAAGCAGTTCTGTGTTCAGATGTTTATGCTTTCTTTTGTATTATAGTAGTGGTAACACTATAGATACATATCTGCAGTTACACATATTTCTTCAGGCAAGTACCTTCATTTATACAATCTTCCTACAGTTTATTTTTTAACCCACATTTAATATGACCAAAAAAATATTTACTATAGAACTCTGGCCATCTTGCTTTCACTTGATCTACCCACTCAGCCAGGTGGTTGTAACTATGTTTCTGTAGATCATTATACCTCTATACTTGTGTCTGGACTAGGATCCCTGACAGAAATGATTGGTGATCACCTAACTCCTACCAGATGTCAATTTTCTACCAGTCAGAGTCTGTAATGCACCCATGGATCTTAATCAGGTACAAATCTCTTAGACAGTAGTGTGCAATTGGCCTCCTTCTCAGACCTGCTTGGAGTGCAGTCTCATGCCTTTACAGGTGCTGACATAATTCAAAGTGACAATACCAGAATGAAAAAAGTATTAGCAGGGCTGTGGCTTACAGGTTGAGAACTATTCCCTCTATGGTGTGACATCACCCTAACCAAACCCAGTTAACAAAAAGGGGCATTAGACTTAGAACTGCTATTAATTGGCAAGCTTGGTTTAAGCAAAAATGCTTTGTCACCTACATGTTTTTTTTACAGGAATACATTCACATTTCATTTATATGGTGGATAAAAGCCATTAATGAAATTGCCAGTTTTAATCTTACTTAAAACTGCTGCTGCTGCTATGGCTTACTTTTGCTACATTTATGATGTATTACACCTGAATATCATGAAGGAATAATTTCTTTATACATTCCGCATGCAGTGTAGCATTAGTATTATTTGGAGTGGGGTCTTTTTTGCAAAAATAAATATTAATAACCAAAAAATAAGGCATTGAAATGTTCTCCAGATTAAAAACCACCACTTTATTGAACACAGGCTGTGAGAACACAAACAGAACTAATCCTTTAACTGAATCACTGCATTTTCATCAATACAACTTCTTCAGATACCAACTTCTACCATCCTTTTTATATAGTCCCCAATTAATCAGTTAGCAAATTGTTCACATTTAAAACTACAGTGCAACATTATTGAGTACATGAAAATAAAATGCAATAGATGAAAACACCATTCTAAAAAAATCAGTTTAAAATCACAGTTGTGAATGCATAATAAATAAATAACCACATATAAGACATATAAAATAGTGGACATTAAGTACAAATAAAAAATATAAATAATCATCATCAAATATTTTAGCAAAATTGATGTCTTTAAAATGTCCTGCATAGCTGCATTAAAAAGTGTAAAACAGCACCATCTACTGGATAAAACCATAAAAATATAAAAAAACTACACATCATTTTCAAAGTTTAGCTGCCCAAAGTTTTAAAACAGGCTTCAATGAGACCATATCATTTAAGCCAGGCTACTTTTTGGCTTCAAGTACCAGCTGCCAGTACAACTAAATATTCGTGTTTGTGTGTGTGTGTGTCACTACAACACTTAGTAAATGATGAGTTCTTTGACGTAATAAGGTGTGCCACTGCCAGATGATCTAAGATGGGCAAGGATTATGCTTCATGGTTGTGTAAATTCAGATGCATATGACTCTATTTTGCCGTTTCTATACATCGTCATCTAAGACAATAACTGAGGCTGTCCAAATGCTCCCGCAGCATTCAGGGGATTGCTGATGACCGCTGCAGACTTTGCACTATCGCCAGAGCATTCATGCGAACCCAAGGCCGTGTGAGACTTAGTTATGTGGACAAATTGCCTTACACATTTGTTTATTACTGTGATTCACACAGATAAGTATAAAGGGCCTAATTTGCATACAAAATGTTCAAATAATCCTGAACTTACATGAATAAGTTTAACACTGCCATATTAACTTGTGATTATTTGAGTTAGGTGGAAAATAGCTTAGAAAATTGAAGACTAAGCAAAAATAATAGAAATATTGCAAATTAATATTAAAATGATCTAGGATTTATGAGCTTACTTAAAGAAATGTTTGCCTTACTGGTATGATTGGCATATTACTAACAGCTTAAGTGAATACTGTGAACTGCCATTTGTAAATGGAAATTCCTTATAGCAACAGTGGAAATGCAGAGTGGTCACTGAGAAAGTAATTTATTTTGGTATCATTTGGTGGTTGTGCACACTGCAGAAATGTACTGATTTAATTGTGAAGTAATGAGGTGTCAAGGAAGTTTTATTGGCGCAGCATTTATATGTGTCCTTACTGGGAGATTTCCTATTGCACCTGCAGAATGAAAATTGATGACATTTTGAATACAAAAAAGTAGTAAGGAAGTATGGATTTGTTAAATGGCTTTTGTCTTACCATTGTGAAAGTATTCATGATGGTGCAAACATTATTAATGCAACACAGCCTTACTCGGCTAGTGTGACTCTGCAGTTATAGAATTATGGGTTTTATGACAGGTATTTTTTTTGTATGTGTATCTGTCAATGGCAGGTATGTTTTCATTGTTGTGCTGTTTGATTACATAAAACTTTTTTTGTGTGTATAGGATTGTGGTGAAAGGTTAAGTTTACCTGTGAGGAGAAACACATTCTCAAGGCAGCCCTTAAGACATATGGCAAATGTATATTTGGGAAATCGAGGCTCAAACAAGCTGAGACGGCAAAGTCCTTGAATCAAGCTGTTATGGACGATGCTGTTAGTGGAAGGAACTACACATAAACACAGTACAAGATGAGGGCAAATGATATGATAAAACATAGTAGAACCAAGGCGAAACAGAATGCCATTGCCTGTACCATTAAAGAGGGCCCTGATCCCTTTAACACTAGATGAGTAATACTGCCTCTCCATTTGTGGGAATAACTGTGACAGAGGATGATGGGAATGCAATAATCAGAGGTGATGTGGACAATATTACCAATGTCTGCAGCAGCTTTGCATGTCTGCTCAAAAGGCTGGATTAAAAACACTTTGTTTGTGTCTTTTGGCTTTTCCCGGTTAGGGGTCGTCACAGCGGAACTCCAGTCTGCTAATGATTGGCAGTAGATTTTTACGTACTGGCTTGCCGGGTCTAACGCACAACCTTCAATGAAGGAATGCCCATTCACGCATGTCATTATACAGAAGACGCTCTAACTGAGAATCAAACGGGCAACGTCTAACTGTGAGGCGACAATGCTACCGCAGCACCACCACTGCAGTCCACTGGATTAAAAACAGTAACATACATTAATACAGAGAAGTGAATGAGGACAAGGAGTGATTACATTAAATGCACAATAATTTCTATTAACAGGTAAACCATCTACTTCTGCAAATAATGACAAGGAAGTAATGGGCATGGTAAGTATACTCCACACCTCCTTACTTGGCATACATTACCATACGCTGCTTCTGTATTACTAATGTATTTAACACATTTTTACAGGTTCAGCAGCAGAAACAAACAGTTTCACTATACCAGTAGATTCTGAGGATCAGTGGCAGAATGGCTGTTGAATATGATAATGAAGATAACATAGTTATATTTATGAGGCAGCCTGAGGAAAGTGACACATAGTCCTCAAGGGTAATGTCAAGATCTCATACCCTACAATGTTAGCAACTCTGCAAAAAAAATGACAGGCATCACAAAGTCTAGAACATGCTGACATTATAATTATATTTGTGCAGGAAGAAAACCCCTGCACCTCTATACCAGTATCTCCTAACCTAAACACTTTCATGATGGCAGAGATTAAGAAGTAACATAGTCCACAGTGGCATCTTTACAAAAGTGCAGGAATTTTTCACAGCTGCCCCAGGAAACATGTAAAGCACTGGCTGCCCAGCAGCAAATGTGCCGTGATATTGTTAGGGCTCAGAGCACTAACACAGAGAGTCAGCTGTAAATGGTCAAAGTCCTTCAGGACATATGTGAAGATTTACAGCACTATACAAATGGCAGACATTAGGGATAATGTCATGATCACACTGTTGTGTAGCATTGTAACATACACAGCATCTATGGCTGCCTCTATTCGTAGACTCATCAGTCTTGGAAGGGGAGAAAGACAAGGTACTGTCTAGACACAGGGGAACAGATCTCATGACACAAATGCTTCTCAAGAAAAAACTGTAATTAGTAGGGGGAAACAAGCATAACAGATTTCATGCGGGCCACGTCCATGTTCATCTACATCTAGCAGTATTTCTCATTAGATATCCCGGTCCTGTAGCACTGTCAGATAAGTGTCTACAGGATCACCTGATCATGTAGGTAATAACATCAGGACAATTCACCATCCAACTCTTATAACAGCCCCTCTTCAAAATCACTTGAGCCATCACCCAGCCTATCTTTGCATGTGTATGACACATTTGAGCTTGACCTACCGTGATACAGAAGTGACATTTTTGTTACTTATAATTTAACCTTTACGTGTCAGTGTTTAATTCAAAGTGGAATAAGCTATTAAATAAAGTAAAAAAGTGGGGGGGGGGTACACCTTGGATACTTTTCAACTGTATGCATTTCATTCCTGTAATGGTATTGCTTAAAATCTCATGAAACTGTGGAAAGGAAACTGTATGTCATAACATAAGACTGCACTGATTTATAACATTAATGCTCTATACATTGTCATTGTTACAGCTGGCAATTACCTATAACTTAAAAGTAGTAACACACAAGTATTCAGAGAAAGACTAATAATAAAATTAAAAATGAAAATGAGTATCCTGCCGTGTAAACAAACACTGCTACCACTTCACCCTCAGCACTGCACAGATGATTTTTTTTTATCTCTGAGGCCACATATTATTGTATATGACAAAATGAAGTAATGCAATGTTCAATACCTTAATAGACAACAGCTCAAAATGAGTAACAATTGTGTAATATAAAAATAATATGATATTTTTTCTCTCAATTGCAAGATATGAACTTGTGTTAAATACTGAAGAAACACTTTTTACTAATTGTATCACAGCAGGACATTCAGTACTTGCATAGGTAGGTACACCATCTGACTAGAATCTATTGTGCTAAACAGTTAAAATGTAATATTACTTTTATGAGACATTATGACATCACTGAACAGGAGACAGTGAGCACTCAGGCCTGACTTTTACAAACAAGAATATGAGTATCTATTCTGAAAAAAATATCTCAACCACTGGGGATGCACAAGCCAGTGCATTTCTTCATGCTGGTCCCAAGCCTGGATAAATGGGGAGGGTTATGTCAGGAAGCACATCCGGTGTAAAACCTCTGCCAAATAACATATGCGGACAACAGTACAGATTTCCATACCAGATCGGTCAAGGCCCAGGTTAACAACGACCACCACCAGTACTGTTAGCCAACAGGGTACTGGCAGAAATTGGGCTAGTGTTGGCTGAAGGAGAAGAAGAGAAGGAAGGCATGCCCGAAAGCAGGAAGAGAGGAGGAAGGTTAGGAGTGTAGCAGTGAGGGTAGGAACTTTGAATGTTGGCAGTATGACTGGTATAGGGAAAGAGCTAGCTGATATGATGGAGAGAAGGAAAGTTGATATATTGTGTGTGCAAGAGACCAGATGGAAGGGGAGTAAGGCCAGGTGTATAGGAGGTGGGTTCAAATTGTTCTATCATGGTGTGAATGAGAGGAGAAATGGGATAGGGGTTATCCTGAAGGAACAGTATGCCAAGAGTGTTTTGGGAGGTGAAAAGAGTGTTGGCTAGAGTGATGTTTATGAAGCTGGAAATTGATGGTTTAATGATGAATGTTGTTAGTGCATATGCTCCACAAGTTGGGTGTGCGATGGATGAGAAAGAACATTTTGGAGTGAGTTGGATGAAGTGGTGGTGAGTGTACCCAAGGGGGAGAGACTGGTGATTGGAGTGGATTTCTATGGCATGTTGGTGAAGGCAACAGAGGGGATGAGGAAGTGATGGGCAGGTATGGCGTTAAGGAGAGGAATGCAGAAGGTCAGATGGTAGTGGATTTTGCGAAAAGGATGGACATGGCTGTGGTGAATACATATTTTAAGAAGAGGGAGGAGCATAGGGTGATGTACAAGAGTGGAGGAAGATGCACACAGCTGGAATATATCCTATGCAGGAGGGCCAGTCTGAAGGAGATTGGAGACTGTAATGTGGTGACAGGGAAAAGTGTAGTTAGGCAGCATAGAATGGTGGTCTGCAGGATGATGTTGGTGATCAAGAAGAGGAGGACAAGTGTGAGAGTAGTGCCAATGATCAAATGGTGGAAGTTGAAAAAGGGTTATTGTGAGGTGGAGTTCAGGGAAGAGTTAAAACAGGCACTGGGGGGCAGTGAAGAGTTACCGAATAGCTGGGTAACTACAGCAGAGATGGTAAGGGCGACAGCTAGAAAGGTGCTTGGTGTGACATCTAGACAGAGGAAGGAGGACAAGGAGACCTGGTGCTGGAATGAAGAAGTACAGGAGAGTATACAGAGGAAGAGGCTGGCGAAGAAGAAGTGGTATTGTCAGAGAGATGAAGAAAGTAGAGTATAAGGAGATGAGGAGCATGGCAACGAGAGAGGTGGCAAAGGCTAAGGATAAGGCATATGGAGAGTTGTATGAAAGGTTGGACACTAAAGAGGGAGAAAAGGACCTGTACTGATTGGCTCGACAGAGGGACTGAGCTGGGAAAGATGTGCAGCAGGTAAAGGTGATAAAGGATAGTGAGGGAAACATACTCACAAGCGAGGAGAGTGTGTTGCGTAGATGGAAAGACTACTTTGAAGGGCTGTTGAATGAAGAGAATGAGAGAGAGAGAAGGTTGGATGATGTGGGGATAGTGACTCGGGAAGTGAAACAGATTAGCAATGAGGAAGTATGGACAGCTGTGAAGAGGATGAAGAATGGAAAGGCTGTTGGTCCAGATGACATACCAGTGGAAGCATGGAGGTGCTTAGGAGAAATGGCAGTGGAGTTTTTAACCAGATTGTTTAATGAAATCTTGGAAAGTCAGAGGATGCCTGAGGAGTGGAGAAAAAGAGTTTTGGTACCTATTTTTAAGAATAAGGGTGATGGGCAGAGTTGCAGTAACTACACAGGGATAAAATGGATCAGTCGCAGCTTGAAGTTATGGGAAAGAGTAGTGGAAGCTAGGTTAAGAAGGGAGGTGATGATTAGCGATCAGCAGTATGGTTTCATGCCAGGAACAAGCGCTACAGATGTGATGTTTGCTCTAAGAGTGTTGATGGAGAAATTTAGAGAAGGTCAGAAGGAGTTGCATTGTGTCTTTGTGGACTTGGAGAAAGGATATGATAGGGTGCCTAGAGAGGAGTTGTGGTATTGTATGAGGAAGTCAGAAGTGGCAGAGGAGTATGTAAGAGTGGTACAGGATATGTATGAGGGTAGTGTGACAGTGGTGAAGTCTGCAGTGGGAGTGACAGATCCGTTTAAGGTGGAGGTGGGATTACATCAAGGATCAGCTCCGAGCCCTTTCTTATTTGCAATGGTGATGGACAGGTTGACAGATGAGATCAGACAGGAGACCCCATTGACTATGATGTTTGCAGATGACATTGTGATCTGTAGTGAGAGTAGGGACCAGGTTGAGGAGACCCTGAAGAGGTGGAGATATGCTCCAGAGAGGAGACGAATGAAGGTCAGCAGGACTAAGACAGAATATGTGTGTGTGAATGAGAGGGAGGATAGAGGAATGGTGAGGGTGCAGGGAGTAGAGTTGGTGAAGGTGGATGAGTTTAAGTACTTGGGATCAACTGTTCAGAGTAATGGTGAGTGTGGAAGAGAGGTGAAGAAGAGAGCACAGGCAGGGTGGAATGGGTGGAGAAGAGTGTCAGGAGTGATTTGTGACAGACGGGTACAGGTAAGAGTGAAAGGGAAGGTCTACAAGAGAGTAGTGAGACCAGCTATGTTGTATAGGTTAGAGACAGTGGCACTGAAAAAAGGCAGGAGTCAGTGCTGGAAGTGGCAGAGTTAAAGATGTTAAGATTTGCACTGGGTGTGACAAGGATGGACAGGATTAGGAATCAGTATATTAGAGGGTCAGCTCAGGTTGGACGCTTTGGACACAAAGTCAGAGAGGCGAGATTGCATTGATTTGGACATGTGCTGAGGAGGGATGATGGGTTTATTGGGAAAAGGATGCTAAGGATGGAGCTGCCAGGTAAGAGGAAAAGAGGAAGGCCTAAGATAAGGTTTATGGATGTGGTGAGAGAGGACATGCAAGTGGTTGGTAGGAAGAAATGGAAACAGATGATCCGCTGTGGCGACCCCTAATGGGAACAGCCGAAAGAGAAGAAGAAGATTCTGAAAAAAATATATATTTAAAGATGAGAAGAAATGTCTTATGAACAGTAACAACAGACCATGCATCACACAGCATAGCCCACAGAAATCACTGCATGCATTAATTGTACTCTCTGTGGTTCTTATAAGAAAGAAAGGACTAACCTGAAGGTCATGGAACATAGTTCTAGACTAGACACCACCTCTTTACTTGCATAGCTGTATGCCATGCATGAGCCTGCTGCATGGGTTCCCTTACTACTGCTGCTGGCTGGTCATCATTGGTCAGAGTGGGACTAGAACTGAGAGCTGTTATGACAGCATGGGTCACTTCACCACCAGACCATGGATTGTGGATTGCAAAGTAGATAGAATAGAATTAACTGTACTTTTTATAACAAATCTGCAGATAGTGTGGAAAAGTGTATAGCCCTGACTTTGAATTGCAAGTAGGCAGGAGAAGGCATAATTAGCATACAGCATTTTATATAATTTCTCATTTTCATCTCATTATGACTTCATTTGCTTATGTCTATTTGTGGCCATTGTACACTGGCATAAGCAGCTTCTATAAATCATTCCTTTACTGTGTTTATTCACAGACAGAGCAGACAGTCTTTATGTGTTTGCATAATGACTATGAATTCCACCCAGAACCTAAGTATAAAACTCTAAATATAAATTGTAACTACCTATACAGATAAAAAAACTGAGCATAGATTCATAGGTTCATAGGCTGGTACTAGGCTATCAGCCCTAGGGCCTATACAAGCCTAGCCATAACAATTCCCTGGCTATTTCTTCCCACACTATTTACTTCCCTGGACCCCTGTCTAGCAGGGCGACTGACATGATCCACGGGGTGAATTTCCTTTCTCCCATCCAGTCGTCAAGGTTCCTTTTGAAGAGGGCCAAAGAGGCACTCTGCTTGACATGTATGGGCAATCTATTCCACAGTCTGGGGAGTCTCTGGGGCAGGAACATATCCCTCCAGCTTGTTTTGTTTATTGTGATGACAAGGTTTAGATCCCTAGAGCATGTGGCTCTGAGGGATAGGGATTTCTTTAAGTGTAGCATGTCCAACAGCTCTGGGGTTTGACATGGCCTTGTATGTTAAGCAGAGATCGCCTCTGAGTAGACGATATGCGACAGAGTATAGCTGGAGTTTTTTAAGGTGGTCAGCGTAGGGCATCTGCTTTAGGCCTGTGATTCTTTTAGTGAGGTATTTCTGTGGCCTTTTCAGTTGTTGCAGATGTCTTCAGAGGTACATACCAAATGGGGCATTGTAGTCTATAATGGGTCTAATGAGGGATGAGTACAGTGGGACAATGACCTCCTTTTTCTGGATGAAAAGCCCTTAGTGATGAGGTGTGCCACATAGAAGGATTTTCTGACTGTTGTGGTGATGTGGTTATCGAAAGTGAGACCACTGTCCACCTGTGTCTCTAAGTCTCTTATCACACTTTCGGTGTTTAGTGTACTGCCACCTATATAGTAATTCACGGATACATGTTTTTTTCCCAAAGGGGATAACTATACATTTCTTGGCATTGAGCTTGAGCCCATGGCTCTGGCACCAAGCATCTGTTTCTGTAAGGCCCTTTTGTAGAGTATCCACATCATTTGGGGATTCAATGATGGCTCCCAGTTTGCAGTCATCAGCGAACTTTGTTAGCCAGAGTCCCTTAGTGTTGGCCTGTACTTCAGAGAAGTAGATGCCAAACAAGAGCAGTCCCAGGACTGAACCCTGAGGTACTCCACTTGTCACTTGTCTGGAGCTGGATTTGGAGTTGGCTACTTTTACAGTGTGGGTTCTATCAGTAAGCCAGTTAGCAACCCATTGGGTGACGTAGAGATTAATGCCCAGCTTAGTAGGTTTATCTATGATTCCAGAGTGGGGATGGTATCAAAGGACTTGGCAAGGTCTAAATAGGCTGTGTGGACCACCTTACCCTTGTCCATGGCTCTGGAGACTGATTCGAAGAAGTCAATCAGGTTCAGGAGACAAGATCGGCCCTTCATGAACCCAGACTGGGTGGGGTCCAGTGTTTGAAGGTTGCCAATATCTTTGTTTATAGGTTCCATGATAATATGCTTCATGGCCTTGCAGATAAGGCTCGTCAGACTGATGGGACGGTAGTTTCCAGGATCCAAGGTAGATCCCCCCTTGTGGAGTGGGATAACTGTAGCACTGCGCCACTCAGTGGGCACGAAACCTGAGGTGAGGCTATTATTAAACATGACACTTAGGTGAGGTGCCAGTTCATATTGTAGTTCATGTAGTACACAGCCCAGGATGTCATCTGGTCCTATGGATGCTGTATTCTTAGCTTTGGAGAGTGCGGTTTTTACCTGTGTGGCCGTTATTACCGGAATTTGGCAATCTTCCGCTGTTGAGATGGGCCATTTAGTGGGTGAAAGGGGGGTGAAGTTGGCACTGAATCGATCTGCCAAAATTGGCAATATCCTTGTGATCAGTATATTTAATGCCAATCTGTTTTAGCTCAGAGCAGATCTGAGCATTGCCATTTAGATTCTTGACATAGTTATAGAATGCCTTGTGGTTGTCTTTGGAATCTTTGGCAATTTTATTTTCGTAACTAGCTTTGGAGGATTTTATGAGGGATCTCAGTTTCTTACTGAGACTGGTAAGGGAGTTTTTTGCATCCTGGGATTTTCCTCTTTTCTGCAACAGTTTCTTCCTTTTGTTGTAAAGTTTGTTTATGGCAGGGGACCACCAGATTGGCTTCCTTTTTTTGGATGAGAGCATCTTGGTTCTATTTGGGATGGCACGATTCATGCATGAGTGGATGTGCTCATACAGTGCCTTAGTGTAGGATTCAGCAGTTAAACTTTCAGTTCCTGTCTGCATGGGTGTCATGAAGTTTGTCACTTCTGACTTTAGTAGCATGAAGTTGGCTTTGGAGAAGTTTTTATGGAGGTTTCCTTACTGGGGGGTGGGGGTGAGATGTGGATGTTAAGGGTGATTAGCTTATGGTCAGACCTGACTAACGAGGGGGTGACCATAGGTGTGGAGAATTGATTTCCCGTGTTGGTAATGACCAGGTCTAGGATATTGGAACCCCTGGTGGGACTATGGATTAGTTGATCCAGGGCATTGGAATTTATGAATTCCAAGAACCGTTGGGCAAAGTGTTGGTACATAAGTAGTTTTCCCAGTTAATGGCAGGGTAGTTAAAATCACCCAATATTAGGATGTTTGGTTCTATCTTAATATTTTCCAGTATGTTTAGAAAGGTGTAGTGAGAATCTTGGGGTATGGTGGGGGATCTGTAGCAAGCTACAATTTGGATCGCAGTCTTACCTAGTGTTAGCTGCACCTGGAGAATTTCAGATGCATTGTGTTGGGCAACTAGCCTGGTGGTGTGAATATCCTTGGTGAATATTGACACTTCTCCACCTTTAGTGTTTCGGTCCTGGTTTGGTGGCCGAAAAGTGTGGTAAGAGTTGTAGCCTGGTATTGTAGGGGTGCTCTCTGGATCCTTGAACCAGGTCTCAGTTACTGCACAGATATCGATGTTCTCCATTTTTACGAGTGCCTCAAGAGAGTGCATTTTGAGGTTTAGACTTCTAGCACTGAGTAGCATTACCTTCAGATTTTGCATGCTTGTACCTGTTACGGTGGTTGTTTTCTCCTTTGAACTTTGCCTGAAAAATGCACTATAGAGATGGCAAGAGCCTTAGCCAGTAACCTGAATCCCAGGGGTGACAGGTGCAGACCATCTCTGGCAAAGCATCGTGGTCTGTCGATCATGTCGTCCCAGGCAGACAGATACTGGATCCCCTTTGAATGACAGCAGAATCTTAGCCAATTGTTGAAGTCAATCATTTTGTCCTTATAGTGTGGTATCATTCTGGACGAAGGCAGGATGCTACTCGGGGCTAGGGTCATACCTGCCTGGGCCACAAGATCTGAGAGCTCTTCCACGTCTCTTTTCATGTAGTTCAGGGCGGTACGTCTCAAGTCATTCACTCCAACATGGACAATGACAGAGTCATATTTGTACTTGCTGTGGAGTGACTTGAGTGCATGCGTTATGTGGCAGATCCTGGCACCCGACAGGCAGCTGACTGTAATTTTCTCCTTGTTCAACCTTGTGAGTGGGACATCAGTGTGCCGAACTATAGAGTCACCTATGACTAAAGTGTTAGGTACGTTGTCTTGCCTTAGGGGCTGTTGCTGGGTGCACACTGGTGTTGTGAACTATGTGACACTTTGGTTGTGATTGGGGTTTGTTTGCGTTTCAGTTTCAGAGGTCCTTGTTGCTTGGGCAGGTTACAGTTAAGGGCCTCTGCATATGTGGATTTAGTGTTGCTATATGTGAGTGTTGGTGGTGTGGGTTTAGAAGGGCTATGTGTTGCTTGAGGTGTAGTGCGGTTGTTAACCTTCTCCTCTTGACTGTCTAGCACAATCTTGGGTGGAGAGAGCTTTGCTTCCATTTTGGCTATGTAAGTGCATCTCTCACAGGTTGTAGTTTTGGGTGGTAGGAGGAGAGGGTTGTCTGTGTACATGAGGCAATTGCTGCATTGCCCCAGTATGCCCAGATTCACCAGGTGGACAGGAGAAATCACCGGAAGCTGACTCTTGGACATGCCTGGTTTGGTGCTTTTTTTTTTTTTTTTTTTGTAAAGTACAGGAGCTGTTTTCCCTTACCTTAGCAAGGTACTTTGCAATTATAGTCTGTTTAGTGCCTACTATTAATTTCTCCTTATTAACAAGGAGAATTGAGTGTTTGTATCAGTTTAAGGCTTCCTAGTGCTTTCCAGCAGGTATTAGAGCAAGTGCTAGTCACAGGGATGCTTAAAGGTAAGATGAAAGAAAAAAAAATGCACACTGCAGTGTGCACTAGAGAAGTTAAATGTGAAAGTAGGTAACTTAAGTTTTACCTGTTTAAAAATTTAAGGTTTAGTGGAGAGTTACTATTTTTAAAACAGCAAGATGGATTGAAAGGTGTGGTCACTTTTCTATTCTGATACTATGGAATACAGTAGGATGGCCAATAAATTTAAATAGTTGAAGGGGAGGGATTTCAAAAATGATGATTTTGTGATTACTCACACAAGCCAGTGAAAGTAGAGAGGAAATGAGATATATGGTCAGATTAACATAAGAGGCAGGCAACTAGAAAAACAGTGGTATTTAACAAGACAACTGTAACTGGCTGGAAGGGCGGGAAAATTTTCTGCCTGACTCAGAAGAGACAGAGCTGTAGTCTCTTTTGAAGTTTTAAAATGCTGTTAAAGCAGAATGCAAGTAAAACACAAGGTAAATAAAACAAACCACAGTATTCAAAATATAGAAAGGCAACAAAGTAATACAAAATACAAAAAATAAAAGCAAACTAACCTTTCTTTCACAGCAAAGTAATAGTGTTGAAGAATATCGATTTAACATTTTACATATAAATTGTATGAGGATACACTATGGATCGTAAGCCCTGCCAACATTGCCCTTACTGTACATTTCTGGATCTGATGACAAAATCAGCACTCAGCACAATCATCATTAATTTAGCCCCCCCCCCACACACCCCCAATAACTGCAAGCATCACTTCACATGTACAATGCAGTGCACCAGGCAAAGAAAACAATAAAGGGTAATGATTTAAGAGACAAGCTAGAAATTATAAGTGGTCACACTTTTCTGATTGATACTGTGATATGTGGGAGTGCATGAGGGGAGAGAAAGGAGGGATGCATTATTAACTTTTTATAATTTATTTATTTATTGCTTTTGTTTACTGGGAAAGTCTGACTGGGCATAGGAACCATATTCAGTGGACGTTTGGGGAGAAAGGCTCTAATATACAAATAAAAGTAATAGAGTGACATTAACATTTGAAAGGCAATAATATACAATAGTCTTTACAACATTTTTGAAAAGAGGGAGAACTGCATTTCGAATCGGATAAAGTATACAGACAGCCATATTGTTGCTATATTTAACAGAAAGCAATATGTCTTACAAGAGGTACAGTAGTGAGAGAGCTAGAATTGAGAAATAGAAGACAAGGGTATTTGAGGGTGGAGCAGTATAACAAAAGACAAGAAAGAGAGTGAGTTACAGTATAGGTAAGAAGAGGGTATGAAGAGAACTGAATAGTGATGAAGACGAAGAAGAGTGATGTACTAATCAGCTGCAGCACATCTGCAGAGCCAGGAGTTGAGCAATTAAGACTAGCTGTAGTTTGAATGACTTCAGTGAGTAGTCCTGTCTTACTGTTAGGGCTGATAAGAGTTCCAGGTTTTTGACCCTTGATGGGAGTAGAGGGAACATCCTGCAGAGTTATTAGGATTTGATATATGCAGGAAGTCTTTATTAGAAAGGAGCAATCTTTTGGGAGGGTGGTATGGCTGTACAAGGTTGGCTAGAGTTGGAGAGTCCTTTGGTTTGTTTATTAGATTGTGGATAACAGAGTTGAAAGTATGTGAACTGGTGAGGTAGCTGAAGCCACTAGATGTGTCTGAGGGCCAAACAATAATGTGATCTATAGGGGAGTTTGGCTGCAAATTTGGTGACCTTGTTGCAGCACTGCTTGGGTTTGTTTAGTTGAGTTAGGTGGATGTTTGCCAGTATCGGTGTTGAGTATAGGACAGAAGGTAGTAGGAAGGTAGTGGTGATGTGACATCTTGCAATGTTATATAAGTATGGTTTTGCCCTATAGATAACGCTTAGTTTTTGTTGTGTTTTTTTCACTGTATGTTGAATGTGGAATTCAAACTTTAAATCTTCATCTGTGTGAACTCCTAGCAGTTTGGTTTGTGTGACAAGTTCTATGTTGGTATTGTTGGAAAAGGTAATAGTGAAGGATGCTTTTTTATTGCAAGGCATTCTGGAGTGAAGAGATTTAGTTTTGTATTGTTAGGGTTTCGGAATAGCTGCAAAGAAGTCAGTCAGTTTTCTATGCAAGTGACGGATTTCTCTGTCAGATTTTATAGGGTGTCCAAGGTTGCTTGCTGAGCAGATGATGGTAGAATAAGTACCCAAAAGATATAACCAAATTCATTCTATAATTAAAAAGTTGAGTGTGTGTCCACATGGCTTTTGTGGCTTCATCTTTATCTGCAGCCACCAGAGAGTTGATTGGGTCTAGCAGATTCTCTGCTGTATCCAGAATAATATCCTCACTCTCTGCTGAAGCTAATGCCTGGGATCATTTCTATGTAGAAACTGAAGACTGATACTCCTCTAGAATAAGCTCCCAGTTAAAGTGAATCAGAGCTCCTCAATGACCCTATTTAAGCGCAGCCCTAACGATTGGATGGACAACAGTAAATTCACTCCAGGGGTGGCACGGCACCCATGTCCCTCATGGACAGGGGAAGGTGGTGCTGATCAGGGCAGGGGCAGAGATACACTCTACAAACAATGACCACCTAACTATGGTCAATTGGAGTACATGGAATTTTTGCAAGCCTAGGCTTGTAAAGGCCCTAATGCCATTAGCCTAGTAACCACCTATGAACCTATGAACCTATTAAAAGATATTCTTTCTTTTATATCTTATTTCTAGTCTCACTGATATAAACACTACTGTAGTGCTCATATCTGTCACTAATGAACGAGTACTGGTACTGGTGAAAGATATTTTCTAAGTCTTATAGCAAATTCATCAAGCTTATTGTAGCTTGAATCATTTTCCTCAAGCAGCATTGGTATGCTGGCCTCTTTGACCTGTTTGTACCAGGCCAAAATGTGTTCTGGAAAAAAGTTTCATATCCCTAAGCCTACCCAAAAGTTATTTCATTTTTGTACTGAAGCACCACTGATGTAAGAAACTTGAGGATACTCAGATGCTTTGGTTTCACCAGGTAGGATTCAGATGCCCTCTCCTTTCATATAACTACATTGAATAGTCATGTACCATTTTAAGAGGTACAGCCCAACCACTAGAGGGTTACTCCCTCATAGATATTGTGCTATTCATTTCTTATACTTGACGTGCTTCAAAGAACGTACTAAAAGTGCTTGGAAAGGGAGCCTGGCAATTGCTCTTTAGATGCTATTCAATAGAGCTGACCAATTTTATCAGGAAGAAGGTGACTTTCACCATGCATTAGGCAAACATGAGACAAAAATCAAGTCCTTCTAGTTGTTCTCTCAAACTCAGCAGCTGGAAATTGTTTCTGCAGCTTCAGTTTTCATGCTCATCCGTTTTTACCTTCTGGATCTCACACTGCTGCTGTAGCCACTTTACTGTGGATTCTTTGAGTACCATTATGAACTGGTGACTTTCCATACATTTTTCTACATTTTGACATAGGACAATTTGCTAGCTTGTTTGTTGTTTCTGCTCTGAATGAGCAGTTATTATGGCTCAAATCTCATCCAGAACAGACCTTAATTAAGCTCTAGTGTCTAATGTGACATATTGCTTGCCAACCTCATTGTTTTGCCATCCAGTGAAGCAATAAGTACTACAAACTATGACATACTACACAAATCAATTTTATTTTTGCTGACTAGTAACTTAGCAACCACTATATTACGTAGCCATCTTCTGACCCCCCCGGTAAGGAGAAAGTATGTGAAGCACTGGGATGTCATGGAGGTGATTTATTATTAAAAGGGAAGATAGGATTGGCATAGGGAAATTAAGTTTTTAGACTGGGAACATTTATTTCTGAAGATCATTAAAAGGGTCAGTTTCAAGATAACTGCACAGGAATCTCAGCAAAAGAAAACCTAAAATACAAAGAAAATAATTTTGGTCTTTTTCCAGCCTTGACGATCCAGTCAACTATTGCTACATTAATCATTTTATTTCCATCTTTTTCTAGCCCTGCAGCACTTCTTACTACCCCACCTAGGGTGTCTGCCCCAGCTAGGAATTATTTTGTTATCCTCATAAACTTTTAAATCAGCAGCTGATGGCAAGAACTCAGAAACAAGTTGGCCATCATCAGTCTCCATTTTTTCCTAATTCTGTCCTTCCAGCAGTAGGCAATGTATAATTTATTTATTTATGTATTTATTTATTTATTATTTGCATTGTTCAGCCCTTGGTGACATACATTCCTGTTCATTTCCTACTCCTGACACTTTTTTTTAGAAAGCATTGCATTCTACTGCCCTGTAGCTTAAGTTGTACCTCCCCACCTTTAGCAGGTGTTGCTTGTGTACCAGCCCTTAAACCACTCCCTCTCCCAGAAATGGACAAACTAGCAGAAGGAACCCACTCTTATCCCTTACCAACTAGGATATTCAGTATATAGTCCTGCTCCTAAATCCCGGGTTATTTGAGAAACAAACAAGATCTTATCCTCAGGATTAGAAAACTAGTTAAATAATAAAATGCATCATCTAGCAAAAGGGAGGTACTTAAAGCAAAGGGAATTACATACAGATAATGGAAAAGTAAATTGGAGACTATGAAAAAGACATGAATAAATGTCTTCCCACAAATGCTCAAGAGTTTACGGGCTGATGAACAAAACAAGAGTGCCCGGGGCCTCCACTGAAAATAGGCTCTTCTTGGCTCAGTGGACTTACCCGGTCATCAAACTTAAATAAATAAATAAAATAAGAAGTATGTCACAGTTGCTTCACTTGAGAAAAGAGGAGCAAAGTTCTATAAAAGAAATTAAACCAGGAATTCTAACCCCAGCAACTGATTCAGTTGTGATACTGATTTGTAATAAGTAAGTGACTGAAGGATGAAAATATGAATGAATGAACGAATGAATACATACATACAGACATACAAATATTTCAAGCACAGGCATTAAGGCCTTTCTAGCTTGCCAATATGCCAAAACACTTGTTCCCATAATAAATGTCCAGGCTGTTCTTAAAAATATCTAAACTAGTACTTGCTTTAATGTAATTTGGTAGTCTGTTCCAAGCATCAGCTACTCTGTCAGAGAACCAATTAGTACACCTATCATTCTTATAGAATCTTCTACATAGGTTATTTGATGATTCTCTAGTACTTTTTGATAACCCCAAACATTCCCAGAGGTAGTTGTCCCTAAATGCCCTCTATAGCTGAATAAGATCTCCTCTTAAATATCTGAAAGAGGCACTGTACAAGTTCAGAGATTTTAGTCTTTCATAATAACTTAGATTTTCACATCTATGGATGCCCTTAGTATATTTCCGCTGTACTCTTTCCAGTTTATTCATGCTTGTTTTCCTATAGGGTTTCCATATTGTTATTCCATAGTCAAGTTTGGGTCTAATGTAACTAACAAACAATGACTTCATTATGTTTGATTTTCTAGACTTTATAAATCTTTTTATACAACCTATAGTTCTATAACTATCATTAGCCAATTGGTTGATATGATTAGAAAAACTCATAGCTGAATCTACACATATATCCAGGTCCTTAAATGAGTCTACAGTTTCAATCATTGTGTGCTATAATAAATATTCACCTTTCAGTTTATGTCTCCCAAATCACATATGCTTAGTTTTGATGTATTTATCAACTTATTATTCTCCTGTGCCCAAATGGTCAATTTAGTCAAATTATTTTGCATACATGCCTTATCTGTAACACTTGTAATCAGTTTACCCAATTTCAGATCGTCAGCATATAGACTGTAGAACACCTCAGATGAAAAAGTAAGATCTGAAAGATACAATCTAAACAAGTAAGGGCCTAGTACAGAGCCCTGTGGGACACCTTGACTGTAACCAAGGATTTCACCTGTCCAGTTGGTGTGTGATACTTGCCATGTTCTATTTGTAAGCCATGCAGCTATCCATCTTATCAACAGTACATCAATACCTAGTTGTACTAATTTATTGATCAGTGTTTTGTGCATGACCCTGTCAAATGCTGTAGTTAAATCCATATAAATCACATCACATCACAATTTTTCATTCATAGCTGTTATTATTTTGTTATAGAACATCATGTTACAGGTGGTAATAGATCTATTTTCAACATATGCATGCTGATATATGGTTTCAAGTCCCAATCTATCCAGTTCTGACAATAACTTATCCAGTATTACCTTCTCCATTATTTTTCCACAACATGAAATTAGACTTAAGGGTCTGTATGATTCTGGGTTTGTCCTACTGCCCTTTCTCTTAAAGACAGGTTTAATAAGTGCATTTCTCCAATCTTGGGGAATCTCCCCATATTTATATGACCTGGTGAATAATAGATGTGATGGCAGTGTAAGCTCTTGCTTAAGTGTTCTCACGTCATTGTTACTTATTCTGTCTCCTCCCTGCACTTTGTTTGGATCCAGTTTGCACAGTTCTTTTTCAATATAATCTAATTGGATTCCAGTATCTGGGGTTACCTGGATGTCACTAGGAAAACGTACCACCCCTTTGTGGAGCCAAACTGTTTTGCATAAGATTTTGTAAATATATCTATAATCTGTTGTGTCTGAGAATAAATTTTAGAATCTGCACACAGTTTATCAATTTGTGTATCTTTACTCCTTCCACATCTTATGTATCTATAAAAAGGTTTCCTATTATGCTCAATATCTTTATATAAATTTTCTTCAAATTTTTCTTGATCTTGTCTAACACTATGCTTAATCTGTTTGTCCAGCTCATTTATTTCAGTTTTTCAAAGTTGTAGTTCAACCTCTCTTCCATTTCTTATATTTTTTGTCTCTCACCTTAATCAGGTATCTTGTTCTTATGGAAATATACCCCCCTGATATTGCAATCCTAGATCCTGATGTTAAACATTTTTTTTTACTTTTTCCACTCAAACAATTTATCTTTCAAAACTTTCCACATTCCATCTGCAGTTTTTCCACTGAACACCTCACTCCAGTTAGTTTTATATAGTAACTGGTTTGCTTCCCTATAATCTGTAATTAACCTTCTGTGCAATGGCTTATATTTCAGTTTGACAGAATTATCTAGCAACAAATTAACCTTTATGACCCCATGATCACTGCACATCAATGGTGGTAAAACTTGACTTGAAGTTACAGTAATTTCATTGGGAACACAAACAATATCTAGTATATTCCATCCCCTGGTAGTTTTTTTTACAATCTGAAGCATTTGTTGTTCCTGAATATACTCTTTGAATAATTTCTTTGCTAACATTGTTGAATCAATATTATTCCAGTCTGTTTCTGGTAAATTTAAGCCCCCAGCTAATATTATTCTTCCCTCCTGTGTTTCATGTAAGAAATGTATGAATTTCTCTAGGTCATCTGCACTTGACTTTGGTGGTCTGTACACGCCAACAATTGTTACATGTTCCAGGGTTGTCTTTATTGTCACAGTTACACAGTCTATAGTATTGGTGTTATCACTGAACATGTAATAATCACAAGTCTCATAGCTATCTTTAATCCCTATCATAACACTTCCAGCTGATTCTTTGTTAGAATATCTGTTACAGTAAAAACATTTATACCCTGACAGAACTGGTTTCCAGTCATTGTTCTTTAACCATGTTTCACAAACTATAACAACATCAATCTTGTGGGAACGTAGCAAATTTTCTAATAAAAAAAATATTATTAATGCTCCTAGCATTAACAGCAATCAGAAATGCTTTAAATGTTGCTATCTGTGGACTGTTACATTTTTGACCTGGCAAATATCCTGGCTAGTGTTTGTCAAATATTGCAAAATATCTGCTGCAAAAATTGTCTTCCCTGATCTAGACAAATGCATACAATCCTGTCTGAACACACGTGTGCCCAAAAGAAGGCATGGATGCTCTACACATTTCCATTTTTTTTAAAACTGGACATTTTTTCCATGTAGGTGTTTATCCAAAAAATATTTTCATTCATAGTGACCTGACAATCCTTTCTATAGGTGATTTGTAAAAAATATGTCCTAACATCAGTATAAGCTATACTATCTAGGAGGGCTGTCAGTTCCTGACTAACAGTCAGAGAATCTTTGTTGGCGACATCATTTGTACCAACATGAATAAAAACAGATCCATACCTCCTTACATTAAGTCATTCCAAGCCTTGTTTCACATCTTCTATTTTTGCTCCTGGCAAGCATAACAGTACTCAATATTCATTATCATCTCTGCAACTATAAGTATCAGTTCCTCTATTAACTGAATCTCCAATTACAATAATAGCTTTGCTGACCATCTCTGAAGAATCTTCAGCTTCTAATGCAGTTATTTCTGCTCTATCAATTGTTACGAAGGATAGATCTTCATCACTATTAGTCTTATTAATTTCACTGTTTTCATTGCGTATTAAATTCTCATCCAGCTGGCATTGTAAATCCACAGCTTGATCCATGTAGTCTGAATGGTAAAATGGAGGAAATCATAGGGAAGATACTGAAGGAAAGATGGTAACTTTCTTGTAAAATACCCACTTACAAGATATCATCGGCATGGTCTCTCATCTAGAAGACAACTTATGGTTGGATGACTAAGGAGGAAGAGGATATTAGAAATCTTACTGTCACGTACCTGAACGTATCGAATTTCTGATAGCTGACATGTGATTTTTGAGATCTCCTACAATTTAATGTCAGTATTTTTCATAAGACAATGTCAGTGTTTCAAAGCAAATGTCCTTATTAACCACCAAACTAACTAATGTGAAGCATACATTTCATACAGAAATAAACTAATTTAGGCTAAAAAAATAAACAATTTTTATAGCTTTGCAAGACAATAATAGCATTTCAAAAGTGCTACTAATGCATACTGAGAAAAGTAAGTTTTACATATGGGAAAATTATATTTCTGGTCAAGGAATATCTTCCCTGTATTTTAACTCTTTCTCAAACTAATGGGAACATTTGCTTACAAGCACCGTAGCAGCTAAACATAAGAAAATAAAATTTATAGCTAACCATTGCCTTTTGCAGGCTGAAAAGCATGGTCATTGGGTCATATCTCAACCAACTAATATACAACTAATGGACAAAGCAAATAAAGCAGAGGCCCCTTATATTACTGGACAGAAACATCACAGTATATATATATATATATATATATATATATATATATATATATATATATATATATATATATGTATATATATATATATGTATATATATATATATATATATATATATATATATATATGTATATATATTATACACACTTCAGCTACATTTTTTGTTAATTCATACAGGGGCAAATGAGTACTGATAAAGTAAATTGCTTAGATTTGTCATTTCCCTCCAGATGTGAAGATCGTTATTCCAGAAAACACCTATTTTGCATTATTAAAGCAGATTGCTTTCACTTGTGTTGCAGAGCAAACCTGTTCTCTCTTGCTACATTCTCAAATGTAATCTCTGATCACAAGCTAGAAGCTCCTTCTTTATTATTACAGGAGTGTAATTCTTGGCTTTAGCTGATTGTTACATTTGAAGAAAGACATCAACACCATGTGAAAAAAATGGGAAAAGGAGTTGCAGCTGGCTGTCTGGCTGGATGGCTGGATGGATGGATAAGATTCATTCAGACTGGGATTTATGATCTCTGAGGCCCTACCTTATCAAAACTTAAATATATCTGTCTTATATAAAATAGAAGTCATACATCCCTGTTTAACCTTGCATTCACCCAATATTCATCAACTGGATATTTGCCAAGAAAACTGCATGTTTAAATTATACAATTTAGACATTTTTGCAGTCTAAGCATGAGGTCTGTAAGGCTTGACTTAGGCACTGATTAGTAAATTCAAATTTTTTACAGAATAATCTGCATTCTGCTTCAGCCATTAACATCAGGATAAAGAACTCTTATTTTTTTATTTTGCTATTGGCATATATTTACCAGTAAAGTACAACTGGCCAAGAGATCCATTTTCAACAGATGCCCAGGAAGAAAAGCTCCACAACAGTTAAACACAATGAGTTTAAAACAAGTTTAAAAACAGTTACATGATTAAAGTTAACATATTACATTAGTACTAAGTAAAGTAACTAAAACAGTTATAGTACTTTATTGTGTAGCTAAACAGCTGCTAGTGAAATAAACTCAGAATGAAATTGATGAAAAGGAATAAAAAAAGATCATTCTAGGGTACAAAATTACTCTAAAGCCTATATACAGAAATGAATACACTCATCAAGTTGGTTGAATAGCCATAAAGGGAAAATATGGTAAGGAGGAAATGGAGTGAGTAAATGTAATTGAAGTATAACTGATGTCAGGTGGGTGGCGTGAATAGTTCTTTCTACAATTTAATAGCTGGTATCATTAAAATTTAGTCAATTTTTGATAAAAAAGTAGCCCATTAATTAATTCCCAGATATTATCATGATAATAAACTACACTGTTAGAAGACATAAAATTAACATTCAAGTAGATTTTGTGTCTGAAGTGTCTACCGTGAAAAACAAAAGTGATGGCCGTCATGTTTGCTTAGCTTGCTCTATACTCTTTGAGCAGAACTCTGTTGTTTAATAGATTTCTCTCTGGAAACTAGACAGTGAACATAGTCTAAAAAAGATTTAAAGACCCAAAGGAAGTTAATGTTTGTTAAACCTGTTGTGCCAATGTATCCTGTTAAGGAAGTGACATTGATGGAGTGAATGGAGAGCTGCAATTATGCTCCAAAATTAATGAAATAACATGCTCATTAAGGACTCTCCCCAGCAATGTTAATTACTAGTCTTGCACATTAACAGTGCCCACCAGTCCTGAAAGAAGAGTGACATGAAACCATTAAACACATTAAACAGTTTCTTCTTTTTTTCACTCTGAATGAAGTCTTTGCTGGCTTCCTGATGCTCTTCTTTGTTGGTTTCTCTCTGTGGGGAAGTTGTTAGTATATTGTGGCTTTCTAAACTACTGCACTGCTAGTTTTTGTTTTCTCTCACTTTTGTAGTACACAGAAACATGCAAAGCTCCTTGCTCTACAATGAATTATGATCAGGTCTTTCTAAACATAATTTGGGATATTATGTGTTTTTGACATGGAAGCTAAGATTGGACTCTTGTACTTTGCTCTCAAGGTGAATTTCTTGAAATCCATATCCTAAACGCATAAAATCCTGATTATGATCAGAGACCTGATTATAATCCTCTGTAAAATGTAACTTTACCCTAAGAAACAAAGTTGTGTAAATACAGAATGTTTAGAGGAAGTCCTATAAAGATACACAGCCCATCTTTGAAGAATGATGAAAAACACCCCTCTACCTCCTTATACTGAAGTTTAATATTCATTGGCTGTTAGAGAACCTTCCTTCAAATGTATGCATTGTCTTTCATCTAAAACAAAGCACTGTCAGATTATAGTACAAAGATGCCCACATCTTAACATAGACTATTTCTCTGCACTGTAAGACTGCAAGTAATGAACTTCCTATGCATCTTTACTGTTTTATGGCAAACTAGAACATCTAGACTTGCAGGAATTCCTAAAAAAAAAAAAAAAAAAAAAAAATGTAGTCCATGTTTATCTGATGGTTGCATGACATACTGTAACCAATGCTACCCCTAGCATATTTTCTTAGTCAAAATGGGACTTTTCCCTTTATATGTTACTAATGGCTATTCCTAAGAGGGCTAGATCTAGTCTAAAATCCACTTAAATATTTTATTAGTAGTAGCAACGTTCTTTTCCAAACTTTAATTTTAGTAAATCTCTTAGCTGATTGAAAATAAATTGATTGCATAATATTTTTGAAAATGATTTTCAGTGTATTTCTTCATTGCCTTTTGCTAGGAATATGAAATCAATAACTTTTTTGCAAACTGTTTCAGCTTTTGATCTAGGTCTCTGAATTGAGATACCAGAACAGCTAATATGACAATACACACTTTGCCCTCCTCTACTTACCTTTCTCAATCATGTAATCATTATATTGCATTAAGTGACATGATGTGTTTCTGTCAACGGTTATCTTCTCAAAGAGAATTATACAAACCTGTGTTTAACTTTGGCAATGATATATACATACTAATTGATTCTGTAACTGGCAAGGATATTGCACAGGATCAAAAGATCCTATAAAATTTCAGATTTAGCTTACCTTAATTGTTGTGTGTTTGGTTTTGTTGACCTGAAATACTTTTCACCATTTACTTGAAGTATTCCTCCAAATTTCACAGTTGTTCAGTGATACCAGGAGCATAATTTGTGCTATAAAATTTGAAAGCTTTTGTGTAAATGATCAAACACTCAGTGCAAACAAAATATAGTATAATTTATTGATAATAAGAAGCAGAAAAAAGCACCAAAAGGTAAACTGCTGAAACAAAAAACACCATAGCAGGCCCCAAACCTTTTGTATAGTCCAGGATATATGAAATAACTGTTGAAGTATCACAGCACAAACAATTCCACACGAACTTCAGGCTCCAAACCTTTTTTAATTGTCCAGGATATATGAAAAAAGCTGTTAAAATGCCACAGCACAAACAATTCCACAAGAAGTTAAATGCTTTTACTTAGGTCTATCTTTTTTTTGGTTATTCACTAAGGGGCTTCAGTATGTCCCCACCAGATCCTTGAGCACAGTAAATTCTCTCATTGAATTGAAATTATTCATGAGAAAGTTAAATTTAAAATGTTTATTTAAGATCACAACAGGACAAATCAATGAAAAGTACCTACAACCCCCCTTTAAATCACACTTTAAAAGTTTTTGAAGAGCTGGTAGAACATGAGGTAAGAAGGCTGAACAATAGACCAACAGCTGTGACTAAATTTTTGGAAAGTGACAAAAGAGTGGTTGAAAAGCTGAAAAATAGAGGTTGCAGAGTAATGAAACCTGAAAAAGGGGGTGGGGTGCTACTAATGGATGCCATTGATTATAAGGATGTTGGAAATTTTAAATGATGAATGCAAATACAGTATTGTTTTTAGAAATGAAGTCTTTATAACCTATTCTAAGGTGCACTACTTTATTACACTACATTTTTTTCAGGGTACTATAGATAAAAACTTATTAGACTATTTAACAGTAACTAGGCCGAAGATCCCAGTAGTATTTAGAATCCCAAAGACACACAAAAATGTGGAGAAGCCTCCTTTTACACCAATAGTGGCAGAAATGGGCTCCAAACTTGAACCCTTGGCTAAATATGTAGACACAATGTTGAAATGTTATGTAGCATCTTTAAAACATATTTCAAAGGACACCTGGGATTATTTAAGTAAAGTCACCTATGATAAATATGAAAATGAAGTATACCAAACGGACAACAGAGAGAACAATTTTAACTGACTTTTCGGGGAAATCAATATGGCCCAAGAAACGTCCGAGAGAAGCATACTATGACCGAACAAGGGATGGATAGCAACAACAGCATTTTAAAAAAGGTAAATGGTGATGTGCCGTTTACAAATGACTCTGATAGTTATGTGGTCAGTTTATCTGGCTATAATCTTAATAATGTAGAATGTTTGTTTGTGTCTTTCGGCTTTTTCCCGGTTAGGGGTTGCCACAGCGGAACTCCGGTCCGCTAATGATTGGCAGTAGAGTTTTACGTGCTGGCTTGCTGGGCCTAACGCACAACCTTCAATGAAGGAACGCCTGTACATGCATGTCGTCACACAGAAGACGCTCTAACTGAGAATCGAACGGGCAATGTCTAACTGTGAGGCGACAACGCTACCGCAGCACCACCACCACAGCATAATCTTAATAATGTAGAATATGCTATGTTAAACTGTGGCCTTAAATTTGTACCTGTGGTAATACCTAGGTTACATGAGATTAAGATTGATTTGTTTAGATTTATTAGAAAATTACATCTTAAATATTTCTTTGAAAATTCAGATGCGATTGTTGAATCAGTTTTAAATTGTAGTATGAGTTCTAATGAATCACAAAATGAGAGTTTTTATTCCTGCTGTTCTTACATGGAAGTGAGTGCATATACATCGTTTGATACAAGCAAGATAACCTGTAAAAAGTGATTTTCTTCCTCCCTTCCTACATGAAGGAATTCAACATTTTTACACTAGGCTACAGTTTGTATTAGAAAAAAGTTTATGGAATTTACAAATGATGAGTTTAAATTTAATAAAAGAAGAGTGGAAAACGCTTAAAGGGTTAAGTGCTAAGCAGGACATTATTTTTAAACCTGCTGATAAAGGTAATAAGTTAGTTATTATGAATCATGATCAGTATATAAATATGTGTAATAAGCATTTGAAGGTTGAAAACACATATGAAAAAGTAGAGATGGTTATGTATATTGAAGTGGTCGAAAAATATGTGAATCTAATAGAAAAAGGTGGGAGATTGGGCTATTTCTCTAATAAAGATGTGAAGAAAACGTTTGGGGTGTCAGGATGTACAATGGCACATTTTTAACTGTCTCCTGAAAATCCACAAATCAGTAAATAACCCTCCTGGGTATCCTATTGTGTCTGGGAGGGAGTATTTTCTGTATAAAATAGGTAAATGTTTACATTTTTACTTATTGCCTAAAGTTCAACTCCTACCCACTTATATTCAAGATGTATTTGACTTTTTGAATAAGATCCAAACAGTACAATGGGAACAGAATATGTACTGGATAACATTAGATGTCAAAAGTCTTTATACAAATATTAGTCACCAGTTTGGGTCGGAAGCTGTCAGATTTTTCTTGGGAGAAAGTCCAGCAACTGAATTTGTTATAGAATTATTGGACTTTTGTTTCAAAAATTATTTCTTTATTTTTGGGGCAGATTTATTTAGACAGAAAAAAGGAACAGCAATGGGAGCATCTTTTGTCCCCTCATATGCCAATCTAAGCATGGGTTTCGTTGAAAATGAATATGTTTATAGAAGCAGATTTTTCCGCAAGCATGTCATTTTATATCATAGAGTCATAGATGACTTGATTTTCCTGTGTAAGGGTGGTAAAAATGAAATAGAAAGGTTTATTTACATGCTGGGGAATAATAGATTTAGACTGGAATTTGATGGACTAAAGGTGGGTAAAAGTGTTCCTTTTCTGGATGGTAGTGATAACGAAAAAAAAATACTAGAGTATATAGGAGATTTGAAAATGGAACACAGTTTGTAAGGGCTGAAAGTTGCCATTCTCCTCATACCATTAGTTCTATACCTTTTGGAGAATTTATACGTATATATAGACTATGTAATAATGAAGTTGACTATAAGAAGGAAATGAAGAACACTGTAAATATGTTTAAAAGGAGAGGTTTTGATCAGGTAATGTTGGAAGGGTGTTGGAGAAAATTCTTAAAGGAATATATTTTCAACACAACAAGAAAACAGTCAGTAGGAAAATCATGTTTAAAGAAAAAAACTGGTCAACAAATGATATATATTTTACCACAACATTCATCAGTTTTAGCACTATACTTAAAAAAGTGCTACAGTGTCATTGGGCATATACTGAACGTTTAAATGACATTTGTGGAAAGATTAGGGGTCCCTATTATGTCCTATAGAAGAAAGAGAAATCGTAAAGACCTATTAGTCAAGTCCAAAATAATAGTTCCTGTGCGGAGTATACAGAGAGGTTTAAGCAGATTAGGCACTATTGCTTGTGGTAAATGCAAAGCATGTAATTTTATTACTCAGAGTTTCAGACAAATTAATGGCCATGTGTTTGTAGTGAAGGACAGGTTTTGTTGTCTTACTGAGGGCATTATGCCCTCAGCTGTCCATGTAAAAAATATTATATAGGTGAAACTAAAAGATCTTTTAAAACAAGATTATTAGAACATGTTAGAGATATAGCCCGAAATAAAAGTGAGAGTGCTATAGCGAATCATTTTAATAAAAAAAAGATGAAGGTAATAGTGAGGATCGTAGTGGCACTAATTTACAGAAAATTAAGATGTATAGTGATGAAAATGACTTAAAGAGCAGATTGTTGACAAAAGAGTCAACTTATATTTTAAAATTTAACACATTGTCACCCAATGGGTTAAACAATGAAGTAAATTGAAGATGTTTTATTTAATTTTGTGAATCTGATTATGTTGTGATGTCATAAATTGTTTAATTGATGGATGTATTTAGGCAGGCTGTGATTTGTAATTGTTATACTCCTTGAAGGCTTGCAGTAGCCGAGATATCAGAGTGCATGTTTTATTAAAAAAATGGTGTTGGAACACTAGCTGGTGGTTTTACTTGAATCCTGGTCTTTCTATTGTGTGGTGTAGATGAAGATGAAGTATGTATGGTGACTATTGATGTGATAGAACTATTCCCTAGCATCCCTTATTTTGAGGGGATGGAATGGTTTCAGGACCTTTTGAATGAAATAAGTTATTTGACTAATGAACAGAGGAACTTAACTGAATTTATGGAATTAATACTGAAAAATAAGGTCATGTGTTTTGCAGGGGAATATTATAATCAAGAGAAAGATGTTGCTATGGAGGTCCCATGTGCCCCCAGTATGGAAACCTGGTTTTATATTATTGGGAGAGGAAGTTCATTTTTGAAACACCTTGGAACAATTATATTTCCTTATACACCAGATGTTTAGACGATATTTGTATTTTCTGGAGGGGGACACAAACCCAGTTAAATCAATTTTTGGAATACATTGGTAATACAACTTCCTTTTTGAAATTTACTTGGCACACTTCACAAGAATTCATTAATTATTTAGATGTGACTATATATAAGGTTAGGGAAGAGAAGAAATTCCACTCCAAGATTTTCCAAAAACCCACGCACTCAAACTCCTACTTACATTTTGAGAGTGAGCACCCCTATATTCAAAAGAAGGGTATTATTAAGGGGCAATTAATTAGGGCATCAAGGATGTGCAGTGAGGATCGGGTTTTCTTAGAGGAAATGAAGGTGATGAAGGGGTTCTTCTCAGAGAGAGGGTACCCCGAGAATTTGATTAATCAATTGATGAAAGAAGTGAACCAAGAAAGGAAAGGAAAATATGACCCAATTTTGTGGAAAACTTTACCACAAAGTAATCATAATATGGAAAATAAAGGGCTGAATTATGAAATACCATTTATAAACACACACACACACACACACACACACACACACACACACACACACACACACACACACACACACACACACACACACACACACACACACATTTTATTCCAGTGAAATTGAGAACATCATTAGGAAGTAATGGAAACTTTTGGTTATAAATAGCGAAACCAGCAAAATTATTCCATCAGTACCAACATTTATTAAAAATATATGAATTTAAAGGAAATGTTGGAAAACCATGGTAGTGATAAAAGTACAGTTAGACCCCACAAGAACGGCAGAATATATAAGTGTGTTTTTTGTCAACAACGTAGTAACATTCTAGAGCAGGAAAGTATTAGTATCCCATCCAGAAAGTTTAAAATGAAATTTAAGGAGCATTTTAATTGCAATAGCAAAGGGGTTGTGTACATCAGCATCTGTCAGACATGCCTTAGCTTTTATATAGGCAAGACAGACAGGCCATTGAAAAGAAGAATGTATGAGCCCTTGCATGAGATCTCCCAGAAAAAAAAAGATACAAATGCCTTATTTAGACACAAGAAAAACTGTAGGAATTGTATTTTCAAGTTCTCTGTACTTGAACAAATGAAACTCGATACAAGAGATGGACTGTCGGAAGCCCTTTTAGAATACAAAGAACTATACTGGCAGCTTAGGCTGGATTCAACTAAAAAAAGGGACTGAATGATCATGTTAGTATTAACAGTGTCTTTAAATTAAGGGCAGCTAAACTTTAGAAAAAGTAAAGAGTATATGCATTCATTTTGTTTGTTATTGTTTTAAAAGAAGGATTCATGACAGCATGTATTTTATAATGGCAGCTAGAATATGTGTTTTCATTTTGGTTACTACTGTTTTAACACAAGGGTTTACTATATCATATATTTTACTGTGGCTTTAAATAATGCAGGGGAATGAATTTATTTAATTAATTATGCATGAGATGTTAGTATTGACTGACAATTTTTGAATTTGTTTAAAAGTGGCTGATTGATTTTATTCCATGTTCTGATGAAGCTTGGGATAGATCTAAGTGAAAGCGCTGATCTCAGACCTCTCAACCGTACCGAATTCCTTGGCAAATACCGGTTTTGAGGGCAAATTATTGGGGTGCCACGAATTTCCGCAATGGCCCCTTTAATTTCCGATTTTTCTGTTTGTTTGTTTTTTTATTTTTTTTTTTAAAAACTCAAATTGACATCATCACGTGCAGGGCGTGCATGACGTCAGCTTCTGTACACCGGTGCACAGCACATCTTTCTTCCCTGTCTCGGCTCCTCCACCCTCCAGGTAAAAAAAAACTAAGACAAATGCAGCTTTATTTTATTTTATTTATTTATTCACTTAACAGCTGCAGGCTTAGCTTTAGCAGCTTGTTGTGATTAGTTTTGGCGGCTTCAAAAGAAATGTATGTGTTGTGTGTCACTCGTGTGCTTATTTTATTTACTTAACGGCTGCAGGCTTAGCTTTAGCAGTTTCTATGTAAAATGTGATTACTTTTGGCACTGGCAGGCAGTTACAAAAACGTACATGATATCGTGTGCTTATTTTATTTATTTAATGGCTGCAGACTTAGCTTTAGCAGGTTCTATGTAAAATGTGATTACTTTTGGCACTGGCGGGCAGCTACAATACAAATGTACGTATCGTGCTTATTTTATTGACTTAATGGCTGCAGACTTAGCTTTAGCAGCTTGTTGTGATTACTTTTGGTGGCTACAAAAGAAACGTACGTACTGTGTCACTCGTGTGCTTATTTTATTTACTTAACAGCTGCAGGCTTAACTTTAGCAGCAGCTTCTTCTATTTAAAATGTGAACTGATTACTTTTGGCGGCTATAAAAGTACGTACTTAACGGCTCCATGCTTAGCTTTATCAGCAGCTTCTATTTAAAATCTGATACTTTCGGTGTCTACAAACATACTTAAGGTGTGGTGTGTGCTTGTTTTATTTACTTAGTTGTCTCTTGTGATTGCGTGGCAAATCCAGGTAATCTGATTTATGAATGCTGCTGGAATGGATGCTACATGCTAAACATTCTGCTCTTTGCAGGTATGTTTATCCATTTGATTTTGATTCTCTTTCATGGACTCAAAGACCATTGAATTGAAAGTTGTAATAGACGTGAACTGAAGACTAAAAAGAGCTCAAGATGGTTTTATACCGATTCTAATTTAAGGTTGACAGCTGAAGGGTATATCAGAAACTGGCATTTAAATTACAGCTATCACATCACTAAGCTTTGATTGTGCTACTTTGCATTAGTGAAACAGATACTCTGCAATGTTATTTTCTTTACACACTGAATTTATTTGTGTGCTTTCTTGTTAAGGCTACTTACTGTGGGTCTAGATTGTGCTTTTTGCATGAAAACAAGGAGTAGAGTTCTTATTTTTGTACTGCTATTTAGCATTGTTCTGTTGGAGATTGGAGTTTGGAAAATAATAAATGTAATAAAATTAGTTATCAAAGCTAGAACCCTAGGTGAAGAATGACTGGATAAGGATAGGCTGAAAACAAACCTATTTCTATTATTTACATTTTTTGTGTGAGCCTGATGGTTCAGCTACTTGATAGTTTTATAAAAGGATCATCTCTGGCCTGGAACAGTATATTTTATTTATTTTAGTACAAGTGAAGGTCATATACAGCTAATTAATGCTATGCATGGTCAAATATGCATTGTCCAGATTTTTTGCATTATATATTTGGTCTGTTACTCATACATCTTTGGTTTTCTGGAGGTCTCTGAGGATCAAAATCATTAAATAATAAGGTAAGGGCTGCATACTTTTACTTAACAGTGGCTACAAATGTTGGTGTTATAGTTTATTTATTTACTTAATGGTTGCAGAGTGCAGACTTAGCTTAACTTTTACTTAACAGCAGGAGAAATGTACGTGTGCACGCGTACAGGCTTGCAGCAGCATCTTCTTTTATTTATTTCCTGCGTGTGCTTAATATTTGTGTGATTAGCAGAACACAGAAACAGCTTCTTTTATTTATTTACTACTTAGCTGAGTGCGCTTAATGTTTATGTGATGCAGCTTCTTTTATTTACCTACTTAGCTGCAGAGAATATGAAAGCAGGAGAAACGAACATACGTGTGCTTACATTACTTTTGCTTAACTGCAGGACAATGTGATTACATTTTGCTGAAGTGTATATTTCTGGAATGTTTGGCTCATACCTTTAGTCTGTTCCTCTTAAAACTTGTGGTTTTCGGGCAAGTCAGTGAGAACTGAATTCACTAAATAAGTCTTCCTATCTTTCAGGAAATGCATGGTAACACAAAACATTTTATTCTAGCAGCTTTTCTAAGATTATACAAGCAATGTTTAAAATGTGTCCCTCCCTGGTTTTGGGCTTTTGTCACCCCCCAATAAAATTTGGCTTTTTCCAGATTTTTTGTGCTGCATAGTTTTTCAGGGGGAGAGAAGTTTAATGCTACTTATGCCAAGTCAGTTTGTGTTGTTAGTAGCACAACAGGTAGAATGCTAGCTTTTGATGCAGAAGGCTGTGGGTTCTACTCCCACAGTATGTAGATGTATTGCTGATACTGTACTGTGTATTGTACTCTTAAAGGAGGTGGTGGTGGATGTTGCAGTCCTGAGAATGTCCTCTTTGGCGGAGGTACTTATTGATTCCTCAAGGGCAATGGGCACTTTATTTGTAGATGAAACAATGAAATATTAAGTTGTTTGCTAGCAGCAATTTCTTCATTAGTTACAGATCTTACAGATCTCTTGAATGTGGAATTATTTAGATGACTTTTACTTCAGCAGAGATTGTGCATATTTACTGATAATGGTAGATTGTAGAAGTTTGAGTAGACTTTAAGATGGAAATGTTCTGAATTGGGCAGTTTTGTCATTATTAGTTCATGCATTTTGTTTCATTGTTTACTGGAAAAATGTTCAGAACAATAAATTTAAACCGTGCTCTAACAAGTGTGCTGCATTATACAAGGAATGTAATTTAATACAGTCAGGAAGGTGTATCAAAGAACACATGTATGTTTCGTGTGCATGGGGCCTATGATTTGAAAACAGCCCAAAAGTAATCCTTATCCGCCACTGGCCAGATGCATTTTCTTTGAATGTGGGTTTCAATGCTGTTTTAATGAATGTGAGTTTCAAGGGCAGAGAAGTTTTAATGCTATGTTTATTTTTATTGTGAGACAGTATTGCTTTGTTTCAATATTGCTTTGTTTAGCAGATGTCTATATTAGTATTTGTGCATTGTGCTATAAAATGTAAAAATAAAATCCAAATAATCAATGTAGAAGTAAAGCAGTAAGCACATTAATGTTTATGGTAAATGGGGCAAAATAGCCAGGTAATGGGACACTGGCATGGCTGCAGGGGGACTCTAGTACCATATTTTGATTGTCTGTTCTTCAGTTTGCATTTAAAAGTTGATATCCCACAATTCCACTGGAGTGGGTGGGGTTACATATTCATGTATGCTAATTTTATGTTAATCAGTGTACAGATTTGTACCTATTTTTCATGGGCCTTGTCTAGGGTTAAAACAAAGACACTTGGTAGAGAAAACCACTTTATAAAACAAAGCAAAGCTTTCAGGTAGAACCCTTCTTCAATACTAATACATACACATCAAAAATTCACAGTTTAAATACAGGTCAACAGTCACATGACCAGCAGCCCAATGAAATCATGTGACAACACAAACACAAAATAAATTACAAGGTATACAATGTAATTCATGTTATAAAACGTATTCTAAAAGCATAAAAATATAAGGAATATAAAAAAGGAATATAAAAAAATTCATTCAATATTCATATACATTTTTATCACAGTCTAGTGTTATGTAATTTAGCTAATATCGGTTTAAGGCTAACCATGCTATTCAAACCTGGAGGTGAATCTGCAGCAAATCTTAAAATCCACTCATACTCCTTAGTCTCTAGGTGGTTATTAATATCACCACCTCTTAATGTAGGATATACAATGTCAATCACCCTAAAACTAAATTTATGCTCTTTACCAAAACTAGATGAATGCTTAAACAAAGCATTTTTATCATAACATCTCCTGATCTCCGATTTATGTTCAGTGATGCGTTCCTTTAGTTTACAGTTAGTCTTACCTACATCAAATGAAGGACATGAGACACATGTAGCCAAATAAACAACAAAAGACGTATTACAGGTAGCAGATACTTTAAACCTAAAAGTTCTACCATTGGTAGGATGTACAAAAATGTCACTATCATTATTATAAATATCCACACAACATACACAATTAAAACACTTGTAAGTACCATAATTCACTGAGATGGGTACGTGCATGGATCTACAAAAATCCTTATAACATAATAAGCTCTTTAGGGTCTTCATGTTTCTATACGCGAAGCATGGTTTATCACCTAAAATAGCCTTCAGTTCATCAGAGGCTATAAGAATGGCCCAATTCTTAAATATAATCTGTTTAATAGAGCTTGTCATTACATTAAAAGAAGTAACATACCTAATAGCTACCTTTTGGTTGTTCCTTATATTATCAGTATTGCTCAAATTAGCCAAACCTTCTAAAAAAGTTGGTTTCAAAGAGGTCTTTCTATCTACCACTATGTTATGTTTTAAACTAGATAATAAATGTGCATCATATCCACTAGATATAAAATCATCTGTCATCTCATCCAACTGCAAGGAGAATACACTGTCATCAGTATTTAATCTGCTTATTCTACTAAATTGAGACTTAACTATGCCTTTAAACGTGTGCGGTGCATGAATACTACCATAATGGGTATATCTACCAGAGTAAACATCTTTCCTATGCATACTAGTATATATAAAGCTTTCATTCATCTGCAATCTAACATCTAAAAAGACTATAGTGTTATCAGATGTTTCCATTTTAAATTTTAAAAAATTTGTAGTTGAATTCAAATAATTCAAAAAGTCATTTAATTCATCCAATATCATAAAACAATCATCCACAAAACGTTGGTAAAAGCATATTTTGTTGTATTTGCAATTGTATGGTATCCCTAAAATTCACAAATCCTTGGTGAATCCACCGATGAGACCTACTGTGTCAGGTGGTGGTTGGGTAACTGAACCAATTTCGTTATATCTACAAAGGCAGTTGCAACCATACTTACCTCATTGTGTTACTATTTTATGGGATACCTCTGATTTATTGTGCAAATTACGTTTATGGCATAATAGCATGAAAGATGCACCAGAAAAGTGTAAGCATTATTTTGTAACACTAGATATTGTCTCCCTTTTTACTGTTATTCCTAATGATATTGGTCTTGAATTATTGAGAGAATTTTTAGTTTCACAACCTAATCCAAACATTAGACATATTGAAAACATCTGCTGTCTTATGGACGTAGTATTGAAGAATAATGCATTTTTATTTAATGACTCTTTGTTTCTTCAGCTTACTGGGGTAGCCATGGGTACCTCGATAGCTAATACTTATGCTAACTTGGTTCTCTATCAATGGGAGAAGAATTACATCTATAATGATAGAAATCATCTTGTTAACAAAATATGCTTTTACCAATGTTTCGTGGATGATTGTTTTATGATATGGGGTGGCACATTGGATGAATTAAATGACTTTTTGAATTATTTGAATTCAACTACAAATTTTTTAAAATTTAAAATGGAAACATCTGATAATACTATAGTCTTTTTAGATGTTAGATTGCAGATGAATGCAGGCTTTATACATACTAGTATGCATAGGAAAGACATTTACTCTGGTAGATATACCCATTATGGTAGTATGCATGCACCGCACACATTTAAAGGCATAGTTATGTCTCAATTTAGTAGAATAAGTAGATTAAATACTGATGACAGTGTATTCTCCTTGCAGTTGGATGAGATGACAGATGATTTTATATCTAGTGGATATGATGCACATTTATTATCTAGTTTAAAACATAACGTAGTGGTAGATAGAAAGACCTCTTTGAAACCAACTTTTTTAGAAGGTATGGCTAATTTGAGCAATACTGATAATATAAGGAACAACCAAAAGGTAGCTATTAGGTATGTTACTTCTTTTAATGTAAGGACAAGCTCTATTAAACAGATTATATTTAAGAATTGGGCCATTCTTATGGCCTCTGATGAACTGAAGGCTATTTTAGGTGATAAACCATGATTCGCGTATAGAAACATGAAGACCCTAAAGAGCTTATTATGTTATAAGGATTTTTGTAGATCCATGCACGTACCCATCTCAGTGAATTATGGTACTTACAAGTGTTTTAATTGTGTATGTTTTGTGGATATTTATAATAATGATAGTGACGTTTTTGTACATCCTACCAATGGTAGAACTTTTAGGTTTAAAGTATCTGCTACCTGTAATACGTCTTTTGTTGTTTATTTGGCTACATGTGTCTCATGTCCTTCATTTGATGTAGGTAAGACTACCCGTAAACTAAAGGAACGCATCACTGAACATAAATCGGAGATCAGGAGATGTTATGATAAAAATGCTTTGTTTAAGCATTCATCTAGTTTTGGTAAAGAGCATAAATTTAGTTTTAGGGTGATTGACATTGTATATCCTACATTAAGAGGTGGTGATATTAATAACCACCTAGAGACTAAGGAGTATGAGTGGATTTTGAGATTTGCTGCAGATTCACCTCCAGGTTTGAATAGCATGGTTAGCCTTAAACCGATATTAGCTAAATTATATAACACTAGACTGTGACAAAAATGTATATGAATATTGAATGAATGTTTTATATTCCTTATTTTTATGTTTTTAGAATATGTCTTATAACATGAATTACATTGTATACCTTGTAATTTATTTTGTGTTTGTGTTGTCACATGATTTCATTGGGCTGCTGGTCATGTGACTGTTGACCTGTATTTAAACTGTGAATTTTTGATGTGTATGTATTAGTATTGAAGAAGGGTTCTACCCGAAAGCTTTGCTTTGTTTTATAAAGTGGTTTTCTCTACCAAGTGTCTTTGTTTTATCAGTATTCTGCAGCTAGTGTTTTTTATTTTTTACCTTGTCTAGGGTTACCACCTGTCCCACTTTGTGAGGGACAGTCCCTCTTTGGGCAGTTGTGTCTTGACAAAAAATTGTAAAAATGGCAAATGTCCTGAGAGTTTAGGACAAAATTATTTCCTATATTTTATGTAATAGCTGCATAAAACAGTTATTCTGTATCTAAAATTCCTAAATGCTATAAGAAATAGAATAAGCAACTAAAATGCTACAAGAATAAGCTTTTATTTAGGCAAAAAAGTCAAGTTCTGTCTTTTGTACTGACCGTGAGTATGTGTTGGCCTGTAAAATCTGATGTTTGTACCAAAAATGTCCCACTTTGGCCATTTGAAAAGGTGACAACCCTAGCCTTGTCCAGATTTTTGATGATTCCAGGTTGAGAGGTATGGCTTATCTTCTTATGGAATTGTTTGTGCTGTGGCATTTTTAACAGTTTTTTCATATATCCTGGACTATTAAAAAAAGGTTTGAAGCCTGAATTTCTTGTGGAATTGTTTTGCTGTGATATTTCAACACTTATTTCATATATCCTGGACTATACAAAAGGTTTGGAGCCTGCTATGGTGTTTTTTGTTATTGATTATAAGATTTACAGTCTTTAATCATTTGACTGCTAATATATAGACTTAATGGTTCACTATTGAAATGCTGGGACTTGTAATGCCAAGTTCTGAAATACTGAAAACAGTTGAAGATACAGGAGAAGAGGGAATACTGATCATTATACAATGCCTCCTCTAAAACGTGCACGCTGATTGGCCAGCCCAACCAGCGTGCCCGTTGTAAATCCCTCAATATACTAACGGAAAAAGGTCTGGTCGCCCGGACTTTTTCCGTTAGTATAAAACACTGTCTCGCTATGTTAAAAGAGTTTAACATAGCGACACAGGTTTAAAAAAAGCAACGCAGATCTCCGTTGCTTTTTTTAAAGCTGTCTCGCTATGTTAAACTCCTTTAACATAGCGACACAATGTAAAAGCAACGGAGATCTTGTGATCTCCGTTGCTTTTTAAACCTGTCTTGCTATGTTAAATGAGTTTAACATGCGAGACAGCTTTAAAATAAGCAGCGGAGATCTCCGTTGCTTTTTTTTTAAACCTGTCTCGCTATGTTATACCCATTTAACATAGCGAGACAGTAAAAAGCAACGGAGATCTTGCGTTCTCTGTTGCTTTTGCCCAGAGCTCTGATGTACTGCGTAGGCATGCGCAGTACATCAGAACTGCCGCGGAACACCAGACAGCTGCGGAAGGGCAGCAAAGAGGCATTATACAATGCCATTATTTAAGAAAAGTAATTATTTCTTTTCTTAAATAATGTCATTGTATAATAGCAATAACCCACTTCTGGGTGTGGGTAATGCTGGATTTACCCACGGTTGTCTTTGTTTGGTCCCTCGGGCTTTGCCCTTGGGACCAAACCACGCCAACCGTGGGTAAATCCAGCATTACCCACACCCAGGCGTGGGTTATTGCTATATTACTCTTCTCCTTTAGTCGTGATTTTTATAGGAGTCCAACACATTTCCAGCCTCCAAAGTGAGGGGCTAGCTATCTGTGCCATCCAAACAGACATTCACACACACACACACACACACACACACACACACACACACACACACACACACACACACACACACACACATATATATATATATATATATATATGCAGTATCTATCTATGTGTGTACATATATATATATATATATATATATATATATATATATATATATATATATATATATATATATATATATGGATTCGTATCACTTCACTGAAAGACCATTTCACTGATTTCACTAACACCCATTTCACTGAGACCTAATCACCTAGAGTTCATTTCCCTGAAAGTTCATTTCACCTAAAACTCATTTCACTGACAAGTAGTACTGTAAGGCAAGTCAAAGGTATATGTCATTTTCCCCACTGCAGTGTGAGCCTGGTGTTAGTATATATAGTTGGGGGGTGTGGGGAGCACAGCCCCCCACATTGGGGTGTGTGCGGGGCATAGCCCCCCCCTTAATTTGGTTTTCTGTTCTCTGGTTTTGTTTTAGATTATTTGGTAAAACCCACCACACCCCCCCCCAACTATATATACTAACACCAGGATTACACTACAGTGGGGAAAAGGACATATACCTTTGACTTGCATTAGACTACTACTTGTCAGTGAAATTAGTTTTAGGTGAAATGAACTTTAGGTGATTTGGTCTCAGTGAAATGGTCTTTCAGTGAAGTTATACGAATCCATATATATATATATATATATATATATATATATATATATATATATATATAGATAGATATAGATAAACCATCTCCAAGATCAAAATACTTTTGGAGAAGGTAATATCCTAATAAATGCCAGTCTTAAATTTAGTATGTATAAGTCCAGGTGTCCAGCACTTTGGTCATTCAGTCTCCACTAATCTGGTACTTGTCAATTTTAAGTGGTTACCACAATTAACTTTGCTTACAAATATGGGTGTATTATTACATAAACAATCAGTTTATTTATAATAAAATTAAAATATAATTATCCTCCGAAGGATACTTTTGATAAAGCTGCTACCTATGCTTCTGATTTCTACTCCCACTTAAACAGTTGTATTGATAAGGTAATCCCATATCTGCAGCAAACATAATAAGAAGTTTAAAAACAACCCGCTGTGGTGGAATATCCATATAAACAAATTATAACATTAATACTTTCTTTAACTATGTCAAGAAGTTAAAAACTAAACCCAATATTGTTCAGAGCTAGTCCACAATAATACTATGTTCTTTGACTCAAAGAAAATAGCTAATTTATTACAAATTGTACTCCACCCACAGTTATAGCTATCCCACAGGTTCACAGTCTCAGCAACCCTCTTCAATTGCTATGGAACAAGTTCTCTCAGCCCTGTAAATAACTAAGAATACTTCATCCATGGGTCCTGACAACATACCAGGTTACCTGATTATCAGTGCCAAAAATGGCCTTTCTGAACATCTACTTATACTGTTTAATCTAAAGCTTTCCCTTGGTTACATTCCTGATGCCTGGAAAACAACTATTGTAATGACATTACACAAGGGTAGCCCAACAAAGGACCCGGGTAACTGTAAACCCATTAGTCTTGCTAGCCTCATTCGTAAAGCGATGGAGCATATTATTTCAAACTTCATTAAGTGGGACATTGAAAATCTCTTAATTCTGGACCCTTACCAGTTTGGCTTTGTCAGAGGAAGGTCCTGCCTTTTTAGCCTTATTAATTTATTTGAAAAAGTAACTGAAGCAGTGGATAGTGGTTATGCACTCCATACAGCATATCTAGACACCATTCGCCATGCAAACATTATTGAAAGATTTGTAAATCTGAATATAAATCCTTATATTCTGTGATGGGATAGCTAACTGGTTGTCTGAAAGAACCCATGTGATTAGATTATCATGTGCAACTTGTTAAAGGAAAACAGTTACCAGTGGTGTACCACAGGGCTCATTTTTTGGGTCCTCTCTTATTTGGCATATATTTCTCAGACATTCAGACCAGCACTTGTGACCTGTAGTTAATAAAGCTTGCAGATGACTGCAAATTTGGTGTTCTTATTTGATCTTTAACTGACTCAGCATTGCTTCAGCATGACTCCATGTTAACAACCAGTGCAAGCATAATTGTTTCAAATTAAATGTAAAAAAAATGTAGCATAGTTCATTTTGGTAACAAAATGGTTTCAATTAATGTATGGGAGATGGACCCCTCCAATCAGACACTGTTTTAAGGTGATCTGGGTACTCTTATTGATAATTCCTTATCATTTGACCACCATGTATTCACAAAAGTGTGTAAAGCCTTTTATCTGGCACATCTAATGTTCAGAGGCATTTCCCTATATCCAAAAAAGTCTTAATTCTCATTTATTCATATGTTTTCACACCCTTTATTGAATATAATATACCTTTTGGTTGTTGTTGTTTGTCTTTTTGGCTTTTCCCGGTTAGGGGTTGCCACAGTGCAACTCTGGTCCGCTAATGATTGGCAGTCGATTTTTATGGTGCCGAGTTGCCAGCCCGATGCCTAACCTTCAGCAAAGGCATGCTCATTCACGCCTGTCTTTCAGAGGCCACTTGACTGTGGGGAGGACATGCAGACTCCACACAGATGTCACACAACTTGAGAGACCTCAGAGATTCATAACAAAAAAAAATCAGTAGCCTCAAAAACTCTTAGCTATCAGGACAAATTAGCAGCCCTTTCCCTGTACTCAGTCTCTTAGAGACTCTTCTGTGGAAATCTATGTCTAGCCTTTCATGCCATGAAAGATCCAACAGCAGAACTAATGCTACATCAAATACTCAGTTAAAGGAAATAAACCTTCATCAGCAGATAAATCAGACATGTTGGCAGGATGGATTCACGATTTTGGGGTGGGTTTAATATAATGGTTAAGATGTTAGCCTCACACACCAGTAGTACAAGGTTTAATTTTCACCAAGGAAATGTGGCTAGGCATAAAATGACCCACAAGGGCAGCCAGCCTAGCACTTCCCTGGGAACCTATGGACATATCTCCCACCTCTGGAACAAACTTACATGTAAAGCAGAGAAGCATCATGCCACATACAAGTTAAACATAGATAATTAGATGGGCAGCCTCAAATTCTTTCCCAGTCTATTGTGTCATGCCTCCTTGAGGCTAGAGGGAAATTTTGAATAGGGTTTTTTGGCTAGGCTTGAAATGGTCTGCAGACTGATTGCCTAGTACTGGTCAATGAACCTAAGAGTATTATATCTGCTAAAAATACTAGAAATTAGACAGTATCATGAGGACAAACATAGGAGAGGAGAATTAAGACCATACCAAACCTTAGCAGATATTGGTACTACCACTAAAATAAGGACTATATTTATGATCACCATAATATAGCTCCAACTTAACTCTTTTTAAGAGTAAAGAAGAATTGTTTCTAACATGCAAAGGGAGCTTTTTCCAAAGTCCATTTAAGTGACTAACTCAGAGTTACACAGTAGGCAGATGGACACTGAGCAGATCAAGCTAAGAACTATGGGATGAAGTTTGCTGGCAGCTTGCAGTCTAGGTTTTTGAGGTAATCTGCCAAAAATCATATCACCTGTAAATATATAATATGAAAAACTAAACAAACCCTTTTTTCCTTCTAACGTAATATAATGCATATCACCTCTGATTTTAGTAATTACCACAGTATAAAACTTTGAATAGGTTATATAAAAAAAATTAGAAATGCATTAGAGAAATAAATGAGTACATTACACTCAAAATAGGACTAATTAGAATAGCATACAGAAACAGCAACACTTCCTTGCTTCTACTATCAACACTTGTTAAAAATGTCAAATAAAAAAATCCCATACTTGTTAACAGTAGAAACATGGTCTACACAATTCAGCATGAGGTCTACAATAACACCCAAGACTTTGTGGTATTCATCTTATTTATCTGGGTCAAAACCTAACACATATGATTTATGCAAAGAAGTTACTCAGAATATCATAAAAACACACACTCAAAAATACATTAAAACACTACAAGTATAATATTAATTAAAATACCGAATAGCTTAGGAGTTCAGCTTGACTTTCAGTAGGGAATTTAATGTTTATATGTTATGAATATTTTGCTAACCAGATGACATATTTAAATCTAATTTCTATAATAAATAATTAAATAGAATATAATAAGCTCCAAATACATATCCATGTGGCAGTCTACTAGTTATTTTCTAATGATCAGAAAAGGATCAGATCAGGAAATATATGAACTGTATGTGTATGGTCTGCAAGCCAGATAATAATTCATTCATTATACAGGAATTAATCACAGGAACTTAGGAACAATTGTAGGCAAATTATGACAGGGGCCATAAGAGGCCTAGCCAATTAAAAATGTAAATAGGCATTAAAAGTTTTGCTGCCCTTTATGAGTGCTTTGTAGTGCCCATCTGCTGTATTAATCAGGGCCATACATGACAACTCTAGAGTAAATCTGTATTTATCCATTCGCCCAATCTTAAAGACTAGCCTTAAAAGCAAAGTAATATTTTGCTTGACCTGTAGTGGTAACTTATTTCACAGGCTGAGAATACATTGAGGGAAGACCCAATCCTCCTATAAATTTTGTTCATTTGTTGCTGCAAATTTAGATCCTTAGTATGGTTGTACATAGAGCCACTGGTTTTGTGATGAAATAGGAGGTCTGATAGGAATGGGTCTTTCTTGGCTTGAAAAGCAAGGCACAGTTCACTTCTTTCACTTCAGACCAGTTGCTAGGGTATTGAGAATAAGGAGAGTTTTGCAAAATCATCATGATAGTTGAATAATTTAAGGTCTTAAATATTGTGGCTAAAAATCATTGGAGCCTTTATGTTATATGCTTGGATGTGTACATACCAACGGGGCATTATATTCAGTGATGGGAATGATAAAGTAAGAGTACAGTGGCGTGATGATTTTTTTGGATCTTGAATATATTTCTTTGGAAGTTAACTGAGAAAGATAGAAGGATTTCCTGACTATGGTGGAAAATGTTGATTGAATGGCAGCTGTCAAAATAAGTGCCCACGTCTCTTATGACCATTTGTGTTCGAAGAGGAGAATCACTTATAACATATGAGATGGGAGCAACTTTTCTGCCAAATGCTGCTGTGCTTCACCTTTTTCATTTAGCTTAATGCCATTTTCAGTACACAGAGTATGTGTATATTACAACTCCTTTAGGAGCAGTTTAGTAGCAGTGGACAATCTCAAAACAGTGTATAGCTTGCAGCCATCAGCAAACTTGATCAACCGCACTACAGGGATATTGGCTTAGATATTTGTAAAAATAATTACCATACAGAAGAGGGCTCAGCACTGATTCCTGAAATAATCCACTAATTACAATTTAACATTCAGGGATAGTACCAGCAATATTCACTACTTGGACTCTGTTGGATAGACAGTTTGCAATCCGATGGATAACGCAGGGGTTTCCATTATGTTTGTCTAACCTTTCAATAACATCAGCATAGGAGAAAGTGTCAAAAGCCCTGTCTAGGTCAAAATAAGTAATGTGCACAGAGTGACCACTTTCAACAATGTTCATATGCTTTTGAAATAAGTTTATTAGGTGGAAGATCTGATCTGCCTTTCACAAAGTACACCGAGTAGGGTCCAGAGTACATTGCCAATGTCTGCTTAAATGAGTTGTCCTATGATATGTTCCATGGCTTTACATATAAAGCTGGAGAAGCTGATGAGCCTATAATTATCAGGTTCTATAGAGGGCCCAATCTTGTATAAAGGAATCACAGTGTCTGTTTTCCAGACATAAGGGACAAACCTTATGAACAGAATGAGGTTGAACAGTTTAAGTAGAGGTTCGGATAGTGCATTCTTTACTCTGATGGGAATGTAGCCTGATATTTTAACAGGTCCCATAGAAATATTACTTTTTAGGGTTTGACAGGAATTCTAAGATTTGTTCTAAGGTGATTTTAGGGGAAATTAATGTCAGGGATAGTGGGTGCAAAAATGAGGGTAGGTGGAATAAAATTAGCACTGAATTTGTCTGCTGATATACTTGCTATATACTTCTGACTGGAATGTGATATTATTATGGATGAGCTCAGTGCATTGTTGAATATTACTTCTTAATTTCCTGACATAACTGAAGAAGGGTTGAAGTTTCCTTTGCTAACTATAGCAAACTTAAATATTTTCTTTTCTTTACATTTTCTAATAGTACTCTTTAAGTTCCTTGCTGGTCTATTTCAGTGCGGTGTTGAGGTTTTGGAGGGGGGGGTGTACTTTTCATAATTTTCCTTCTTTTGTTATAAAGTTTATTAATACAGGATCTCTACTAGGGAGGCTTTTTAAAGAATTTGTCATTATATATAGGATAGATGGGTGCAAACCTTTTTATGCACCTGTTTAGTTGCTGGTAAAAATTGGAGGTAAATGTGGCAGCCAACTCAAATGGGTTAATTTGAGGGAGATTGTTGGGAATTGTATGTAGGTCTTCTCCTAGCTGAATTATGTTTGTCTTGGAGAAGTCTCTAAAAATGGTTTCATTTGTTGGTGGCATGATACCATTAAGCCTGACAGACAAAATAACTGATTTATGGTCAGATTTAACCAGGGATGAGAAGATGCATAGTGGGGTACATGTGGGGGCTAGGATGGTAAGAACTAGATCAAAGATATTAGAGCCACTGATGGGTAGTTTTACAATTTGCACCAGTGCATTGTCATTAACAAAGTGCAGGACATACTGAGAATATTCATTCTTAAAGATGTTAGTGTGCTACTCAGTGTCTGGGGAATTGCAGTCTCCTTGCAAGCAGGTTCCTGTTTGATATTTAACCCTTCAGTGGTAATAACATAATTTTCTTAATCTTTGGAGGGCATTGATTTGGATCTATAGCTAGCAACAAAGTAATAGTTGGATTTGTTAAGAGTGATTTGGATTTAACATGAGATGATGGTGTTTATGAGGTTTACCTTCATGTGTGTGTATTGCACAAGGGCGAACAGCAATTGTTTGAAAGGCCATTTGCAAAGTTTGCAAACACCGAACGGAAAAAGGTTTGAATGTGCAATGAACGAATGCACATTGACATTGGCTCATTGCAGAGTTGGCATTTTGGGGCAGATTGCACTATAGTGGGGATCGTAAAATGGTCCCTTTCCCCACTGTAGTGCGATCTCAGAGTTAGAATATTAAAGTAGAGGGGTGGGGGCACAGCCCCCCACATGGGGAGTGCAGGGGGGCTTTCAACCCTTCTTTTCACTTCATTACATTTGTTTTTCAACATTTATGTTAGAAAATCAGTGAATCTGCTTTTCAGTTCGCTGATTTTCGAACATGTAAAACTGTCACTGTTTTGATTTTCGTGGTTACGATTCGCTCATATAAGCAATCGCACCACTGTGATTCAGCGTTGTAAAGGTAAACCATTTATGACACATATAGTTACTTCCCTGCAGTTATCCAATAGCCTGAATGCATGATAGGGGCTAAACCTTGGTATAAAAGGAGTACTGTCATTGCAGTGAAACTATGTCTCAGTAACTACAAAGATGTGAATGTGTTTGAGTCACAGGAAGGTCACAAGCTCTGGCATCTTTGTGTTTAGACTTCTAGCATTGAGTAGTGCCACCACAATGTTATCTGAATTTGCATTTGAGTTTGCTATGTAAGAATGTTTAGTAGGGAGATTCTGCCTAATAAAGAAACTATGGAAGCAGTAAAGGCTTTTGCCAGGATTTGGAAACCCTGGTATGAGAAGTGCAAGCCATCCCTGATGAAACAGAAAGTCTTATCTACCATTCCATCTGAGGCCGACACAAACTGGATACCATTAGAATGACACCAACTGTTTAACTAATTGTTAAATTCAGATATCTTGCATTGGTATCTAGGCATCATCACACCTCTCAACCTCTTAGTGCAAGAAATATGGACAACGACCGAGAAAATGGGGGACAAAGGCACAAAAATAGGGACCTATTTTAAATATTGCTCTTATAAACTTAAAAAAGTTTCTAGACTAATATGGTTTGTTTCAACATAAATTTTCTAAAGGATTTGAAGTCTGAAACTCAAATGTATTTCATTATTTATTGACCTCAGGCCTCAGATCATCCCAGTGATTTGACAGAAAATCGCAAGTTTTATGCGTAACAAACCAAAAATATGAGCCAAAAATCTGGACATTCTGCAAAAATCTGGACAGTTGAGAGGTACGAGCATTATTCTTGGTGAAGGCAATTTACTACTCAAGACCAGTGTCTTGCCTGCCTCTAACACATGCAAAGTAAGTTCCACCATGTTTTTTTCTGCATGCTTTGTTAGTGTAGAGTGCCTCAGGTCATTCACTCCCACATGGGCTTCCACTTGATCGTAGTCATAGTTGTCTGGTTTAAGGAACCTTAAAATCTTTGTGGCATCATGAATCTTGGCACTGAGAAAACAGCTTACAGTCACCATGTTCTTGTCTAGTCTAATGAGTATGGATTCCTTATACCTAACTATAGAGTCATCCATGAATAAAACATTATCTGTGGGTTATGTGGTGTGGTGCATGGTCTGTTGTCACTGTTTACCAGACATTCCTTCTCATCTTTAAATAATTGTTATTTTTTTTTTTTTTTTATTTCAGAACAGGTACTTATTTTATTGCCCAAAGAAGTCATGCCTAACCTCTCAGTGACTCCTGTTTAGTGATGTCATAAGGCATTATATAAGGAATAATCATTTTTAACTAGTTTGCCCGATACAGTCTGCTGAGTGACACGCCTAAGTATGCACACATACTGAATGTTCTGAAACAGTACAAGTAATAAAAGGTGTTATTTAATTATTTAACTTGAATTCATACCCTTCTGTTGAATAAAATTGTATCACATTGTTTTTCATATTACATAATGTTTCCTCAATTTTAATTATTAATAAAACTATTAGTTTTATTCTTATGAATATTACCACTATGTATAAAACTAAACTAGCCTCCTGCTACTACAAAACAGCTAAACTGCAACCAACCAGCCTTATAAAACATACCACTGTCTTGCATTAAAACAATTAAACTGGCTTGAACTCTCAAACCAGTTGACATACTCACAACTAATCATTGCCCGTAACCTATTGTACTCTCCAGACAAATGCCTAGCATTACAAAATACTCTAGTGCACTTTTCACTCACTAGAGGACTTCGCTCTTACAATAAACGTTTACTATGTATCAATAGGACATTCAACATGGCTGGAGACTAACCATAATCTCATTAAGCGTGAAACCTCTGGAATGACATCTCCACACAGTGAAAACATGTAGAAATCTTAAATAGTTTCAAAACTTTCCTTAAACAGCACCTATGCCAAAGATAGCTCTGTTCTTCTAGCTTACCCAGCTAACTTTACTCAGATTACTTTTCCCCAACATTTTTGTCCTCAACCACTTTGCTTCCCAATCTTTTTGTGGCTTATCGCTCCTCCTCATACTGCACTAATTTCCTAAATTCTTATTTTCCTGTTTCTCTTACACCCCACCACTAACTAAAATTCCTCCTCTGTCCATTTATCTTCCAATATCTTGCTTACCATTTTTAAGCTACATTCTACTTATCTCTCATAGGTTCATAGGTAGGTACTATGCTATCAGCCCTAGGGCCTATACAAGCCCAGCCAAAAAGTTACCCTGGCTTTTGCTCTCTGTAAATTATTATTAAACTGAAAAGCAGTCAAGTTTGATATTTGCCCTGTAGCCATCATGCTATAAATACTATTGTTATTGTATAGTATTTCTCTATTCAATAATTAGACAATTTATGTTAATTTCCCCCTTGTTTTTTGTGTTAAAATGTTATGTTCATGTAAAAAATATTTACAAATATTTAAAAATAATGTTAATAAGCTAATGTATAGATGTCTTTACCCTGCATTAATAAATGTACATCATGTGCAACTTAAATCTGGAGCTTTTCTCCCTGGGCCTCCGCTGAAAATGGATTTTGCCCAGTGGAACTTTTCCCGGTCAATAAACACAAATAAATACATTAAATATTGCATATTTCAAATGACTTAATGTTCTCTGTTGAGAAACATCACATTAGATTAATTCATTTTGTCATACACACACTTTTGTCCTCAGAGACCAAAACTATCATTTGTGCACTGGTGGGGATGAAATGGCAGCAGTGTTTGTTTACATGGCAAGATACTCATGTAATCTTTGTTAATTATTATTAGTGTTTTCCTGAATACTTGTGTATTACTAGCTTTAAGCTGTATGTAACTGCCAGCTGTAACAATGATAATGCACAGAGCATTAATGGTATTAATCAATACAATCTTATGTCATGACATACAGCTTTCCTTACACATTTCCATGGAGTTTTAAGCAGTACTATTAGAGGAAGTTGAAATTCCAGATAATGTTTAAAGACCAAGGGTTAGAACCTGAAGATGTTTCTAATGCATCAGGTGCAATATTAAAGAAAAAAAGCAGAATCATCCCACCACTCCACCCTGCTGTAGCTATTTTTGAGAAAAATTGTAGTACGGAAACAGATAACTTTCTAAAACTTCAAAGGAACAAATATTTTAATTTAACAAAGGAGGACAGAAACCTCATGAACCAAATTAGAAATGATATTACACTAAGGATTATGAAGCCAGGTAAGGGTGCGGGAGTTGTTATTGTGGACAAAATAGACTATATTGGCCACATTTTTAACCTCTTTCATGACAGTGAGAGATATGAAATAATTTCTAGTAAAAAAATTAACATAGCATATAAAAAAACAGAATTATTTTTAGACGACTATTGCAAGGGGTTATTAATGAGGATTTATATTATTTCCTTTCCAATAAACATCCAGTCATCCCAATAGCATTTGGTATGCCCAAGACTCACAAAAATATAATTGATCCCCCTTATCAGCTAATAGTGGCAGCTCACAATTCTATTACCTATTTTCTTGTGGTGTTTATCAACCATATCTTAAAGAACTCCTTATACTCAATGGAATATATATTAAGAGATTTATGTTTTTTGTTTAACTAAAATGAAATATAATTATTTTAGTCAAACCTGCAGTTTTTCGACAGCTGACGTGGTCAATTTGTTTATTTCCATACCCCATAGAGCGGGGTTGGAATTGTTTCACACTGCCATATTTGAACTTACAAACCTGGATAACATCCTTGTAAATGTTGTTATGGAATTTAATCTGAGCTGCCAGATCAGCTATCTTTTCTTTATTTCAGTCTCCCATGCAATAATTTTATGTAACAATTTCTTCTCTTTTGAAAGGGAATTTTTTTTGACAAGTAAAGGGGGTTGCCATGGGCACTAGTTGTGCCCCTATTTATGCTAATTTAGTTATGTACAGCTTGGGAAAGACTTATGTTCTGAATTCTAAGTTTAAGAATGGATAGGGTAGCAAATATGAACCCTTACTTGGAATGGACACTCTAAGTAATATACTTACACTATGGAATAACACCACTAGCTTAAATGTTTTTTTCTAACTCTATGATTATTCTTTTTGTTCTTATTCTAAAGAAATTAAGAATATTTTAGCCAGAAACTGGAGTGTGTTTAAGGGAAATATTGAGATATTTATGGCATTGGGTGAAGCCCTTAAATTTGTGTTGAAAACTGGAAGGAACTTAAAAAACCTTTTGAAACTTCCCAGAATAGATTTTTCCAACCACAAGAGGAGGGGCACTAAGAGAGGCAGTATGTCATATGGTACATGTAACCAGTGCAGTTTCATTTTAGAGCAGACTAAAATTCTTTTAGATCACTACCTTCTGAGATTGTACTGGGTGATGGGAATTGTGCTTCTAAAGGACTAGTATACCTAGTTATATGTGCTAGATGCAGTAATTTTTATGTAAGAAAAACTGAAAGGCAGTTTCACAGAAGGATCTACTGATATGCCCATGCAATTTCCAAGGAAAATATTAAAAAAATCTATGTACAGACATACACTTAGTTGTCTATCTTTTACAAAATGTTTATTTGGTATGTTAGAAATTGTTCCTAAGTGTTTAAGAGGAAGTGCATGGGAAACTGAATTAGAGAAATGATAGCTGTTCTAGCAGCTCAAATTAAATGCCAAAATTAGACCAGGATTGAATGAGCATACTTCTTTGTCACCAGTTTTGAAAATTAATGCAGCTAATTTATAGTACTTTTATTATATAAGCATGTTAAAAACCTTTTTAAGAAAATGATAATCAAGTTTTTTTTTTACTTCTGTATTTTTATTATATTTATATTTAATATTTTCAGTACTAATATGCAGGTTTTCAGACTGTAGTTCTTTCATTTTAATTAATAGGGTCACATGATTGTTTTAAACTATACAATGACTTAACTGATTGAATCTAATGTTTCTTTTAATTCTACGACTCACATTTTATTTGAAGTTACTTGTTTGACGTCCGTATCCTGGAATACCTGGGTGACACTATGTGAGCCTTGTGTGTTTTTTATAGTTTAGTATTTAGCTGCATGGTCACATGCTGTAAAGTTACTGTTACTATAGAGTTACTAACATGTTGTGCAGTGTGAGATCCTGTCATTAAACTTAGGGACTGTGTACCATTTTCCTTAGGCTGACTCATAAATATAACTATGGTATCATAATCATCTTCAACAGCCATTCTGAGCTGTCCTCCAAATTTATTGGGATAGTGGAACAATTTTTTCTGCCTCTGAGCCTGTAAAAAAGACTTGAGTACATTATTAATAAAGAAATGACATGCTCTACTATAGGCTGAATAAGGAGGTGTTTAGGGCACTTAATATGCACATTTCCTTCCTTGTCATTATGTGCAGAAGTAGGTGGTTCAACTATTAATAGCAATTATTGTTTATTAAATGCAATCATTCCATGTCAACATTTAACTGTCTATATAAATATATATCACTGTTATTAAACCAACCTTACTGAAAAGATGAATGTTACTGTTACAGATGTTGGTAATAGCCACTATGAACAAAACCTCTGATTATTCCAATCCCATCATCTTCTGTGTCACAATCATCCCTAAGGATGGAGAGGAGGTATTCCTCATTTGGTGTTAAAGGGATAAGTGTAGGAGGGCCCACCTGTAATGCCATGGGCAATTACATTCTGCCTTGCCTTGGTTCTGGCATGTCCTACCACAGCATTTGCCCTTTTCTTGGAATGTGTTCACATGTAGTTCCTTCTATCAACTGCATTTATATATGTGACCACTGGACTTCAGGCCTTTGTCCTCTTAGCTTGTCTGTGCACAGACATTTGCAATTTGTCCAAAGAGCTGCCATGAAGATGTTGTCCTCCTCCTAGATAAAATTATCCATTGTCTGCCTTGAACCCTGGTTTTGTGTCATTACTGATTAGTTATACACAAAACACTTTTCATGTAGTCATCAGACAAAACAACACAATAAGGAAAGCATGCCTGCTTTCATTGCCAAGAAAAAAAATATATAAGAGATTAGGTGACACAAAACCCAAATTTCTATACACATGCAAAGATTCAATCCAGTCAAATATGGTTGTGTTAAAATAATGTTTGCATCATTCAAGAATACTTTCACAATAGTAAGGCAGGCAGGTTGTTAACAAACCTGTAGCCTTTCTGCACCACTTTCCTGTATTCAAATATATTTTAATTTCTCATTCAGAACTGACACTCAGAAATACCTCAGTAATGTGCCATGTATGTTGCACCAATTGGCTATTAGAACATTGTGATGAAATCACAGCAAAGTATTTATTTCTACCATGTTTGCCCAATCACTAAATGACAGCAAAGTAATCTTATCTTTCTCGGTACTCAGTATGCATTTCCACTGCTGCTGTAATCAATTTCCATTTAGAAATGACAGTTTTTCAGTATTCACATAAATCATCCTACTCTGTCCATCATAAGAGTGAAACAAACATTTGAGTAAACCCAATAAACTCATATTATATTGATATTAATCTCTAATATCAGTAATATATATATATTGCTTACTTTAAAATGCCTGCAGTTCCCTAAACAGTTTACTGCCTATTTTTAGTAAAAACAAGATAATATGGTGGCATTAAAGTTCTTCATGTAAATTCAGAAAAATGTATGCATTTTCTATGCAAATTAGTCCCTTTTATGCTTAACCATGCATTGCAGTAATACGTGGACATGTTAGGCAACTTCTGCACATAACCAGTCCTTGGATAGCATGAATGTGGCATTGGGTTATCATGAACATGCTGCAGAAGTGGACAGAGTCCACGACCATCCCCAGCAATCCCCAGAGAACTGTGGGAATACACAGACAACCACAGTTATTCTCTAAGGTCACAATCTTTAGAAAAGGGAAAATGGACTCATGTTGATGTCAGCTTCCACAAACATGAAGCATAATCTCTGCCCATCCAACATAATATGGCACACCTTATCACCTCAAATCACACAACATGTACTTAAAAAGTTGATACTGACACAAACGGAAAGATTTATTTCTGCAGAAATAAATAAATCAATGGAAGCCAAAAATGCATTCATACGTCTGCTATACTGCATAAAAAATGCATAAAAATATTCCTTCCTGACATTCAGGTGTAATACTCCAAAAGGGTAGTAACAGCAAGGCACACAAGCAGTAACAGGTCTAAGTAAGATAAAAATTGATGATTTTGTTCATGACTTTTATCCACACTATCAATGAAATGTAAATGCATTCCTTTAAAATTGTTTGTGACAAAGCATTCTTGGTAAAACCAAGCTTCAAATATTACCAGTACCAGATCTAGTACCCCTGCTTGTTAACCGGGTTTGGTTAGGTTAATGTTAGTCCCAAGTGGAGTGGCTCTGCACATACTTTCTTCATTCTGCTACTGGCGCTTCTAATAATGGCTGCATCTGTGAAGGCACAAGGCTGCACTCCAGGCTGGTCTGACAAGGAGCCCAAGATTATGCTCTACTTTCTTAGGGATTCATACCTGAATAAGATCCAGTCCTATGTGCGAGTTTCAGACTGGGGTAAAAAAAAAATGATATCTGGCAGAAGTTGTGTGAGGACTTATCAGCCCTGACAGGAATCACCTGCTATGACCCCCATAGCTGACATAGCTATGAAGACCTACAGAAGCATAGGTCTAACCAGCTGACTGAGTGGGTAGATCACATGACCGTGAGAAGGCCAGAGTTCTACAGTATTTTTTTTAAATCATATCAAACATAGGTTAAAAAAAAGGTATAAAAATTTTGTATAAATGAAGGTATATGACAGAAGAAATATATTTATAACTACAAAAATATATTTCTTAGCAATTATAACACAAAAGAAAGCATAAACATATCTGTACAAGGAACTGCCTCTGTATACAAATATAGAATGTTTATGTGTTGACATACTGTTGTGTATAAATACAAATGGATAAGTATAAGTAAAGAAATATATGTTAAGTATGCATATACATGTTTGTAAAATACAGATGCACATCTGCATGAGTATGCATACTATTATTTTTCCTGTATATAAATGCATAATCAAATAAAAAGCATACTTGCATTGCCTTATAATTTCATATACAGTAAGTATTAAATTAGTTATTACTCAAACCACATGCAAACAATTTTAAGAACATTTTTTGTGTAGTCCAGAAAATATTTATTAGTATAATAATAGTAAAGACAATCATTTCTTCCACATTATTAATTGCATGTACATGATTGGCCGAACTCAGTCAAGCATAACACTCTAGCCAGAGTGGAGGATGGAGGAGGGGTGGAAGTTGAGTATGAAGTGAATGACCAACATATAGCTTAACTGGAGATGACCAGATGTATTACTTTTGCATACATTTCTACACAATCCCCATATATGCTTACATTTATTAAACAGCAAATTATTAAAGCACACATTGTCATGAAGTATATATACTACATCCATTGTAACCATAAATATGTCTTGTTTATTGAGAGATGATCTGGAAGGAACTTAAAACTTCCTTTCAATTGTTATATTTTTATGTTTGTACAGCTTTTGCCATTGAGGTTAAGTTAAAACTGTTTTGCCTAAAGAAAATTCACAGGGTTTTAGTTCAAACTACAAATTAAGTATGCAAAACATAGTAGAAAGTAGAATCTAGATTGAAAGTATATGGTACAATTCCAGACAACACTCCTCCCCCAAGTAGATTAACATTGCACACTCGTAAAAGTGAAACACTTTGAAGAATGGTGCCTTCCTAGTATTTCAACTTGCATTAAAGGAAAAATTAGCACATATGGATTAGGTGTAATGTCTGCATGATACTGTGCTTTACTGTTTCCTAGCTTAATAAATGAAAACATATTTCAGAAATTAAAAAAAATATTTAAAGAAATAAGCACACGTAGTAAGCAAGTGTAACAATAACTGTAATGCCTTGCAGAGTTGTATTAATAGTCATGTCAGCTATATTAAGAAGCAAAATATTAGACAGGTAAACAACTGTGCTGTTATGTGTTCTCTATGCAGCTGAAGAAGAGATGCAGTACAACTCAGCTCAATAAAACATGAGAGGGGCAAGACTGACATGATGGCACTTCTAAGTATAAATAACATCACCATTTAAAAAAAGAAACATCAAGTAATAAATGCTGTTTTCTGTCTTTAACTGATTTCATTACTATAACTGGAAGAGTATCTACAAAGATAACAGAAGTGCTAAAATGCTTTCAGTACTGCATTGCAGCCAAATCCAAAAGGTGTTATGATTTCTTATATCAAACCACCATTTATTATCACTATCAGTAGTGTGCAAATGTATGCTATCATGTACCTTCATTTATACAACATTGATACTTGGTAGCAAAATACTGATTGCAAACATTTCCCAGACATAAAAATAAAAACAAAACCATTGTTAATAAAGACTGGAATGATGCATATGTTTGAATTTATTATCTGTGTTTCTTCTTTGTCTCTCCCCACCATTTTTCCCTTTTTTTCTTATTTTAATTAGAAAGTACTTTGTCCCTCTTTATTTTCTTTCTTTCCCATGTCTGTTCATTTTTCTACAAGTCCAGAATCCTTAGTATTATCCCAGCTCCATATCTCCAGGGTTAGGGAAAGTTTATCCTTTGCCCATCGGGGACATCTTCACAGTGTCATTGAGGTGGCACCAGTCCTGTAGGAACCCTAGTACTTGGCAGCCTGGCAAGCCTCACTCACTTTGGGCTTTGGGACTTGGCTGTGGATGTGGTGGAGCAAGCAGTAGAGATACGCCTTCAGCCAGTCCAGGATTCTTTTCAGTGGGTGGAAGTCATTTACTGCAACAACATCAGGCAGATAAAACATTTGAGGCCCTGTGGACTAGGGGACCTTTTTGATCTACACCATGTTACCTATTTCCCACCCAAACTACCCTCTTATATTCAAAAATCTGAAAAAATAGGGTGGTCTACCCTCCCAATAAAAAAAATACTACCCCTCCTTTCCCACATCTTCCAGCACAACCCTATTGATGTATTCATTCTGTGTTCCCCTCTTTATGCCTTCTGTTTTTCAAGCTTTTCTACCCCCATTCCATTCTTTAAATCAGTCAACAGTGTCCACATTAAACCCCTTTATTTTTTAAAACATTAATAATAAAAGTTGTGCTGCCTGCTACTTGTTTTAAGTCTTTTAAGTGTGACTTCTCATAGCTGCTTTCATCTTCAATATCCAAGTATGTATGAATTCATAAGAACCCTAAAGTTTTCCCATAGTCCTTTGCACATACTTACAGATTGACTTCAGCTACTTTGCACCTTTCGGCAAATGGTTGTGATTCTTAAAGTGCCTTTACATTTGCATAGTCGGGATGAATAACCTGTATGGTGCTCTTCTTGGTCAATTGCTATGCAAGTGTTAACTTTAGGACTATGACTACCACCCTTAGTCTCCCAACAGCAGTTGCAATCAGAGATCAATGGGAGCCCCAAAAGTGTAAAACATTTTCCTTTTCTGCTTACTTTAATAAATGCTGCTTCTCATCTTGTCCCTCTGATCAGATTGACCAGTGGCATAGATAGGGTGGGGCAAAACGGGCAACTGCCCCAAGCGCAAAGTCTCTTTAATACAATACTGGCTTTTAAAAGCTGGCATTGCATTTGCAGTCAAACCGGAATGCTGTAGCTCTATATGTGCGGTCTAAACAATTTAAAAAATATATATATTTTTTATCTAAAATCTGAGTACTGTAGCACTCTGTGTAGGCAGGGTATAAACTGCAGCAACTGTTTGCTACATTTTTAGCAAGCAGTTTTCTACAGTTTAAAAAGGAGAATTTTTTTTTTCAACTAAAGCATGAATGGTGTAATGCTCTGTGCAGGCAGGGTATAAACTATGGAAACATTTGCTACATTTGAAGCAAAGAGTTTGCTACAGTTTAAAAGATGAAATTGAAATGGTGAAGGAGGGTGGGAGGCAGGACACAGAAATGGGGGCTTTGTTTTTGGCTGTCTAATGGAAGAGATGTGTGTGTGTGTGTGTGTGTGTGTGTGTGTGTGTGTGTGTGTGTGTGTGTGTGTGTGTGTGTGTGTGTGTGTGTGTGTGTGTGTGTGTAGATCTCATTGTATTAAGTTGACAGTGAAATGCTTTTTTTTACTTGAACAGCTGAGTGGGTGGGGTGCTGGTTCATTGTACTGGTTGAACCAGCTACACTTCTGATCTATACTTAATCTCTTTGCAGTCAGAGCAGAAAACAAAAAAGAAATATTTGCTAACCTGCCCTGAAGAATTACTTCTAGAACTCCAAAAACATCTTAAAACAAAATAAATAAAAATCAAAGCAAATTTAGTCTAAAACAAACTGCAGTAAATGAGATCAAAAGAATAGAAACAATGTAAAATAGTAAGCCTTAAATGGAGACTTCCAAAGGAGTCTCACAACCTCTGAAGCCCCAGATCAGTGGCAGCTGCTACTGTGAAAAACTCCAGGTAAGTCCAAATGTATTATGTCAGAGGTAGTTAGTGTATGCATTGAAATAATAATCACTTTAAAGAATCACAGTGATGAAGAAGCCAGCACTGTGAGAAGAGTAAAGTTAATTGGATTATTCACCAAAATGCTGTCTGATGGATTGTAATCATCAGTTTTTTTTTTCTTTTTCTTAGTAACTAAACTTGGATATTTTTGAAGTAATGTCAACAAATTATTTACCACAACATAATCCGGAGAGTATAATATCACAGCTTAGTTAGTTTATTAGTTAATTAGTTAATTCAGTTTATTAACTGGGTAGGCAGGCTGTACAAGGAACAGTTTCAACCATGGCCTGAGCCAAACAGTCAATAACAGTGTCTATATATAAAAAGTATTATTGACAAACAAACTTATTTGAAGCATGCATACTAAGAAATTTCATGAAAACACTTGTAACACATATTACAAAGTTAAGGACATAATGTAGTATATAGATTGGGCAGTCAAAATCACCTAACATACTATTTTCAGTAATGATAACATCTATCAGTTCCTGCAGGAAGCGATTATGTTGTTCTGGAGGCATGGAGGAGTAGCAACAGAAAGTCAAATATTAAGTGTGATTCCATAAAGATTTATTTATACATGTGTAAGAGCCATATCTAAGAAAGAGCACAAGCAGTTAGGAAAAAAAAGTGGTGAACCGTACAGACAGTCCATCTCCAGGTTTCTATAAAAACATATAATGTTATTCATCGCAAGTGGTCATAAATAATGGGCAACCGAGTTTCTGTTAACATAAATACAGAAATCTCTTCTAGATATGGTAAAGCCCCAGTTATTTATTTGTTTTTTGTCCTAGATAAATTAGTAGAAGTAATTAAAACAAAGTTTAAAGTCCACTGTCTAGTTTTAAAATGATTGCTTATTATGCCATGATTTCACACAGTTTAGGAGTATCAACATGGGAGATATGAAATCCCTGTAAATCAAAGAAATAAGACTTGCTACTAAATTATTGCCGGTCGGGCAAGCAAATAATATCCAGCTTATAGCATAACCCCTTAGCCAAATGTTGAAGTTCATGGCTATTTAAACTATGAATGGGATGAGAAAAGAAAGGAGAAAGAGATGCTGACATTTCAGCCATTGTGAGATCTATTTACCAACTAATATATTTCTTAATTCAGTCAAATCTATTTTTGTTGCTAGCATTTATTCAAATTACTATTTTTGACATGGACAACAAAAATATCATAAGGTTTTCTCTTAATGAATCATATAACGATGGTCGAAGCAAGATTGTGCATGAAAGCCCCCAGACAAGCATAATAATAATAATCAACATTTATTCAGACATATTACTTTATTTCCTGCATTTCTTACAATGACGCTTTTTTTTTCTGACTTTTCATGCAATTTTTTAGTGGAGTTCTAATTCTTTCAGTTTTTATATGGAGCAGAGAAACTGACCTCCTGAATCAGGAAATATTTTGGGATGATTTGGAAATGTAAAATGTTTTTTTCTTAACATCTTTTTATACCATAAAACATTGTGAATAAAAATATATATGCATTTCTGATTCAGAGGAAGCACTATGGGACATAACCATTTGCTAGTTGCGTCTTTTGGCTTTTCCCGGCTAGGGGTCGCCACAGTGGAACTCCCGTCTGCTAATGATTGGTAGTTGATTTTTACATGCCAAGTTACCAGCCCTGAAGCACAACCTTCAACGAAGGTATGCCCATTCACGTACGTCTCCATGCATAAGACGCTCTAGCTGAGAATTGAACCGGACAGCGTCTTACTGTGAGGCGACAACGCTACCACAGCACCACCACCGCGGGTACATAACCATAACCATTTGCTAGTAAAACTCAATATGTACAGACAAAGATTTTTATAATGCAACTAGCAATTAGCTTTCCCTTCATTTGGATTTAGTGAAAATCTGTTATAATGCGTGTAAAAACAATTAATATTTTGTTCTCTTTTAATCTATTAACATGGTAGTACACATGCACTTCTCATGCAGAGAGAGAGAGAGAGAGAGAGAGAGAGAAAAAAGAGGTCTGATTAGTAATGTATTGTAATGCTCATTCAGGTAGTATTTTCATGAGTAACATGTTGTGTGAAACAATAAGTTGTATGTATGAACTGATTTACAACCCTCTGTAATATCAATGTGTAGTCATGGCAATCACCTCTTTGAAGCACTCTTCATGCTTAATACATGAAAAGAAAAATCAGTAGATGCATGGCAAGCTTGTAGGGCCAATTTGTCAACTGTTTTTAACAAAAATCAATAAAGATTGCATCAATAGGAATTTATAGACATAGGCGGGAAAGGTTATCAACATGTCACCCTCATCATGTGTCCTCAGCACTCATAATCCATAGTTCATTGCTGAATGACTAATAATTTTCCTACCTCTAACTGACATAGAAACAAAAGGTTTGGTATCTTCCTTGTCTCCATTCCTAAACTCATCCACAGGATCACAGTTGCTTCTCCCAGACAAAAAGCACATATTATTAACTAGTTATCCCAGATGCAATATGGTCTGCTGGAATGAAATCCTGGCTAAGATACAGAATATTTTACCATGACTCAGTCCCAACCAGAGGAAGAAAAACATTTGATGTGCATTCCTACCAGTTATTATCACTCAATCATTTATTAGTGCCTAACATATTTTTCTAAACCCTAAATTGTCAGCACATACATGAAAATATTGTCTAAAGTGTACCTAAAAGGGGTCTATATCATATAATCGAAGATGAGTTGCAGCGAACGCCTCTTCATCGACACATACACAGCGAAAACACAAACCCATGAACACTGACATAAGTGATTTCTTTCCCTGGGAAAGAAATCACTTGCCTCAAAACATAAACACATCATTACAAACATAACATTTGACATAGACCCCCTTAAAGAGCCTTTTTCCCTATTCTCATGTATTATACTGACAGTTTTGTAACTTCTACCATCATTATTTAATAACATTTTAATATAATTATTTTGGAGGTAAGTTTGATTTTTATTAAGATGAAATGATATGCTTTAATCCATTATGTCATAATATTTAAATAAATTGAGTTAAATCACTGGTCATAGGGAATAGAAGAATGGCAAGATAGAAAAAGAATTATGCAGCAACTACATTGCCATGAACTATGTTCCTGTAGAAATAACTGGATTCTCATTTTACATCTGCTGTGCAAAGAATAACGTCCTATGACAGAAAATTGCAAGAACGAACTGATACAATATTTGGCTACATTATTTGATAAAAATCTGTAATGAAGAAAGTTAAACTGTGTGCCTTAATAGTTATTTGTTTTTCAAAAGTTAAATAAGTCAGAGATTGCTTTAAAGACTGTCTTTAGATTTTTTTAAAAAGAAATGTAATAGTGTTAACTTGCTCTTTATAGATGGACATTTGTGGCAGACTCCTGGTACATAGATTATATTTAAGAGCATCTAGACATTTTGATAAGTCAAAAGTATTAAAATTTTGACAGAATATAAATTAATTTATATTACTAACCTTTCATTAGGTAGTTTTTTGTTATCACTATTAACTTAAGTATGGCACAGTGGTGCAGTAGTTTGCATTGTCACCTCATATCAAGAGGTTCTCTGGTTTGATTCTCGGCTGGGATGCCTTCTGTGCAGAGTCTGCATGTCCTCCCTGCATTTGTGGGGGTTTCCTGGGGGTGCTCTGGTTTCCTCCCACATTACAATGACATGTGTCTGGACCATTTCTTCCTGGGCCTTGGCTAAAAATTGACTCATTCCATGTTGGACTTTCAAGGTAAACATATGATAAATAAAATAAGTAAATAAAATAATAAGTATCAGTTGCGGGAGGGTTGGCATAATAGTTAAGATGTTTATCTCAAAGACACAAAGTACAGGGTTTGATTCTCATCCGTAAAGGGAAATGAGCTAGGCTTAAAATGGCCAGCAAGGGTGGCAAGCCTATTACTTACGTATAAAAGAACAAACCTATTTGTATCACACTCTGACACAATCATTTAACTGTTCTTTCTAATATTCTTAAAATTATTTCATGTGAACTGCCCCCATGACAAACAGCTGATGTTTAAGTTAATGACTTGAGATGACTGAGGAGGGCCATGGTTAAAGCATACCCCACCACATCAGCAACGGAAAATGCTAGAACTGTCATTATGTGTGCACCCATGTTCTGACCTGTCTTTCCTGTGCACATAATTAATACTTTTGAAGCACAATCACGCATCACTGTATATGCCCTGGAGGCAGTAATGGGGCATAACCCACCTTGGTCCTTTGCACCAGTGGGTACTTTAACACCCCTGTATCATTGCCATGACTATTACTTGCACATCATGGCAGATGGGTAGACCCCCTATATATGGTTGAAATCAGAGCAGTAAGCACAGTCTGTGCAATGTCTGCGATGATTAATGACCTAGAACACAGCTCTTATCACCTAATCAACTCTGATCCACTGGTTTCCAAATGATTAATCATTTTTGACCTGATTATTTAATAAGTTGATGAGCAGCATTGCCTCATGATTCCTGAGAAAACATAAGAAAACCTCTTTTTTTCAACAATTTTGTAAATTAAAGTAATTATATTCACATATGCTGTATAAGAATAACTGTGTTAACAGGAATAGTTTATAATCCATTCTGAAATGTTTAGCATTCTCTTGTCAGTTATTATAATTTAACTGGTCATAAGTATATTGAACTGTAACCATTCAGATGATGATTAAGTTAATGACTTGAGTCCCTTTTTATAGGCATAACCTCTTCACAGAGTGCCTGTCATTCTATACATCCTTGCTGACACTAAAACAAATATTCCTCAGACACAGCACATAGCAAAAGACATGCAGCAGTAATCTGTTGACTAACTGATTTAGTTTGCACAGGAACAATGTTATATTCTTGGTAACTTTAGGTATACTGTGAGCATAAATTTCTTTGTGTGTATCTTAGGTTAGTAATTCTGCCTATTTTTCAAATGTATATGCCACTGAAGATTTAGAAATCCTACTTTGAATGTAGACTTTAGAAAGGTACAATTAATGCAGATGCTAGAGTTGGTCAGAAACACCAGCATTCTTTAATTCATTCTATAATTGTTTGCTTTTCAGTATTTAAAAAAAAATAGACTGCTGCTACTATATCCGAAGAAGAGAAGGTACTTGTGTCTCAATCACAACATTTTTTCTTTGCTTCCTACTGCATTTTTCCTGGCCATTTCAGTGCCCCCATCTATCACCATGCCTACTTTTTTGCCCCAGACTTCTTTGATGTGGTGGGTTGGTCACTGCTTTTGCTTATTTTCTTATGACCTACCCTGCATTTTCCCCTCCTATGTGCTATCTGTTGCATTTGAGAGACAAATGTGCAATGAGGACATGCTGATATATCATCCAGCCTCAGTCAGTATTCCCCATCCTGTGCCCTGTTTGGACCATGCCCTCGGAATGCCCCTGAGACTGCACTCTCCATACCTCTGCAACACTGTGTCAGGTGACATGAGCTAGTTGAACCAGCTTGGGGTGGGCTATAGTCAGGGCTTTATCCCTCTATGTCACCAGAGTGGCTATTGCAACCATGAAAAGTGACCAGTAAGTCATGTATCCCTGCATGACAAGCAAAATGATTCATTTATTGTTATCTGACCAGTTTTTCAATCAGCAGTTGTCTAATCAATCCATGAACAAAACACCTGAGTGAGTCTAAGCTATTTTTTGAGAGGATATTCAGTATTAGTTACTGGATTTGTGCTAAGGCTGAAGACACACATGAACACACATACACACACACACACACACATTATATATATATATATATATATATATATATATATATATATATATATATATATATATATATATAAAGATATAGCTATATATATTTATAAATATTTCTTCCTAAATATAGAGCAATGTTTATTAGCTCTCTAGCAGCTTGACAAATAATTTGCTAGGGAAAAAGAGGCAAGAAGAATCATTATGTAAATAAATACATTTAAAAAAACAGTGAGATAAAAGGAAAAAAGATAAATTAAGCAAGGTCATTTACCAATCAGAAGTGTCTAGAAATAGTGAAGCCATTACAAACAGTGAATCTATTTTCACTGAAAAAACACAACTGACACCAGCATACATATGGTATTAAATTCTCAACCAAGCAAAACACATAAAACATTTTGCTAGTGTGGACAGGCCCATATGCACTCTGAGATCTTTTCCCTATGTCCTTTTTTAAATGCACTAAGCTAGTGGTCATACTACCATGATTAATTGACAAACATCACAAAGTGGCACGGCACAAGTATCAGTGGCAAAAAGTTTTAACATAAAAGTATACACTTACTAAAGTTTTGATATCCTCAGTATTATTCAGACTCTCAGTAAGGCACGATGCGTATATATTTGTGTGTGTGTGTGTGTGTGTGTGTGTGTGTGTGTGTGTGTGTGTGTGTGTGTGTGTGTGTGTGTGTGTGTGTGTGTGTGTGTGTGTGTGTATGTGTGTGTGTGTGTGTGTGTGTGTGTGTGTGTGTCTACAGGGATATGAATGCATTCAGATGACCATGTATGTGAATGTATGTGTGTCTGCCTGGGTAGTTGCAGCATGGGGATGGTAACAATAAATCTATTTAATCAAAAGATAACTAGGATTAACATTTTCTGATATTTGAGACTTGGTAGAGGCCATCTCTATGCACTTATGTTTTCTTAAACTTCAATTCTAATATACTGGCCAAGTTTTTTGAGCTAAAGTTGCTAACAAACCTGTTTGGAGAGAAAACATGAGATAAGAGAATGGATACATGAAAAGGTGTACAACAGAGAAACATTAGGAGTAAGGCATGCTATTTGGACTTACATTTTGTGAGCGAAGTAACACTGATCTCATCAAACTGCACTTATTTTGAGATACAGTTGAAGTTTTCAAAAATGTATAGTATTCTAAAATATTTTAATGTCAGTGCTGCCTAGTTCTGAGTTTTCTGTCTTATGCACATGGTGTAAATAATAATCCTTCATTTTACATAAAATTGTTTTATGGCTTTACCAACTCTTAACAAATTCTAAACTCTGATAAAAAATAATATAGAAGGATGTGTAAAGGCAAGAACCCAAATGGTTTTGCAAGGACACTGCTCCCTTCTTTATTTTAAACAAGCATCTCATGATGAATTTAATTTCCTTATTGGAGTAGAATCAGTATATAACTGCAATGAGCTAATTTATTTATTATTTGTTTACCAGGAAAGTCCGACTGGACACAACCCATTTTCAGCAAAGGCCTGGGAAGAAATTCTCCATAGGCATGTCTTTGGAATGTGGGAGAAAACTGGAGAACCCAAGGGAAGCCCACATACATGCAGGGAGAACATGTTGACTCTGTACAGAAGGCGCCCCAGCTGAGAAGTGAACTGGAGAACATCTTACTGTGAGGTGACAATGCTAACTGCTGCACCACCCAACACATTTTGAAGGGTGCTCTAAGATTGAAAGCAATACCTATAACATGCCATCCATAACATACCCTTCACTGAGTTTTTCTCAAACTTTCTTGAAATGTTGGAGAAGGTCAGGTGTTTGAAATAAAAGTTCAGGATATGAAATGAAGTTCTATATAGAGAAGGCATAACTCTAAAGGATTGATGGTATCATTGGTAGTAATGTAAATAAAGGTTAATAAAATGCCATGTATAAACACACACAGAACTGAACTTACACAAATACACAGACATATAGAAAGATATTTGCAGATTTTAATTAACAATGTCTGTATTAAGGTATTAGTTGGTGAAAGACATTGGTTTAGTTGGAAAAGAGGCATGGATAGTAAGAAAAGATTTGAAGAAAACTATACATTGCCTTGTGTAGTGTTAAATTAAAGAGAATACAATTTTCATGTTTATAATGCACAGTGGATTTGCAAATTAAAATAACATCTGGCTTTGCTTATCCAGTTGATACTATTTTTGTCTTTGGAAAATTACGCTACATAGCAGTCCAATAGTACAATTTATACAGGCAAATGTCTTTGTAATTTTTTTATCTGGCTGTATGCCCTGTATAACTTTAACACAAGAAGTAGAAGAACATATAACAAAATAATAAACAGAATATTCAGTGTATAGTTCAAGGACATCTATAACAGTATTAGCTAACAGTTCTTAATGCATGCTTGTGAGTGTGTGTGTGTGTGTGTGTGTGTGTGTGTGTGTGTGTGTGTGTGTGTGTGTATATATATATATATATATATATATATATATATATATATATATATGTATATACACATCCAATAGTTTCTCAAACCTCCTTACAAATACACAAAATGCTTTCACAACTATCGAAACCTGGCTAACATACCTCTCAACCTGGAAACATAAAAAATCTGGACAAGGCCCATGAAAAATAGGTACAAATCTGTACGCTGATTAACATCTGATTTGCATACATAATTATGTAACCCCGCCCACATCGGTGGAATTGTGGGATAAACTTTCAAACGCAAACCGAAGAACAGACAACCAAAATAAGGTACCATCACCTGCAGCCATTCCAGTGATCCATTACCTGGTAATTTCACCCCATTTACCATAAACACTCATGTGTGCATACTGCTTTACTTCTACAATGATTATTTGGATTTTATTTTGACATCTGCTAAACAAAGCAATACTGTCTCAATGAAAATAGACTTGGCATTAAAACTTCTCTGCCCTTGAAACTCACATTCATTGAAATAACATTGAAACCCACACCACAGCCAAAGAAAATGCATCTGGCCAGTGGAGAATAAAGATTGCCTTTGTGCTGTTTTCAAATCATTGGCCCCTTACACACAAAACAAGAAACATATGTGTTCTTTTCTTTGTTACACCTTCCGGAATTTATTAAGTTATATTCATTGTATATAATACAACACACTTGTTAGAGCACATTTTAAATTTATTGTTTTAACATTTTTCCAGTAGGCTGTACTGTAGACAATGAAACAAATGCATGAACCAATAATGATAAAACTGCCCAATTTAGAACATTTCCATCATAAAAGTCTACTTTCACACCCACACTATAAATAGAATGACAGTAGTGTAAGCCATAGGCATCTTGCACAGCTTCTCGCACACTTATTTTCAAGTTCAGTTTTTTTTGGGTGGGCAAAAGGTCAAAAACCAGGGACACATTTTAAACATTGCTTGTATAATTTTGGAAAGTTGCTAGAATAAAATGTTGTTACCACCATGCATGTCACAAACCCAGGACCCTGTGCACTACAGTCAGAGCAACATACCACTATTCCAAATAAGCAATTTCCTAAAATATAGGAAGACTGAAACTTAATGGCTAACATTTAGTAAATTCAGTTCTCATTTCTCACCATAGCTCTCAACCTCTTAGCACAAAAAACCTGGAAAAACAAAGCCAATAATGGGGAATACAAATTCACTTCTCACTTCCCATCATAGCTCTTCTCAACTCTTAGCACAACAAATCTGGACAAGGCTGAGAAATGGTGGTGTCTAGGGACTTTAGGCTTTATTTAGCTGAAATACCTCTAGTCACCAGGTGTGACATTTTCTCACACACACACACACACACACACACACACACACACACACACACACACACACACACACACACACTGGTGGTAACATAACTAGTTCAGAAAGTAATCAGTCAGAAAAGTGTCAACAGTCACAAGGACAAGGAGGAAACATTCCAGTTCGGAAGTACTTTGACTGTGAAATCAGTGCCACCTTTTACATTGCACAATCATTTGTCCATTGCCGTATTGAGCAAACAAGAGGCGACCGTGGTACTAATGTGTCACCCCAGAGCAGAGCACATAGGCTCACACAGGTCAATTGCTAAAATTAAGGGAACTTGAGAAGACTGAAGTGATTTATTTACTTTGATTTAGAATAGTCATCAAAGTTTAAAGTCTAACTGTTCTTTCTGTTCACTTATCGTCGTTAATGTTCAATAGATAGTATTGTTTGAAAGCTGCATAAATCCGTATGCAACTTGGAGTTTATTTTCACATTTGTATAAGAAAAAAAAAATAGTAATGGTGTAATTATTGCAAGGCTTGTTGCAGTTTAGCAGACTTTGGGTGGTCCTTTTCTTTTAATAAGCATACTATGGTGCTAACTAAAAAACTGTCAAGAGACCCCACTACCCTTCTGCCTTCTGTACAGGAGGTGAAAGACACTGAACAAGATATGGAGGAATGGGGCACTGATACATCTCTGGAAATAGTAGAATCATTCACTACCAAACCGCAGAGCAGACCTCTGAAAGCGTTTAGTCATGGCAGCATCGATCCTAAGGTACAGTTACAGTATTATACAACAACAAGAACTACAGCAGGCTTAGCAAACATGCTTATGCACACAGATACCATCAGCATATAACGAGCATGTGAATCACTAATTTGCTTCCTCACTCTAGTATACAAGAGCAATGTGCTGAATTATGTTGTTCATTGTTGTAAAACACTCGCTTATGTCTGTTCCTTCATGTATTTTGCATACAAATTTTATGGCCCCAGTGCATCTAAATAACACACACACACACACACAGACAGACAGACAGACAGACACACACACACACACACACACACACACACACACACACACACACACACACACACACACACACACACACACACACACACACGTTAAGCCAAACCTGGATACAAATGAACGTGCTGTACTGCTGATTTCCCTGTTTCTGTAAACCATCCTGAACGGCAGAGCTAAATCCAAAGTGCTGCTGACTTCCAACGGCCTGCAGAGCTAATAAAGCCAACCAAAGCTGCGAATAAATTTCCCTGTGCAAGGGCTGGAGTGGCTGCTGTAATTTCCCTGTAATCGCGAGTGAGATTTCCCGCTTGTGTTTGAGCTAGACCAGCCGGAAATGACAACATGAGCTCCTTGAGCTCAATTCCAACTGGCTGGTAGCCCTGACGGAGCTGATGTCATTGCGCACGTGATGACATCAGCTCCGAACATACGGTAATTCAAAAACTTAAAAAAATAAATGAAAAAAATGAAGGGGTGTCACTCGGAAATCGTGGCACCACTTCATTTGGACCCCAAAACTCAGTTTTTACTCAGTAATTCGGTATGGTTGAGAGGTATGCTGGCTAAATAATGCTCATTTGCTGTTAACCACCCCCCCCCCAAAAAAAAAAAAACCAAAAAACAAAAAACAATTACCTTCTCTACAAAACCAGCTGACATACATTTTAGAATATTTTCTCAGGTAAAACTGAAATTGAAGTTGTGAACACTGCAAAATTATTAGGCATAACAATTGACAATAAACTTTCCTTTGAACCACACTTTCTCACATCCCCAACACAATAAAAAAACCTCACTTCAAGCTAGGGAAACTTTACCGGCATAAACTCTACCTAGTCTATCACACCAAAAATACATTGGCCAGTACCCTACTTCTCCCATCCCTTCTATATGGAAGTGCCATTTTCACTAACCTTCACTCATCCCTTAGCAACAAACTACAGTCTTGCTATTATAAAATAGCTAAATTTGCCTCAGGCAAGCCTAACTGATCACACCATTGTCTAGCAATTTCAGAACTGAATTGGCTCGAATTCCCAAGCTTTCTCAAATATATCCTTTTAAAACTAAATTCAGGAAGTGAAAGTAACGAAAAACAAGTCATCAAAATTTTGGATTGTTTGGTTTTATGGAATAAAATCGTTTTTAACACAACAGCAGTATCCAGCTACGTTTTTTCCTTTTACTTTCTCAAATATACCCAACTAACACTAGCCCATAAACTTATTTCTAAACCTAGCTCCTGCCCTGCACTCAGTTCATCCTACAAACTTACACTCTAACAAGAACTCTTAGATCATCCAACAAAATGCTCTTAAACTTCACCAAACTAACAAAAGAGCTGGACAAAGTCTGTACTCCCATAGCATAGCCGAACTCTTGAATTCCTTACCCTCCCATATTACTGAAATTAACTGTTTAAAAACCTTTAAAGCAGCATTAAAGAGCCACTACCAAAATAACGCCTCCTGCACTTGTATAACTAACAAACCACCTTAAACTTGTTCCCTTACTCACTACGTGAGAGTTAGTATATGACAACAATATATTTGTATAATGGTATATCAATAAGAATTACTGTCTGTTTATTAATGGAAACCTTGCAGTCTGCTATAGTATATCTCTGATTAAAAAAAAAATCCTTTATCTTGTACATTGAATTGTTAGAAACTGATGTATTATTTATCTATGTTCATAAATTTTGTAGCTAGTGATTTTTTTGTGGAGCTTTTCTCCCTGGGGCTCCACTGAAAATGGGTCAAATGACCCAGTCGACTTTCCCGATCATCAAATGTCAATAAATAATATAAATAATAAATATATATGCATACAAACACACACACACACACACACACACACACACACACACACACACACACACACACACACACACACACGCACACACGCACACACACACACACATATATATATATATATATATATATATATATATATATATATATATATATATATATATATTTTTTTTTTTTTCTATTTGAGTGAGGGAGGGAAAGAGTGAGAGTGCATGTGCTTTGTGCCAGTACCCATTTGACTAAAGTTTGTTGGAAGTGTGAGTATGACCAAATACATGTATGTGCAAATGTGTTTCTGTGTGTGATTAGGTTTGGGTAAGCTTTGATTTCTGCTGGAAGGTGTAATGGGTTTATATAATTTTATTTATGATTTAGTTGATTTAGTTTGTATCAGCAGTGCTGGCATTTTTTTTTATAACGCACCTAATTTTAATAATGACTTAATGGTAGCAATGTGTGTGTGTGTGTGTGTGTGTGTGTGTGTGTGTGTGTGTGTGTGTGTGTGTGTGTGTGTGTGTGTGTTTTCCTGAGTAAACTGTCTAATATGCAAACTTCAGGAGCCCAACAAACTCAACATCCTTAATCCACTCCTTCTCCTTGGATTAATGTGTTACCTTCACATCTGGTAAAGAAACAAACCATGGCCTGCATATGCTAGGAATCCCAAAACAATGACTTGCTTAAGCCTTCTAAAAACTCATTCATATAACATACCACCTCCTCACAGCCCAAAGGAAAGAACATCAGACAAACCCAATAACCTACCTGCCCACCATTCCTACTCCATCAAACCTTCACAATCTCTTCCTTCCTCTATAAAAGAAGAAGATTCCTATAAATTGACTCCCACAATCGATAAAAAATCCTTAAGAAAACCCCATCTACTAATTCATGTTTGACTTCTGAATCAGGAAAACGGCATGAGCAAATGAAACAATACCTATACATTAATGGGAAAATGCATCCCTCAGTCTTCCCTTTGACCCATGAAAGGACACACCTTTTCCATTACCCCAAATATTTCATTTACCCTAGCTATCCTGAAATCCACATAACAACAAAGATAACCTATCCGATTCAGGCTGCTGCAAGCTCAAGTTAACTAACATGCCTTCCCATCTGTCACCTGCACAGCGGAATACATTCCCACACACTTCAAGCAAGTGTGCAAAACCCTACATACCACCCAAAAACATACCCCAGTCCTACCCCATTAACTTACCCAGATTGGCAAGGCCAAAGCAGTATCTTTTGGCAATCCAACCACCATGCAATAAATGAAACCTAACACCTAAGGAAGCTTAACACCCAGTGCCCCCCTGTCTTTAGCCAGAAAGCCACTAAAGCCTCCAAAGCCTTACTTTACTATTTGCAATTTCTGATTCCATTAGATGCTGGACCCCATCCCCATCAATTAATTCAAATTGTCCACATACTCCCCCATTCCAAACTTTTTATCTAACTAAAAGTGGTAGGTGAAAGGGTCAAAAGATCCCCCTCCCTACCCCTGGGTTTGCTTAGCTATTCAACAACCCAATCAGACCCCAAAGTACAACCCAACCTCAGTTGTTATGATTCCACCCTGCATATGGACGACCCCAAACTCCCCATAATTAACCCTAAACACCTGCTTCTCCATGCCCCTGATGTATCTCATCTTTACCTGTCCCCACACTACTCCCATACTGCACAAATTCTCACATGGCTAAATGAGCACATAAATGTATCACTACCTGTGACCTCACTGCATACCATTCCCATGGCCAAAACACCCCTTGCAGTAGCATCCTTCACCTGTTGAAACCACTTCCTTTGGACCACTGGCTGATACAAACTCTGTGCTTCCACCATCTGTGACCTCACTGCATAGCACTCCAGCAGCTGAAACACCCATTGCAGCAGCATCCATCACCTACTGAGACCACCATCTGTGATCTTATTGCACACCACTCCAGTGCCCGGAATATCCGCCACAGCAGCATTCATCACCTGTCGAATCCACTTCCTTCGAGCCACCATCTGATGTAAACTCTGTGGTTCTGCAATCTGCAAAAGAGAAACAACTGTAAATCCTCTGAGAGCAGGAAAAAATAATAGAATTGATTGCTGAAATTGCTACACCTTGTGATTATATATCCATACATACAGAGAGACAGAAAGATACAGAATACCAAGATTTTCAAGCAAAAACTAGGGCTACGAGAAAGAAAGATATCCAGGCAGTTGCAACTGTAGAAGGAGCAACTCCCAAAGAGGCAACCTGCACAACACAAGCCACCATGTTTTAGAACAGACCTTCTGCAGAAATCAAACACCATTGAGAGGCACACCATGTGGCCATGTCCCAATGCTGCCCCCCATCATAGCTCTCAATCTCTCAACACAAAACCTGGGCAAAGCCAAACACACTGGAGAAACAAAACTCCTAATAACAGGGAGAATTTCCCAAAACATGGTTCTCATTGAGCTTGAGAGCTCCAGAAGAAAAGGTCCCATGTCAACACACATCCTCCGAAAGACATGAAATCAGAAACTCCAATGCCCACCACCACCCTGATCATCACTAGTGTGCTGCAAACATCTGAAAACCATAAATCCCATATGGAACCAGATTCTATGAAGAACAACTAAAGCATGAGGCAAAACATGGACACCCTGCGAACATCTGAACAGCTGAGAGGCATGCCTCCAAATAGTAAAGGAATGCAAGCATGAGCCAGCACGGCATCCGTAAACAGAAGTTCTACCCAGAACAAAACTTTAACTGGGATGAAACAAATATGTTTATAATACTACTCATTGGACCATTTTAACATTCATGCATGCACATGTCCAGTTTGCACACCCCGATAAGCAGGCCACTTAGGGACAACCGCTCCAACCAAATGGTGCACAGTAAAACAAAACAAAAACAAAATGACCATCACAACTGTAGAAAAGACTACATTCAAACCCATTCAGCAAAGAAATAAAAATGCAAGACACATTCAAGGCCTCATCAAAATACAGCTCCCAACCTGGTGTCATCAGAAATAAATCTCAAAAATTGCTAACCCCAAACACATGAACATCCAACCAATCTGCCTGCGCCCCACTTGTCCATAGCAGAACAGCTCACAAAACTAAACCTGCAACAACAATAACATGATCAAATGAAGCAAAGTAATTTGTCCTGACCCTTGTGGTCTGGACAATCCCAGATCATCACAGAACATGTGCAATGGACAGCACATTACCATGCATTGAAAACAAAAATGTAACTATGAAGCATTCTGTCCTTAAGTAGCACTAGCTTACTATTTTTAGGAACTTAAAAGTAAATAGTGTTGTTCTGTGATGAAAATTGCCACCTACAAGTCAACATTTAATGCTGCAACTAAACTCCAGTCCAGATTTACATACATTACAACAAGTTACTGTCATCCTCAAGATACCATATATGCCACGGTTTTGCTCCTAACTCTTGTTCAGAAAAGTGCATCCCTAAAACATCTGGATAACTACAGGAGATTCATGTCTGACCAGCTTATCATTTATAGCAAGCAATGGTAGAGCCATTGGTTTTCTTGACTTAACCAGAAACATTACCATCCATTTTTGGAGGAAAAAAAAAACAACTTTTGAGGCACGGACTATGACCCAATATTACGTGCCCCCACCAAGAATATTCCCTGCCTTTCCCCTGTAATGGTTAATGCCACTCCACACATGCATGGAGAATGGTCATTACTTGCATGTGCCTCACTGCAAACAACATCGGAGCAATCACTCATGGCCTGGTTGGAAACCATCCAGTCACAGAAAGCCATGAGGCCCTATACTCACACCACCGATGAACTAACTAAGGGAGAATTCACCCAAAACATACACAAGTTTGCATAACTAACTATGGGAGGTGTACCATGACTCAATACCACCAACAGCCAGGCCAAGAAGGAAGCAGTTTACACAAAATCACTAAGGCTGAAAATACCAAAAATGACCAAGAGAGAACTGGGCCACTAAGTATTGAGTAATGACATGAACCCTCTATACCACTCAATCCACACCTTATCTTCACCACAAGCTACACTCAAAACCTAGCTGAAGAAACTGTACCATTAAGGCTTGAGCTGCCATCAACCCCCCCAAATGAACAAAACAGCCTACCAGCCCCACGACCCAGTCAAAGCATCCTACACAAACCTGTTGAACAAACAGCCATCACATGCAGAAAGGAGTCAAATGACTTTTACAAATCTACTCCACCAAGCCTGAACCTCATGTCTACATCACTTTACAGAGAGAGAGAGAAAAAAAGGCCTACCTGTCCACCGAAATACCTACAGGTTGTCTCTGATGTAAGCCTGGAATAGCAAGTTCACACCAAAATGTGATTCCTTACCCAGTTACACTTGCATAAACCCTATTAAGCCCCTCCCTACGCTTACCTCATTTCCTCTCAGTCATACTGCATTCCCATTTATGCTTTCATCCCCTCCAACTAGCTTTCTTCCCATACCCTCTTAATTCCTATTACTCTTTCTATCTAACCCTCACCTGAAGATGTCCCTGGACAAACTGGTTTGTTACCAAATCTCATTTATCAGTAGAAGACCTCAAGTGGATTGTCTTACACCTAAAAATATTTCTACAGAGCTTCAGTTGGTCATAAGTAAATCCTTAATCAGGTGTTTTGACCGTACTGTGCTCTGGGTGCTGAGCCTAATCTAATCTCAAGAAATATGTTTGAGATGCTTAGCTACTAGGTTAGCATCTCATCATGGAAACAAGTTATTTGTTCATGTCCACTCCTTTGAATATTCATCACAACTCATAAGCATTTATTAAAGTCACTGACTTAAGGTAATTTTTATTAATTATATTCAATACTAAATGACTGGTAATTCTAGCTACAGTTCAATGAAAGTAGACCAGCACTCTTAAGTGGATGTCCAGTTCAAAAATAATCTGATAAATGTGCACTGCCTGCTAAATATACACTTACATACTGGAAATACTACACTTACATTTACATGTTATTAATGTGAGTACTTGAACCCAACACTGAACTCAGTAGCAGCTTTACACAAATAAGAAGTTTAATAACTTATAACATACTAAAACACTGTTAACATTGTTAAACATCTTAGCTAGAATTAAAAGAGATCCAAGTAAAAAAAAAAAAAACAGATTGGACTGCCAAACAAAGACATAGGAATGCATTAAGAGGCTTAAGAAAATCAGTGAAATGCAGCATTGGTATAGGAGAAGACCCTTTATAGGTGGAACATAATCGTTATTTTTTTCCAGTTCTGTATGAATCACTGCATCTCAGTTAGGCAATCTTATTTAGATCCCACCTTAAACACAGCTGTGAGACCACCTAATTGAACTTCATAATCACGTGCAATATTGAAGATGCAGTGAGTTTCACAGGACAGGTACATAACAATAAACTATGTTTATAGTTGCCTTCTCAGAATCATCAGTAGTCCATCACCTGCTGAACAGCATGGAGTGGAGTGCAGTTCTAGTTTTGTCCGCTAGGTGGTGTCATGATATGAAGGTGTACATAAATACTGTGATTTAAGTCTTCATCACCACTTAGAGCAATCAGTTGTTCTTCTTTCAGCTTTTCCCAGTTAGGGGTCGCCACAGCAGAACTCTGGTCTGCTAATGATTGGCAGTAGATTTTTACGATTACGAGGTGCCAGCTCGATGCCCAACCTTCAACGAAGGCATGCCCATTTACGCATGTCTTTCGAATGCCACTCAACCGCGAGGAGGACGTGCAGACTCCACACAGAAGGCACTCCAGTCGAAAATCGAATGGGAGAACCTCTTGCTGTGAGGCGCCAACGCTACCGCTGCACCACCGTGGCTTACTACTTAGAGCAATCAGTGCAGATCCCAAAACTCTAAGATAACCTGAATGAAATATGATGTTCTATACAATATCCTGGTAGCAGAATTTTGCCAATGCAGAAGATGGTCAATTAAAGTCAACCTTTTGAAACTGAGCACTGACAAAATGTTATTATATTATGACTGCTGATTGCTATTCAAAAAAGAGCACGCTGATTAGACAGCCCAACCAATGTGAGCATTTACCAACAGAAAAAAGTCTGACCACTGAAATGCTATTCAGTGGCCTGACTTTCTATTGGCTTATGCTGGGAGACAGCAAAATATGAGAAAAATCAAGTATGTTCTGCAAAACGTAAGAAACAAAAACATACCTGACTTTCCTTGTATTTTTTTTCTGCCCCTCATAAAATCCCAGCTTTTTAAACATTAAAAAAATGAAGATTCTCTGTTCTCTGTTGCTTCTCCTGCACTGCACTGATGTATTCTACAAGCATGGGAAAGCAAGTCTCACATACATGCACAGTGCGGCAGCAAACAATGAAGAGGGAGGAAGAAGACGGAAGTAACATTATACTAAGATATTATTTAAGAAAGGAAAGCGATTTCTTTCTTAAATAATGGCATTGTGTAAAAGGAATAATCCACTCCTGTTTGTGGGTGTATCAGGATTTACGCACAGATGGCTTTGTTGAATCACTCAGACTTCATCGCCATGATCAAGCCACACCAGCTGTGGGTAAATTCTGATATACACAGGCACAGGCATGGGTTACTGCTTAAATAATCCATTCAGACAGACCAAGTTGCATTGTAGCAAGTTCAGATGAAGAAAATAAATGGTCATTATGTGACATCTTTCTGTTTAAGCACATTCAATTATAATGCATTTTACCAATCCACGAAGTCCTCAACAATAATAAAAGAAGATATATGTTCCTAAAAAAGGACACAAAGCTATATATCCCTAACATAACGGTAACAGTGGATATACCTCTTTTGAATGACCTCTGTTAGTGGAAGCATATAAACTGTGATCATCAGAGCATCTAAGATATATCACAGTGGAAATCAAAAACAGTAAGGGTGATGAAAACAGAAAAAAAATCGAGAAGTGAGAAGTAAGGCCTCTTAGGTGTGAGGAAAAAAGTGTAGAGTAAGAATGTAGGTGTTCAGTAAGAATTCCATGAGCCATGTTATTATATGTAGCCGCCAAGAAACAAAGGAGTTCCAACATGGAATGCAAACATTTTTCCCAAACCACAAGGAAGTCCTTAACCATCCTTAAAATGACAGTGTCTTTGCTGTGACTAGATCTAAAATTAGACTGACAAAGATCTAGGAGACCAAAGTGTCTCTGTAACATTACTTATAAAAGGACGGTTAGAGATTAGGCAGTAATTCTTTAGATAATGAAGCTTTAGATGTAGGGCCAGATTTCAAAAAAGCTGCTCTCAGTTTAAGTCTGACCGAATACCAAAATACTTGCTCTCAGTATAAGTGACTTACTTCACTGTAAGGCCTGTCTAAAAACAGGTATACGCCAGTGACTAAATTCCAAAAAAACCTGTTCTCAGCTTGCTCTCAGTGTAAGTGGTCACTTACACTAAGAGCAAGTCTTATGGAATTGGGTTCATAGTTTCTTAAGAATATGGCTTAATAAACCGTATGGGCCAGATTTAATAAAGCCTATACAAGTGTACATTAAGTGTACACTACGTTTACGTGATATGTACTCAATAAATTCTTATCACATTTCTTGTGCTTTCTAGTCACTCAGAAAGATTACACTAAGTGTGCATATAGTCTACGGTTTACCTTCAGAAACTCGAATCACAGTGGTTCGAGTGCTCATATGAGCGATTCGAAACCATGAAAGTGAAAACATCGACAGTCCTTAATGTTCAAAAAACAGCAAATCTAAAAGCAAAGTCACTGTTTTTCAAACATTGTCGAACAAAAAAAAAACAAAGTGTAAAGAAGGGGGGGCAAGCCCCCCTGCACACCCCCCTACTTTATTATTCTAACTCCGAGATTGCACTACAGTGGGGGAAGGAACCATTTCCTGATCCTCACTATAGTGCAATCCGCCCCACAATGTTGAATGTGCAATGAGCAAATCTCACTGTGCATTCGCTCATTGCACATTTGAACCTTTTTTCTTTCGGCATTTGCAAAATTTGCAAACAGCCTTTCGAACACTTGCTATTCGTCCAACTGTGTATCGCCTTTATAAAGGTAGACCTAGTCTACACTTTCTGATAACCTTTATGAATCCCTGTCAATATTTAAAGCTGCAAGAATATCAGTAGAAAAACTAAAATTAGGAGAAGAAGGTGTGTGTTCTTTGTTGTCTGTGCACTCAGAACAGTGTACACTCAGTGTACACTTAGTGTAGGCTTTATTGAATCTGGCCCATGTCTAATAACTACATAGAACATAGTATTTTTGACATCACAAGACTGTTGAATCAAGATGTAGCTAGACTCATACTATAAAACTACTCCTTCTCGGCTTGTTTCAGTTTTACTGTAAATATCTGAATAATATTTGTTCATACTCATTACACAAGTGGTCGGTTGTCACATACTGTATACCACTGTTGCATACACACTTTAGAGTCCTGCTACATTTTAAATTTATGTTAATATCACTTCCTTTGTATTCTTTGTCTTTCCCATGTTGAGAATGAAATTGAAAGCACATTTGTGACCAGTGCTCTACCATGGTTAATGAATGTAAAATTAAAAAATAAATAAATAAATAAAGACTACGAAGCCGTATTCATCATTTAATAATTTTGAGTCCAGCTCTACTTCCACTGAAATATATATCAGCATTTGTCTCTTTCTTATGTGGACATTCAGATTCAGCTTTGACTGGCCTCCTTACTGCCAAGTCATAATAAGTAAGGAGTAATCATAATTCCAGCTTCAAAAGCTGTATACAATTATTTAAAATCATGCTTATGTCATACATGCTATTGTCTTCACTGTTACATTTTTCTCCTTCTCTTCTCCTTCCAAGTTAATCATGATTCTTTACCTCTAAGTCTAATAAAAGATCTAATTAAAGTACAATTAAAAACAAAGGAATGGCAAGCACAATGCTGCAGGCACTGTATTATACAACACCATTTTTCAACAATATTAAAGGTAATGCAATTAGTAAAAGGAGTGTATACAATAATACAAAGTGGTAATTAATCCCTGAAGTTAATTTTGACTAACAGTATCTTGTCAGCTTCTTCAACATAAATCTATGTAATCAGTCTGTTGATCTTTGAAGCTCAATTTTGACAGATGAAGGTCATTTGTAAGATTACTATGTGAATGCTGCTAGAAAGAAAAAAAAGGTGGTTTTGAAATAGCATTCACATAAGCAATTGAAACATATGTTTTGGAAAGATGAAAGAACCCTAAATCTCACTTGCAGGTGGCTGTGACCCCTTTGTCGTGTACTTCCACTGAGGAAATCAGCATTTATTCCACTTTATAGTAAGATGTGAGGAGAGTTCAATAACCTTGCCCTCATTTGATGGGATAGCACTTAAGGCAATTGACACTATCTAAAGCTTAGCTGCCATGCTGATAGTTACAGCAGTGTGTGCTTGTCTGGTTTTGTGTGTGTGTGTGTGTGTGTGTGTGTGTGTGTGTGTGTGTGTGTGTGTGTGTGTGTGTGTGTGTGTGTGTGTGTGTGTGTGTGTGTGTGTGTGTGTGTGTGTGTGTGTGTGTGTGTGTGTGTATATATATATATATATATATATATATATAGATGTATACAGATATACATATATATAATATATATAGATATGGAGATATATAGATATATTTACACACACACACACACACACACACACACACACACACACACACACACACACACACACACACACACACACACATATTAAAGCTATAAAATCTCTTCTCTTTAAAACTGTTTTTCAACCCACAATGTAGGGGGCTATCTACCCACCCGCTGCTAGGTATATATATATATATATATATATATATATCAAAAAATGTTTTATAAGATTTTTATAGTGATTTGTCTCTTGGCATTGGCCATGGATTGTATGTGACTAGTGATGTAATGACTCAGGCAATTTTTAACTGTATTTAGTTGTGATTAGATTGACTACACAACAACCTTTAACTCTCATCCTATCACCTCTCTGGCATATTAACAAGCATCAACAAGTATCACTTCAGTTTTTTATAACATTGTACTACTCCTCTAAAAACCTAAAAATAATTAGTCTTTTTTACCCTAGTCCAGTATACTATACTAACAATCTTGATCTTTCCATCACACAAAAAACTCATGACCATCAGCAGTTAGACACCGTCACTGACCAATCATCCAGAACTCACTGAGCCTTGCACACAAACCCCACCAAACCCTAACACACCACACAACAATATACTGCAACTAGACCCACTATTACTCCTCAAACTTATGCACATAATGAACATAATGAAATCAGACACACATCTCTTCCAAAACTATCTCACCCACCACCCCTCACTCACATACACCTTTCATAACATTGCTGTCCCTTTTCATTTCACTTGAAATATACCCTCCAAATCCTTCTAACTTCTTTAGCTACAATGTGTAAAAACTAACCTGAAAAGAATACACCTTCTCCATAAAAACATACCCAAATCAAATGGTAATTCTGTCTATATCACTGCATCAGTTGTCTGAAACTCAGTGATGACATCCATTCAAACCCAAGCCCCATTACTAAGTCAGAACCTGCATCAGCATCTTCCTTATTACCATGCCCAAACCTCACACCTCTACATACAAATCTGACTTATTTCTACTTATTTTTAACCTCAGAAGCATTTACAATAAACTCAAAGAATTCCAAGCAAGCCTCATATTCCATACTCCAGATATAGTCATAGTCACAGAAACCTGGCTAAAACCAGACATAGAAGACAATGAAATACTACCCCCAGGATATAACATCTTTAGAGTTGACATAAAAAACAAACATGGTGGAGGAATTGCAATTCTATAAAAACTCCTGAGAATGTAACCTCTACCCATGACCTCTGTGAGTACTTATAAATGCAGAATACCTTATAACACATATAAAAAATTAACACCAGAAAAGCCACCTAAATGGATGACCTCAACATAAATTTGGATCTAAATGGCATGACCAACCCATCAATGAATCTGTTTGGATTCTCACAACTAATAGATGATACAACTTGAGTACATAAGCACACACATAAAGAATCCTTCTTAGACTGGATCATTAAAAATAAATCAAATAGCGTAAATACTATTGGCTGCCTTGCTGTAAATATCAGTGTTATTTGCCAACTTATATTGCCAGAAGCCATCTCAAAACATGCAAACAAATAACACATAAAGAGTTTTGCAATGTAAAATGTTAATGTAAGCAACTCCACCACCACATTCAAACTCTACAATTGGAACACGTGACCTATCAGGCCCTCTGGAATTGCTATTTAACTGTAGTCTCTAAAGAGGCTTCATGCCACATGAATGGAGAACAGCAACAGTCATCCCTCTGCACAAAGGTGAGCCATCTACAGACCCTGGAAACTACAAACCTGTAAGTCTCACTACTCTCATTTCTAAAGGCATGGAATGGATTATCATGGAAATGATCAATAATGACACAGAAAATCTCCAGACACTGGAGGTTTTGTCAAGGGCAGGTCATGCTTATTCAGCCTGAAGGACTTCTTTGATAAGGTCACCAAACCAATGGATGAGGGCAAAATGGTTCACACTGCCTACCTTGACCTGGCCAAGGCATTTAATACAATACCCCATTTGGGCATTGTTGACAAACTCAAGAGGTTAGGTACAAACCCTTATGTCACCCAGTGGATAGCCAGCTGGCTCACAGACAGGACCCAAGAAGATAGAATTGGTGAGCCTACCTCTGCAAAGAGTCCGGTCACAAGCAGAGTCCCTCAGGGATTGGTCCTGGGACAGCTCCTGTTTGGCATTTACTTCTCTGAAGTCAAGACCAAAGTCCATGGCCTCTGGCTTTTTAAATTTCCAGATGATTGCAAGCTAGGAGCTGTCTTTGAATCCCCCACTGACACAAATGTTCTCCAGGAAAGACTGACACAAACAACCAACTTGTTTCAGAGCCATGGACTAAAACTAAATGCCAAGAAATGCATAATAGTATCCTTCGGGAAGTCATCCACCCCTAGTAACTGTCATATTGAAAATAAACACTTAAGAGTTTACCCAGTAGTCAGGGACTTGGGACACACATAGTCAGTAATCTAGCATTTGACCATCATGTGTCTACAGTAGTGAGGAAATCATTGTATGTTGTACAACTTATAAAAAAAGGTATGGCATCTAGGACCAAGAAAGTCATTATTTCATTGTATTCAGCATTCATCAGACCTATCATTGAGTACAATACCCCCTTTGGTGTGTGCCTAATGAGGCATTTCAAAAACTGGAATGTCCACAGAGGTTCCTCACTAAAAGAATACAGGGAGTAAGTAACATGTCCTATGCAGACCGCCTGAAGGTCCTATCACTGTGTTCTGTCTCCTATAGGCTCTTCACAGAAGATCTATGCCAGGAATACAAGGCAGTGTCGTACCCCATTCTGATGGACCTCCTGCATATCTGCAAAAGAAGCAGCACAAGAATTACCTGTTCTGGAGACTTAAACCTTGCCTGTGATATAAGAGAGGAGAGACCGGTATTTACCCCAGAGACTACCCCTTCTCTGGAACAGGCTCCTCATTTATGTGAAACAGAGTTCCTCACTATCCCAATTCAAGGGTAACTTGGATAATGGATGGGGAACATGGAATTCATCCCAGGTTTGGCACCTATGTCTCTAATGGAAACATGCATCCTGTAAATGGTTCATCTCTCAGGGCCCTGCTTGTAAATGTTTCATCTTCCAAGTCCCTGCTTACATTTATCAAGGGTACCAGGATGTATCAGAGATTTGGGATGCATGGCTAGGGTTACAAAGGTCCCTGTGGTCGTTAGCTTAGTAAACACCTATGGACCTATGAACATCTTAAAAACTATTCCACTAGAATATGTGTTGCAACCTTTTCAATAATACTTTTCTAAACATCCCAAATAGCAGTGTGTCACTCAGAAAAAAAGAGAACCAGGTTAAAGTCTGCAGCCTGGTTATCCAAGGAAACCAGGCAAGTACTTCTTCAAAAGGACAAAACATGTAAACTTTGGCCCAAAATAAAATCTACTCTGGCTATCAACACTTTATATATAAATCATGTGAAGAAAGTAATAAGCAGCTTCAAAAAATTTTATTTCTCCAACTTCCAAACTACACACTCAAATGGTCCCAAACTAATTTGGACTTCTCTAAACACTCTGCCCAAACAATTACACCTTCACCAACAATTAATAACAACACTGACAATAAAGCAACACAGTTCCACTCACAGATTATTAACACTAAATACTCTCTTACTAAACACCACCCTCACTATCCCAACCTCATCTAGCAGCAATGCTACATCCTTCTCTTTCCAACCAGTTCCAATTGCTACCATAACAAAATATTTACAATTAGGCAAACTGACTACCTTAGCAGCCTACAACCTGCAACCTGTCAACAGAGTACCTAAAACTTGCTTCCAACTCTCTAAGTTTCCCTGTCTCTATACAACTTCACAGATCCTTAACAGAAAACCACATCCCAACTGTCTGGAATAAATCATTCATAATACCTTTGCTGATTCAACCCTTATCTCCTCTGCCTCAGCACTAAAAATCCTCCAAGATCTCACTCAAGTCTTTTTTATTAGTCAAATCTAGGCTAAGAACTGCAGACATACTCCTAAATATATAAAATACCAAAGCTCTTTTTATCAAAATTGGTAATAATGATCTAAACCACAAATTCCATATTGCTTCTTTTGACAATACAATAACAATACAATAACAGAAACTGACAAAAGCCAAAACTACTTTGAGCAATCATTGATGACAAACTTAAATATGACTAACATCGTAATCATTGTAAAATTGCCACATCGTCTGCGTACAGCAACTTTGTTGATCAGTCCCCTCCAAACTGTTTGCTAATGTAGTAATTGACAAGTACAAACAGCAGTGGGCTCACAATGGGCTCACAGCTGAAACCCTGATACACACTCACTCCTACTGAGAACCCCTTTGTTTGACTGTTCGTACTTGAGTCATTGGGACTTCAAATCACTGCAGGATTGCTCAGATCAGCATTCTTGGTACTTTACCATGCACTTTCTCCAACTCTAGGAATTTACATTTGGACTCCTTCTTCTTGTCTAGCTTCTTCTCAACTATCTATCTCATTGCAAACATGGGGTCAGCTGTGCTGCATCCTGATCTGAATCTAAACTGCTCAGCTCCCATCTTACTTTCTATTACTTTGCGTATTCCTTTATCAGTCACCCTCTCCAGAAATTTCATGCAGTGTGACAGGAGTTTGCAACCTCTGTACTGTTCACAGTTGTGAATGACCCCTTCGTTCTTGAACACTGGCACTAGAATGTTTATCCTCTAGTCAACTGGGATATGCCTTTCTCTCCATACTGCTATGAGTACCTTCAGGAGCCATTTCTCCTCTGTCTTACCCAGCATATGTCTGATGTGATCTGAGCCTGCTGCTTTCCCTGACTTCATTGTCCTTAGTGCTGTACTTATTTCTTCTATATTGGGCTTCTCCTCTTCTCTCATTGTAGGCTGTGTCTGGGGCAGTGCAGCTTTTGAGGGGTTTTCTTCATTCAGAAACTGCTGGAAGTACTCCTTTATGTGCCCTTGATGCCCTGTGGACTGGACGGGAGGTTGTTGCTGGCATCCATTACGAAGAGTGCCTGAGTATCTTCTTTATCTTTTTGTCTTTGCCTTGCAGCTTGATATAGTTTCTTTGTGCCATCTACTGAGTCACTTTTCAAAAGCTGGTAGGGTGCCTCTGTTGCCTTGTTCTTTGCTTCTGCAACTCCTTTCTTAGCCTATCTGTTAGTCAACCAGTCCTCCTTCATTGTCCGGTTTGTCTTTTCTATCCCCCACTTTTTCCTGCACTCCTTCTTTCTTTTGATAACTTTCTGGACTTCTGCATTCTGCCATCAGCTTTCTTTATGTACTTTATCTGCATGCCTGTCTCTGCCACATATCTGTTCTGTTTTGAAGCCCTGCCATTCTTCAGCTCCAGCTGTTTTCCCTTCATCTTCTTCTTGATATGCTACTTTCGATAGTAATTCCTTGAACTGTTGTGTTTTCTCTCTCCTCTCAACTTCCAGGTCCTCAGTATGGTCTCTGTTGACCTTTGAGCCTTATCCAACCACTGCTTGCAGCTGATTGAGGCAACCAGTGGTTTATGCTGTGGGCTGACTATTTTGCAGGTGATGACTTTGCAATCACTGATTCTAATCCAGTGCCATTTCCTTACAAATCTATTTGAGCTGCATGCTGGCCATTCTTGTATTTGATCTTGTGACTGTCTCTTTTTTTAAACCATGGATACTATCAAGCCATTTACCACACAGAGGTCTGGAATGACCTCACCTTCTTTATTCTTGTTGACCTACCCACATGGACCCAGGCGGTCCTCATATCCTGTTGTGTCTGTCCAGAATAGTGCATTCAAGTTACCCATTATCAACATCATGTTGTCCTGCATTATCTAGTAGGTCTTGCAACTGCTGTCTGAATGCATTATTTTCTTCCATGCTGTGGGGCATAGGTTGAGATTATGAATATCATTAGGCTGGGGTCTGATTGCCATGAATCCTTCACTAATTCTGATGACATTCCTTCCTCACCACAATTCCTACAACATTTCTAGCCTGTCCTCCTCCTGAGGAGTAGACTCTGGAACCCAAGCCAATTTCTCATCTTGTCTCCTGGATACATAGAATGTCCAGCCTTCTCCTAACTATCCTGTTATCCACTGCCAGGTTCTGTCCTGTCAATGAATCTACACTGAATGTAGCAATTCTTAGTTAATGTTTGGCAAGTTGATTAGTTTTACTTCAAGCTTTCACTCAACACATCTATCCCAGGTAACCAAGACTGGGCAACTGGACACTAGTGGGCAGCAACTTACTGACCCAGGGTTGCTGGGCTTTATGACAGGCACATATTTGCCAGTAGGGACACATATAACCCTCCCACTATTAGCTTAGGTCCCTGGCATAGTTTGGACTAAGCTGGGCTCTCAACCCACTTTTCACTGGCAAGTAACCATGTTCACTTGATAACAGTCAACAAAACTGAATCACCTAGAGCCATATTTTACACCATTAAGTGACTAGCCCTACCAAGACACACAGACTATGATCTGTGTTTGCCTATCTTGAGGATACTGAGTAACACAGTAGATGATTAAAGCAGTTGGTTTATACAATTTTCCCCCTTTAGAGCACCATGTAGAGTCAGTGCTGCTGCCCACAGCTCTATTATTTGGTGAGTCTGAGACAAACACACTCAGCATGTTTTATTTTTCCCCAGAGATTGCAGAAATCCCACAGAGATACAGGGAGAAATTGCAAACTTCAAACAGGCAATGACCAGAGCTCAGGACCAAACCAAAGACCTTAACCATTATGCCAACTGGTCTCTGCATGAAGTATACCTTAATCCCCTGGTAATTCTTCTCTTTTTGCAACTTGAGCAAATCTAGTTCTTGCTATTATAATTGTTGACTTTTTGAAAGGTATCATAATACAGTCTCTCTTTCCAATTGCTACAGAATGTACAATATCCCTGGTAACAACAGTTTTCATTAAATACATATTTGGTACTTCTTCTCCATGCTCATCCCTTTTCCTTCAGGAACTTTATTACTTTCTGTGCCAGCATTTTCATAACCCAGCATGTTCATAACCATCAGGAAGAGGAGCAGAGAAAAATGGCAACCTTGCACTTACCTCATCCCCTTTGAACTCATACTTTCTCTGATGTACCACCATTCACTGCAATTCTAGAACATAGCTACGCACTTATATAATACTACCAAAACCTTAATAAAATGTCATTTTTCCAAGATCCCTTTCACCATTTCCAGTATACACTCACAACTGACTTTATCAGTTTTTCTGTTTGCCCAGGAACATGACACACCTTTCTCTACCCTTCTGTCCCAGTCCACACAAAAAAAAAATAGTCAATAAGTCCCAATGGTCAGCAGAAGATCTACTCTTTACAAAACCAGGTTGACTGTGTTGACTTTTAAAGATCATCTTTTCAAGCTCGACTTTAAGAACCCTGGCAAACACTTTAGCATCTGCATCACAAAGAGATATAGGCCAGAATTATGTTGGGGCTTTCCAGACACCTTTTCCTTTAGCTTAATAAGTTCTCCAGCAGAACAGCTGAACTGTTGCATTGCCCCTCCTAGACACAAGTAAGATCTCTTCTTCAGTACAAGCATTAAATATTTCTACCATCTTCCAAGCCACTTCCATCCCCACCACATTATACAAGACGATTGAGGAAACAACTGCCTCTAATGGTTTACAACCTTTCATGAATAGGATAGCAGAAGTCACTTCTCCAACCACAACCACACTATTCAAGGTCTTTCAGTCATCCTTCTGCAGAGCCAGCATGTTCTACACAGGGGTTGATTCTTCCCCCTTCCTATCTTTCATATAATTCCAACATAATCATAGAATATTTATGAAACATATCATAAATTTTGTTCGTTTTGACTAACCCATTCCTCTCCTTGTCCTTAATTTCTTCACTTTTACCTCCTACAATAAATCTTCAAGCCTGCATTCTAATACTTGGAGTCCACATTTTGGTGTTGCCCACCAGGAGAACACTCCCCTCTCAAGTTACAAAACTATTCTTAACTTGCTAAGTCTCCTGACAACTGTTATTTTGATTTTGAATCTTTTCCTCCATCTTTTTGCTATTCACTATAAAACAAGATTTCCCCTTCTTGAGTTTATCCCTCTTCGATCTATTCCTCATTCTTCCTTCCCAGTGATTAATCCTCACTATGATGGTTTTAACTAATTCCATTGTTTTATGCTTAATCAGTCACCATCCCCACCACTGAATCTACTCCTTACTACACCATTTACTAGGGTTTCACTTGCACCTTTTTACTCACTTTGTCCTGAACTCCATGTTGAGATTACTATGGCATAGGCAGAGATATTCCCTTCCAAAATGACCACCAATCCTATTCCCTCCATTCTGACATCCAATAATAGGCTATCTAATCTACTAACATGTTAACATTCATTCACTGAAAAGGTAAACTGCATATGCCAACTCTATCATTTCCATAAAATGCCTACTAACATGGCCTCTGTTGCTGCTGCACTTTCAGAGCAAATCCACTTCATGAAGCATTTTATTTAGTTCAGGTTTGATAATAAAATTGAATTCCCACAGTAACCCTGTCTTCCTCAGTCCATGTGAATTTAAGCTCTTTTGGGAAATAATTTATAATATTCCCTTTGTCCACATTTGAGCCAAAATATATCTCTTTTATCCTCCTTTCAGCTTCATGTTAAACCACAGTCCACTGTCATTTTTGCCTTTATTGTTACCTTATTAGCTTCCCACACAAAAGTTTCCTTACTACAATAAGTACCTCCTTTCCCCATCCCTTCACTTTATCATACACCAACCATCTAAATCCCTTCTTCTGAAAATTTCTGATATCCCTCTTTCTAATATTCATTTCTTGCAAAAACATAACACTAACCTTCTATATACAAATTAACCATCACATTCTCTCATTTAATAGACAAAATTGATTCTGCCAGATTCCAAGTGGTAATATTAAAGTCCCTCTTCCTCTCCCTACAGTTTCCATAGTTACACTCCCAAATTGGGAAGCTCTATCCCCTCTGTTTAACCAGAAGGTCCACCTGCACTCAACATCTTGATAATGGAGGTATCTGGACTCCAGTAGCTAAGGGAATGCAGTGACCATTTTTATCCACCCACTAAATTTCTAATTTATGCATAACATATAACCTTATTCTTATTCTTTCTTTCTCTCACCTTATAATGTCCTAAATTCCTCTACATTACTTGGTTCTCTATCATCTTCAGTTCCTCATCCTTCTACCCTTCCTCTCTCCCTACCTCAAGTTTAAATTCCCAAGCCTTACTTGAACCCACCTACAAGGATATCGCTAGTCTTCAAAACTAATATATTTTCCAGATTAACCCTAGACTGTGCTCTACTCTAACATTTGCCATATATTTACACCAGACTCCATCTCCATTAAAGCCACAGTATTTTATACTTCCTACTAATCTTTTTAGAAAGGTCCAAGTTTCCACATGTTCACTCCCATAATATAAGTTTATAGGTTCATAGGTTGTTACAAGGCTAAGATAACTAAGGATTTCTAGAGAGAGTGTTAGTTAGGATAATGCTTTTTTATTGATGGCCTCTGTCCATAAGGGACAGGGGGGCCAGACGGGTGTAAATTTACACTTTCCCATCCAATTGTCAAGGTTTTGTTTGACTAGGGTCAGGGATAAACTCTGTTTTACATAGATGGGGACTCTCTTCCATAGTGCAGGGATCCTTTAAAACACATATTTGTCTCTCCAGCACATTCTGTTTATGTCACAACTATGTTCAGATCTCTGGATCTAGTGTTTCTGGTGCTGTTTTTTTTTTTGTGCATGTGCAACAGATCCGTCAGGGCTCGGTCTGAGGAAGCTCCGTAAGCCAGGCAAAGCTCTCCTTTCAGCAGTCTGTAGAAGACTGAGGACAGAGCCTTTAGGTGGTCAGCATAGGGGCCAAGTAGAGTGGCACTACAACTTCCTTGGACCTGGATGCCATACCCTTACAGATAAGTTGAGTGACATAGAATGATTTTTTATTATCTTAGCTACATGTTGGTCAAAGGCCAGATTTCTGTCTTCATATGTTCCCAGATCCCTTACTACTGGGTTGACTCTTAGGGATGTTTTATTGATGAAATAATATACTTGCATTGAAAGCTTCCCAAAGGAAATTATAATGCATTTTTTGCATTGATTTTTAGGTCATGGCTTTGGCACCAGTCATTTGTCTGGGTTAAACTCACCTGCAAGATGTTTGTATCTTGGGGGAATCTATACTAGCTCCCTGTTTTCAGTCATGTGTGAACAAGGTGAGCCAGAGGCCTTTAATGTTAGCACTGACTACTGAGAAGAAGATGCAAAACAGGAGTAGGCCCAGCACAGGGCCCTGGAATACTCAACTGCTGACCAGTCTCTTGGTGACATGGTCTCACTGATCCTGACTTCTTGGGTCCTATCTGTGAGCCAGCCATCAATTCAGTAAGATGTGTAAATGTTTACACCTAGCTTAGAGAACTTGTCAACAATACCTGAGTGGGATAATGTTCAAATACCTTAGCCAGGTCAAGATGCACAGTATGCACTATTTTACCCTTGTCCATTGCCTTGGTGACCCTCAGAAAGAAGTCTACCAGGTCAAGTAGGTATGATCCTCCTTTAACAAAGCCAAATTAGAATGGCAGCAGTGTCTGTAGGTTACCAATGTCCTAATTTATCATTTCCATGATAATTTGTTCCATAGTTTTGCATATTAGGCTTGTTATACTGATGGGTCTGTAGTTCCCTGGGTTGGTTGATGGTTCACACTAGTGGCGGGGAATGACTGTTGCATTCCTCAATTCACTTGGAATGTACCCAGTTCCTTGGCAAAAGCTGGGGGAAGTATGTTGGAGGGGATTTCATCTTGCAGAGCTGGGGAGCAGTGGGAGATGAAGTTTGAGCTGAATTTATCAGCATGTAGATTTGCTATGTCACCCTGCTCGATGCGGGTGGTACCGTTCATCACCAGTTCAGCAGATTGCTGTGTGCTACCTCTAACATTCCAGAGATAGCTACAGAAGGCCTTCTTATTGTCATTAACCTGCAAGGCTATCTTGACCTCATAGCTGACCTTGTTGTACTTAATCAGTCCTATTATTTTCTTGCTTAGTTAAATAAGACAGCATTTGTCTCTAAGGGAGTTGCTTTTATTGATTTTGGCCATGAGTTTTCTTCTTTGATTATATACACTGTTTAGGTGAGGATTCCATCAGTGTGTTTTTTTTCAGTGTTTTGTTTTGGGTTTATTTCTGGTAGGTACAGCAGCCTCTGTTGCAGCCAGTCACACATTTGTATAGTGATTCTCTGAAAAATTCTTATTTATTTATTTATTTTGTTTAACATTTGTTTACCGGGAAAGTCCAACTGGGTCAGGAACCCATTTTCAGCAGAGGCCCAGGGAGAAAAACTCCAAATAAGACAATTTACATGAACAAGATAAAAAAAAAACAGGTATTAAAGCACAGATTAGTAATAACTGAATACTAAATAAGTACAGAGAAGTAGATACAATAATAAATACAAAATAAGTACAGAGAGGTAGATACAATAATAGAACATATACTAAATTAAAGCGGTAGATTGCAAACTCTTTTTGTTATATACATCAGGTAGGTGTAAGGTAAAGAACGAGGATCAGAACATTAGATGTAAGTAGATGCTTAGATGAATGGGAAAGTTAAGGGTGTAGAAATATGTAAAGTTTGTTAGTCCAATATGCTAGTGGTTAGTAAGTGAAATTCCTGTTTTAGGGATATAATTCTTCATAGGTTACTGTAGTCTTGGGGTTGGAGGGAGTCTTGAATTTTGACAAACTGTCACGTAATAGGATGTAGTTTGTCTTTGAACAGTTCTTAACTGTTACTGTTTTAGCTGGATTTTCTGGGTTGATTTTTTACTTCAAACGAGATAGCTTTGTGATCTGACCTCACTAATGAGGATATGATACTGGGGTGAGTGTGTGTGTGTGTGTGTGTGTGTGTGTGTGTGTGTGTGTGTGTGTGTGTGTTTGTGTGCACATATTAATATGTAGTACAGTATGATCAGATAAAGGACACAGAATAGTTTTAAAATAGTTCACTTTATTAAGCAAATCTATACAGGCACTAATCCTATAAGTTCTAGTTTGCTCTCATAATCATAAGGATAATCAGTGAGGAACAATGAATTATATTCTGCTTTTGCTATTAAATCAAATAAATTATTATTATCTATCCATTTATTTGGTGCTTCAGCCAATGCCAGTATTTTAACTTTCTACTGTTCATTAGTATCTTCTCTACTAGATATGCAGTTAAAATCCCCTGTTAAAATTAAGCTATCCTTCCAATGACTTTGTAGTAAGTTTAAATGATCTTTAGCCACTCTTGCACTTATTGCAGAGACCCAGTAAAAATTAGCTAGTGTATAGAATTTGCCATTACATTTAATTATTACAAATGTACGCATTCATTTGGGATCATTATCTTATTACCTCATGACCTTAGGCATTACAGTCCATTAACAGTTCCTGTCCTCTTTTTGTTAAAAGAAGCAGATGATAACATTTCTTAACCTAAGCTATTTAACTATTGTGTATCTTTATGTATCAAGTGAGGTTTGTTGCAAGAATATAATGTCTCTTAGATATCTCATTAATGATTTCCTTTTGGTGCCATTATTTAATCCATTTATATTAATGGATAATAGATTAAAACTACCCATACTGTGTATTTAAAGAGATGTTTTAAAAGATAATATGACCCAATTATCCACCATATTAATTTAATTATATATAAGACTCTAATGCATTCCTCTGACACTATCTTAACATTCCAGATTTTGTTGAATTCTTCCTTTCTACAAACTAAACTACTAAAGCTCAAAAATAACAAAAACAAAGACAAGACTACAACTATAACTGCAGATATTGTTAATAAAACAAAGCCTACTATGGATACCAAAGTTCCTAGTTTGGCTATTGATATCGAAATGTCATACTATTGTTTTATTGCTGTGCCTACCAACACGTAAAAATGTATGACTTACAAATAATTAATATATTATATATAGATCAAAATAATAAGAGACTATTAATTTAGTTGTACATTTTACCATTTAAAACTATTCCCCCATTGCTACATAAAAGTTTACTAATCCTCTTCTGTGAATTACAAATATTAAATAATCCAACAATAAGAGTGAACTGCACTCATTGCAAGCATTCTTAAGCCTGGAAGGTTCTGACATTTGTGCATTCACAAAAAACAGGTTCAAAGCTGCAGAGACTACCCCAACCATATCAGGTTACTCATCCTATCATACATTCATACCCCAAACCATGGGCAGCAAAGCAAAAGGAAGTGGAGTTTCAATATATATTAAATACATACAGACTTCCAGGCTGGTCAAACAGTATGACGCACAGGACACACTCCAAGTGCAGTTAACCATTGACAAGAAACCTATTCAAATCATAGATAGCTACAGGCCCCCAACTTTGACCTAAGACTCCCTCTCCACCTATCTGGACCTCTTTGAACCTATCAAGAGTCAACTCTCACCCTGATCCTGGGAGACTTTATCTATTCAACCATAGATTTGAAGAACTACTCATGCCAAAACAGAAATGCCCAGAGATTCCTTGATTTTGTCACTGCAAATGCCTTGGATCAGCTGATTCACACCCCCACAAGAAGTGATAATATCTTGGACTTGGTATTAACCAACATGAGTAACTGATGCAACATCCCTACAGTGTCATCCTCCCTGGTAAGATCTGACCACAAAGCAATCACTTTTGAAGTCACCATCTCCCCCGACACCCCTGCCTAGCTACAGTCAAACATAAAAACTTCTCTGAAGTTGACTACAACCTCCTGAGGGAAGGTATATACAGCTTCACAGCCCCCTCCACCTCTGTAGGAACTGGCACAAATGTCCAAACCTACACCAAAGTACTGTACAAGCATTTATATAGCTGTATGGAATCAGAAATATCCGAAAGGACACAGCCCTCCTCCTCAAGGAAGCGTAAACCTGTCTGGTGGACATCTGCAATTAATAAACTCTATAATACAAGGAAAAAATTGCTGTCCAGGACCAAGAAGGAGAAAGTGCCTAATTGGAAGCAATCTTTCCTTAGCCTGAACAAGCAAATAAAAGCACTAGTAAAATCCTCAAAAGCAAGCTTCAAGTTCAAACTGGCCACATCTACTAAAGACAATCATAAGGCCTTCTTCACATATGTCCACAGTCTCAAAGGAAGTACTCAGATCAGCTCTGAACTGGTGGTGAAGGACACCACATACAAAAATGTAGTAGATATAGCCAACCTGCTGGCAGATAGGTTCAGTGAAAACTTCACCCCTCTGTTCCCCCCCATCAGTAAATCTGGACATCCCTGTCACCCGCTCCCTCCCTTATCTCTAGGGTGCAAGTCATCACTGTCCACTTAAAGGCAAAAAATACAGCCTCCATGGGACCCGATAACATCCCAGGCTGCATCTTGCATGAACTCAGGCAGGAACTTATCTCACCATTAGGCACCATACTCAGTCAAAGCCTGAGTACTGGCTTTATCCCAGCCAAGTGGAGGACAGCCAGTGTCATCCCATTGCACAAAGGTGGTGCGACCAATGGTCCAGGTAATTATAGACCCATCAAACTAACTAGCCGTTCTGGAAGGCCATGGAATGGACTATCATGGACCTCATTAACAAGGACATTGGCAACCTCCAAACACTCGATCCCACACAGTTTTGTTTCATCAAGGGGAGGTCATGACTCTTAAATTTGGTTGACTTTTTTGAAACAGTCACCAAAGCCATGGACGAGGGGAAGACAGTGCACACTGCCTACCTTGATCCGGCCAAAGCCTTCAATACTATGCTCTTCTCAGGTGCAATAGATACATTCTCTCAACTAGGCATCAATCCCTATGTTACCAAATGGGTAAGAAACTGTCTCACTGATAGAAACCACCTAGTCAAAATTGGTGAAGCCACCTCAAGCAGTAGATCCATAGTGAGTGGTGCACCCCAGGGATCAGTTTTGGGGCATCTGTTGTTTGGGATATACTTTTCTGAGATGCAGGCCAAAACCAGTGGGCTATTGCTGACCAAGTTTGCAGATGTCTGCAAGCTGGGCACTGTCATCAATTCTCCTAGTGATGTGGACATCCTCCAAGAGGGTCTCACCCCAACAAATGATTGGTGCCAGAGACATGGCCTCAAAGTTAATACCAAGAAATACATCATCAACCCCTTTAGAGAGAGTACTGTCCCCACAAATTATCACATTAATAACAAGGTCCTAAGCACACAATCAGTCGTGAGGGACTTGGGCACTCAGGTTGATAGAAAACTGACTTTTGACTACCATATTGCCTACATTGTATGGAAAGCTTTCCACATTTCCCACCTTATTAAGAAAGGTATCTCATCCAGAGACAAGGAGGTTATAACATCCCTGTATTTTTCCCTTATAAGACCTATTATTGAGTACAATGCCCCTTTTGGCATGTATCTCAAAAAGCGCATGCAGCAGCTGGAGAGACCACAGAGGTTCCTTATCAAGCGAATCCAGGGCCTCAAACATGTACCCTATACAGATAGTCTAAAAACCCTATCACTCTTCTCCATCTCATACAGACTCCTCAGAGGTAACCTCTGTCTGGCATACAAATCAATCTCAGACTCCACCTTGATGGGACTGCTGCATATCCATAAGTCAAGCTCTACTCGAGTGACCCGCATGCATGACCTCAACCTGGTCTGTGACATCAATAGGACTTGTTGGCAGGACAGATTTGCATCCCAGAGACTCCCCCCCCCTTTTGTGGAATAGACTCCCTCTCCATGTCAAAAGAGTATCTCATTAACCCTTTTTATGCACAACCTGGATAACTGGATGGGGAACAGAAAATACAACCCTTGGATTCCATCTGTGTCCCTGGTGGACAGGGGCATCAGGTGCTGACTTGTCGGAACATGGGCTACTTCTTGATTAGGCTTGTAAGGGCCTCAGGCCAATAGCCTAGTAACTTTCTATGATCATACAATATACCTGTTTATGTAATAGTAGTATAGATTACCCATTAAATATTCCTAAATTATTTGCTCATTCAACATTATTGTAACTAAAACTCTAAATAAATGAGTATAACACAGTGAGACCTGAAGAGATAAAGACATCTATAGACTTACAGGTGACAAGTAATTTCATCAGATAAACTATAATACAAAAGAGAGATCATTGTACATATGTATTTATCATATCAAAAGAGACACACATATTTTATAGCTCTAACAAAAAGCTTTGAATTATTTTTTTAAAGTACAAGTGTCTGTATCTCAAATTTTTATAACACCTCAGTTATCAAAATATTTAAAAATCCTTTAGCTTATTAAACTATGTCATAAAAACATGTACATTACTGAGGTCAGAGTGAATGTCTTGCTATTTCTATGGAATCAAAAAACATATTTAAAAATATTTGCAGTCTATATTATAGTCAAAAGTTACAATGTGTTCAACTCAAGTCTCATTCTCCCGTGTAGTCAAACATATTGAAAAATCTACTTTATTTTCTATTAAAACGGATGTACTGATTTGGCAATGAAACACTCAAGTTTCAGCTTTGACTTATGAAATGAGTTATTTCAGGTAGTCTTAGTGAATCTTTAGAGTTCAAATGACCAAGCTTCAGATTTTAGCTTTCAGATTATTTTCAAATATGTATATGATTTTCTATGTAAACTATATGAGATCTTGTTGCAAGTATATGTAAGAGACATCTTTTTTTAAAGCAGTTTGTTATTTAAAATATCTTTTCTGTCCTATTACCCCACTAGTATTCTACCTTATTCTATATATTTTGTATTTGTAAAAATCTCCCGTCAAAGAGCATATTAATCATCATCTCTCTACTAAAAAATATAGTATGTGTACATTTTTCTTAATTTACTGATACTGATATTTTATTAATCTTACATACAGTAGTAGATATTGCAATCCTTGTGCATATGCAAATTATTCATAAGATGTTTACTCATTAATTCTAATACTACAATAAATCTTATATATATATATATATATATATATATATATATATATATATATATATATATATATATATATATAAAAACAAACATGAATTATGAATGCTTTATTCCTTTCATGACATTGTACCTAAGTGTTTTCTGTATGATTTATTGTAAATGTTATCTCTTTAATTGTTACTATAGTTGCAAATGATAATGTCTTAACTGTTTGTAAGTAAAATTTAAAAACTCACTGCGGAGCTTTTCTCCCGGGGTCTCCACTGAAAATGAGCCAAATGCTCAGCTGGTCTAACCTGGTTAACAAATGTAAAATACATAAATATATATATATATATATATATATATATATATATATATATATATATATATATATATATATATATATATATACATATATATCTGTGTGTGTGTGTGTGTGTGTATATGTGTGTGTGTGTGTGTGTGTGTGTGTGTGTGTGTGTGTGTGTGTGTGTGTGTGTGCGTGTGTGTGTGTGTGTGTGTGTGTGTGTGTGTGTGTGTATAAAAGAATTCCTGCTTATTTAAATTGAATGTGTGTTTTAGCCATTGTGAACTGCTGCCCTGATCAAAGCTTTACATGTTGACATCAAAATTTGACTGTAGCATGTGAAAATGACAACTCGCAGCACACAGCAGCTGCTAATTTCCTCTGTAAGTTTCACATCCTTCTTATTTCTTTTAAACTGTTCTAATCAGTAACAAATATCTAACTTTACTTATCTCAATTACTATATAGAGTTAATATGCATTGCTAGAATTAATAACATTACAGCATGAGCTATTAAGATGTAAAATGTAAGCAAAGTATGTTACAGGTTCTCAGTATTAAACATTACTATAGTGTTTGTCTTATCAATTCTTCACTTCTATGAAAAGAAGTGTTATTTTGAGTAGGTTTCTCACATATATACACTTGAGAAAAAATTAGGAAGTTATTTTCTTCTTTCACAGACATCAGTGATGAACTTTGACCTATATTTTCTTCAGGACAGCTCAAGGTGGGAAAAATAGCATTCTAAAGAAATGGAACATTATTTTGTTCTCAGGGTTTCTCTCTAAGTGCTAGTTGTTTCATAAATGATCTATGAAAGGAATGTGTTACACAGAAACAAAGGAAACAAAATTGCCAGCACTTTAACACTACTAATTAGTATATTACTTAGACCTGACATTCAGTTAACACAGAAATGGCCATAATAAGCAATGTTGAACAAATAAAATAAAATTCTTAACTTGGATAGCTTTATAGTTAGCAATTATATTGCTTATAACGATATTCTCTTACAGGAAACATTTGTTTAACAGTTAGAAACATACGTATAAGTTTAGTTAAATGAAATATCTTAAGTATTTCATTGTAAATATAGTAAAACAGTAAAACTTATCCTTTATATTCCGTCTTCAAGAAAAATGTTTTAGCTTAAAATATAAATACATACTTACATATGTTGAGAAGTTTGAAGACTAGTACAAACCTGTTACTTAAAGGGAAAATCTATTGTTTCAGAACATAATAGTCCTGCAATCAATGAATGAGAGTCACTTGTTTTTTTGGCCTTTTAGTTTTAAAAGCAGTTTTCCAAGAATTCAGTTCACTGTCTCTCTTCAGAGATATACTGTTCCACTCTATTTCTTCAGTATTATTAAGGATTTTATTGCTGTTAACAAAAGTTTGTTGCCTCCTTCAGTGTATTAAATATTTTGGATGCTTCAGAAAGGAATAATTTGATCTTTTGCAGGAAACACCAAAGTGGCTTTAATATTTTTCTTTTTAATTTCCTTGATCAGTGGTAAACAGGATTTTCTTTTACTTCACCACAAAATGGAAACAGAACAGCTCACCACCACACAAGGAAAGAAGCCAGTGATTACCTTTATATTTTATTAAAATTATAGTCCAGTCCATTAGTAGATCCACAATGTAGTCCTACAAAACAGGTAACATAAGCACACACTGGATCCAATAAAATCTGGTTAGCAGCAAAGCATAAAATGCAGACTCCTCTAGCACCTCGGCTCTTCAGCCTTCACAGAGTATATCCCTACTTCACATATTCTATCTTTAAATAGCATGATTACAAACAATTAACCAATCATAAACTTAAATTAATTAAAGAAAACATTTCCAATGACATTCTTGATTCATTCCATATGGAATTGAAGTGTTAAACTTCAAAATTAAAGTAGATTCTAACTTCCAAAGTTGTCTTTTAATATCAAAGTCATATATTTGTTGTACTTGGCCCAAAATTGTAGCTTTTAAACCTTGTATATTTCCACTGTGACATTCTTTAAAATGTAATGCAACAGGAATTTCGTATTTACCCTTCTTAACATCTTCCTAACATGTTCCTTCAACCTTTTCTTTTACTCATTACTTTACTGAAATAGCCATTGTCAAATCTGATTACATGTTCACCTATTTTAATGGGTGGGCTGGACCATGCTGCTTTAACATTTCATCTTTTTCCTAAGCTAGACATTAACTACAATTGAACATGGTTGTGAGTTTTCCTTCTTAGAAGGTGCTTTCAAGGATCTATGTGCTCTTTCATTTCCAGAAGATAAAGAAAGTTTAAGGTAGCTTTAATGTTTTATTTAGTCAGGTAGCTAAGATGTTTATTATATTGTCTCCCTCATACTTTTCAGGTAGACCTCAGTCTATTTTCTAAATCATCAAATTTCTTTATGAGCCAGTTATTTTGTTTTTTTTTTAAAAAATCAGTCTGAGACTCGCCTCCAGTTATTCTTCCTTCATGATCATTTGAAGTACTTTCCATACTGCTGATTTGTACACCTTGTTGTTTCTTAAGAATTTCAAAATGTTCCATCCTGTTTCTGTTCTCTTCTTTGAAACCTTCTTTTTTGGTATCCAGTTTGTCTATTTTAGTTATATAACCTGCATAGTAGATAATATTGACTAGATGTCTTTTTTAGCACAAGAATCCTGAGTACCATTTCTTGAGTGACTCAAGTTGAAGTCTCTTCTCTCTTAACCAAGTAGTTGAAATTCTGACAGAAAAAGTTACAGCTTTTGAAGAACTTGAAGCTCTAAATATTTTCTCTATTTCTGAATAAAATTAGCCAACAAGTGTCTCCAAATCTTATTTTTTTGATTACATTTCTGTCAGAGAAAAGGTTTTAGTCACAGAGCTTTCACAAGTTGCTGCTCTCAGTTTGCTATCTTGGCAATGTCCCCTAGTTCAGGTATTGCTGATAGCTTCATTTGTATGCAAGATTATTGCCTCTAAGGAAGTTGTGTATTTATATCTCTCACGTACTGTGTTATTTTCTTTAATGATTAACTGGTTTTCTGAGAACATAAGACAATTGCTACATTGCCTTGGAATGTTCAAAATCTACCAAGCTGGTCACAGAGACACTTGGAAATTGCATATCCATGTTGTCTTGTACTGTAATAGGGTTAGCTGTTAATGGCTAGGAATTTGGTTTTAACAGGGGTCTCCAATGGTATTTTCTAGTGTTAAAGGCAGGATGCTATGCAATGATATGAAATGGCAGTCATAGTCTTTGCACAAGCTAGCTGCTCTAAGCTTATTTCTGCACAATGCCACACAATTGAACATGGTTTGGATCTAATCCTAACTTTATAGTTAAATTTTACTGTCTAGGGTTTGCTACTATACAGGGCACTGCTAGCTGCTGTGGCAAAGTGGGCAGCATTGTGCAGTGAAAAAACACTTGAAAATTGACTCCTATGCCCTCTAGCTAATAAATAACTACAATTTCTGCTTTCTGCAGTGCTTTCCAACTCAGAGAGAGAGAGAGAGAGAGAGAGAGAGAGAGAGAGAGCAGGTAAACACCTTTGGACACAAGATGCCCACTCTTAGATTTTTTAATGTAAAAGGACAGCAAAATCAGCTGTCAAGTGCAAATCAAACAACAAACTATATCACACCCTTCTGCAAAAAGATTTGGAGGCACACAGACTAGAAAAGCCATCAAACAGAAAAATGACTATTTTGACACACAATGAAATAGATACTTTAAAATGCTAAAAAAAGTACTTATTGTTGTATAAAGCAAGCACAACTGCAGTTAATCAAGAAAATATTCTTATCATAACTTGGATGGCTCTGGATACAGTTAAAACACTGGAAAAGTGTTACAGAGTTTTCTGTAAGTGAACAACGAGCTTTGCAACTTGACTGATTTATAGTAGAGAAACAAGATTATAAAACAACTCTTATGTGCTCTAGCCAGTAAGCAACTACAATTTGAACTTCATCCAGTGTTCCCAACTCAGAGAAACTCAGGCAATTACCTCCTGTCACAACCTGTCTGACCCTGGAATCTGTTAATGCAAAACCACAGCAAAAGCGCCTCTCATGTGCAAATAAACAACAAGCAGCTATCAGTGCTTCCCAACTCAGAGAGACTAGGTAAACACCTTTTGCAACAAGATGGCCAATCCTGGAATTTCTTAATGTAAAAGCACAGCAAAAGCATATCTCAATTGCAGATTAAACAACAAACAACTACTAAGCAACTAAGTCCCTCACTAATTCACTCTTCAGCAAATATATTTGGAGGCACACAGACTAGAAAAGCAAACAAAGGCAGAAATTACTATTTTTGCCTCAGAATTAAATAAATGCTTTAAAAATAAGTTATACTTGCTCCCCTAGTAATAGTGCAATTCCTGAATTATATTAGCTGTACAAAATACAGCAGGTCATCCTCTATCATAAACATGGGTTTGATTATAAACACATTGCCATATATCATGCCCCTGTATATTCTTAATTACTTACAATGTAACATTTTTGGAATTATTATAAATAATTTCATAAATAACACACTGGTTTTCCAGCATAATCAGTATCAGTTCAAGATGGATAACAATCAATAACAACTTGTCAGAGTATCATCTCACAATGTCAGGGGACTCCTACTGTCCAAATTGCATTGTCACATATGTCAGTATATGAAAGCAGCTGTAAATAAAGTTGTAAATGTCCTCATCCTATTGTATTATAGACACCACACCACCTGCTCATCACTGTCTCACACAGAAGAAACCCAATATGCATTTGAGAACATAAATGTTTAGTGTCAGAATTTATGTTCATATTATTCACATTTCATTGCTGTATACCCTCAGCCCTTCTTTACAAAAATTAAACTTCAGAAATAAAAGACAAACCATAAATAGAGATATCGTTGTTCTCCACATACACATATTTGAGAGCAGTGTTATGTCTTTTGAGCACTCAGTGCTATAGTACAGTTGACCAATGAATGTGAGATTTACAACCACAAGAGTGAACTGCACTTTCAATTATGATCCCCACTGAAATTGCCAATGTCCTTAATGTTTATATCAAAGTACATGAAAATATAAAGCTGAGCTGCTGGCTCATCACATGTCAGAGTGGTCAGTCCACATTTTAAACACACCGAATACACTAGTGCACTGATACAACTCATGCAGGCATTGCTCCATTGTCCAGATCTGAAAATGATGGTTTTCACTTCTCACCTGTGTCACCACTTAAATCATCAATTGTAACGTTAAGCTCAGAAGAGTCTAGAACAGCGTACAACAGCAGACCAGAATTTAATGGGGACAAATTTTCATGTAGGCTATCCCATGATCATTACTACCTCCTTTCTTTACTTGTTTGAGTGGCATGCTCTATTTTAACCCTTAAGGATTTCCAAAGGCTTTTTATAATCACAACAGAATGACTCTTCCTCCTCACTTACTGTTATTCCATCCATCTATGCTTACCCCCTCCCATCCATAGTAAGCAAACCCAAGTATTTGTTTGCAGATCTGTATGGTGGAAAACATATAAAGTATTTGGGTTCCCTCATTATTGCCTTTTGCCTGACAGCTGGTCCATTAATGAAGATCTGCGAATCTATTCCATACCACTAGCACATATCTCAACTTTCCCTTCACCTACTATCTGAGACTACAGTAAAGGCTGGACACCTCTTTTAGCTCAGAGCTCTGAAACTTTCATTTGGTTCTGTTCCCTTATTATAACCTCCATCTGCTGTTATCTGCAATATACTCACTCTTTTCACCAAGCCAACTGTCTTTCCCTTTTTGAATTATAGGACTTCATTGCCTCCTATACATTTTTACACAGGTAGTTTAATAATTTCCATTTATCAACAGCAACAGCTGATTTGGGCATTTCCATTTAGCCACAGCTCTTTCTTACCAACATTAATCATTTCTGGAGAACTGTGGCATCAGTCCTCTCAACTGCCCTATTTTGGAGAACATTACTAATTTTAGGCTTGAGTTACCACTTCACACAATTTTCTGATTTCTCCTCATCACATGCAGGTTTTGAAGCTGTCTACACAGAAAACCACTCTTCAAAGCCAGCATAGTAGTGATAACAACAATTTAAAGAAAGAAGAATCACTTCTTACAACTCTGTTTTTCTGATGTAAAAACAAGTGACCTTGTGTGGTACAATTTTGTGATACAGTTTATTAAAAGTTACCAATTTTAAACTGTGCCTTTGATAATATGTTTATATTTTCCATCTTTTTTTTCTCATTCTCCATTTTATAAATGTGTTTCTGATTAGTATCTCACATTCCTATAAGAAGCAGGAAGACTTATGTGCTATTTTGTGTTGTGTTCAGGTTTTATACTAACTGTATGCCCAGATCTTAAGCTGGTTGTTCTTATTTTTCAAGACTTTTATTCCTAATTTCAATGTTTGCAGATTGAGAGGTATGAACGACATGGCTTACCAATCTGCTGATCTAAATGGTCCAAACTATGGGACCTATTTCCCTGTAGATGTAGATAACTTTTAGTTCTTCTAGAGACGCTTCAATAAATATTACATGATCAGAACTTTCCTTCCACCTCCCAAGCCTAAAATGTGAAAAACCACTTGCCTATAATGTGAAAACTCACTCTTCTGGTCCATCCCTTTAAATTTTACTACTGCTCCTGCAGATTTTCAGTAGCCCCTTTTAAAGCTGACACATTATTATGGAAGAATATTCGGTAGTCCATTTCTTTATCTCACATGCCCAGAGCAATAACCAGGCTTTTGACCAGAACTGTCTCTACTGAGGTTGTCTAAGTTTCCAGTCTCACCGCCTACACATTCCCTTCTGGACCTGCCAGCTTAGAAAGTATGTGATTAGGATTAAATTTTGTTATCACATCAGTTCACCTATGAAGATCACTATACAGTGAATGCTTTCAGATTAGCTAATTATTTCACTTTCTCTCACTATCACTGTACCACCAATGCACTTATGCGTGTGTGTGTGTGTGTGTGTTTGTGTGTGTGTGTGTGTGTGTATAATATATATATATATATATATATATATATATATATATATATATAGATATATATATATATAGATATATAGATATATACACATATACACACACAAACACACACACATATACACACATTATATATATATATATATATATATATATATATATATTGTCAAAAGAAAAATATACTTTAAAAATGATCAAAATACGGTAGGTTCAGGTTAAGGCACTTTAATCTTGCAGCAAGGAGACAAAAACGTGCTATTACAGAGTTTGTCTAACTAGAAACAGGAAATACTTTCATTTTTATACATTCTCTAACTAGACATGGCCTACCAAGCTGACATAACAGATTACCAGCCTTTTCATCATCATCTGTTGACCATCATTCCCATGAATTTCTGCTGATTTATCAATTTTTGTGAGAAACTTCCTGAGGAAAACAACATGGCCTTGATTACTACCAGTTAGATACATGTTATGTTACCATTCAAGGTACTATGGCTAATTCAAGCACAATGCTAACAGTTCATTTCTCTAATAATCCTTTGTCTACTTTATCTCTAAGCTTCTGCAGCTGCACATGCTCTCATGCTTCGAACAGAGCTGATTGTTTAAAATCATTACATTTACAGAATATAGTATTGTTCATTCATTCGTTCCTGACCTAGCAGATAAGCACCTGCTTCTCAAGTACATTTCCAAAGGGCATAAACATGAATATTGCTGTGCTAGCAATTACTAGGTCAGAGGGCATCTTGCAAGTTTCAGAAAGCATACTGCAGTTTTCAAAAAGCATCTTTTTCAGTCTCATATGAAGCTCAATTTATATATAACACAGTGCATGTAAAATAGAATGAAAAATGTATTAATTCGTTTGATTATTAATTAGCATTAAGCATACACACATTAATACATATTTTTCTAACATTTCCCTCCTGTTAATACTTTTTAATTCTATTTTCAAAAAAGGATAAACAGTTTGCTTCTTTTCCTAACCATTTCCAATCAGGGTTTGCAGTTAAGAAAGTCATTCAGTTTAAACTTTTATGAAAGTGTTTCACATTCTAGCAGCTCTTCAAATTCAGTACTTTGATACATAGTCTCAGAAACTGATATATCTATGAATTCTTTGATTAATTTCTTCATGCAGGGGATTCCACAACAAACACAAACTCCTATTAGGAGTAATCCTACCCCAATGGCAATCAATATGTTCATTAGGATGGAGCCCCACCCCCCAAATACATTCTGGAAAAAGTCTGTCAGAGGGTTTGGGCCTGGTTTGGTCATGGCCGACACTTGCTGAATCACCTTGAGATGATCGCTAATCTCATGCTGGTGATCAGGAATAAACGCACAGCATTCTTCTTTGATTAAAGCGCACATCCCACCCCTCGCCACTAGGGTGAAGTCAAGAGCCATTCGGTTTTGGAGTACTACAGTTCTCATGGCAGTCAGTTCATCAGTTATCAGTTCAAGAGCAGAAAAAGTCACATTACTCATTACTTCGAGAAGTTTAGACAGTTTTCGCAGCTCCCAAATCGATTTAACTGCACCATATGCAGGTAATATACCTGCCCATGATATGACAGCATCACTCAAGTCCATGTGCGCAAGTTTGGTTCCCACATTACGATGGTCTTTCCAGCCTGCTTCAATTTGTCCCACTGGATTCTCAGGTTTCTTAACAGTCTTTTTGGTCACATCTCAGGTATTTCGAATATTTCCCTGAGGCAAAACTGCAGTGTGTCGTATGGCCGGGACCAGGTATCCCAAAAAACAACTGCCAGACCAATTCTCAGGTAACCATTTATATGCTTTTTTACCACACACAAAATAACAGTCCTCTACTTTAGTTGTTACTTTGTTACGAAATGACTGCCCTGCATGAAACATTTTCCTATCTATTACAGATAACTGTTTAAAAAGTACAGGATTACATTGTACCTGATCAAGAGTCTTATGCATAGATTTAAGAAATGAGTTATAATCTGTACTACAAGATCCACCTAAATCATTTGCTTTTGTATAACATTTATACTGTACGGTGACATTACACTTGCTCCATCCCACTTGGATGGTATCATTTTTGTAAAAACATACAATTCCTTTTTGTGTTACAGGCAAGTACAGTGCTACTTTATCATGTGCTTTAATAGAAACTGTGTCAAAAAACAGATTTTCCCAGGTCTCATTGACCCCTAGGGGGATAGCAGCCATCAATAAACCCCCGTATGCTGTTGGTATGGCCGTGCAGACCCAGCAGTTCGAAACATTAAAAGTCTCAGCATACACATGTGTAATTGCCTGATAAGTGTTAAAGTTCGGATGCCAGTCTATGTTTGGCTCATTACGTTTAATCAGGTCAACTTTTGTGGCAGGAAAAAGGAGTAGCCACAACAAAAAGAACAATGTGATTAGCATAGCTATCAAAATGATCATGCAAGTTTTCTGAGGTTGCTCAATGTCTCTATTCACTCTGTACCTGTCCATTATGTTCTCATTGTACAACAGTAACAAAGTTTTTGTCCAATTCAAAGTTCTTAACCAGTTTACAGTGTGTCAAATGAATCCAGGAAGCTCGCTCTGCGATCTTGACTGCAGTGGGTGTCGACAGTAGTACCTGGTACTGTCCTTCCCACTTCAGAGAACTCCAGTTCTTTTTCTTCACAATCTTCACCCAGACCCAGGTGCCTGGGGCTACTGGTGCTTCCGATTTCAGTTGCTCTTTATCTGAAACAGAATTTAACTGCAAAAGTTTGTTATTCAAAAATCGTCTCATATACCCTGCGAGTGAACTGTCAGCCTCTTGCTCTGCAGGCATGAGAGGTTTCCAGTGAGGTGTATAATATGCCCTCCCAAACAAAGTTTCAAAAGGAATTAATCCCTTTGCATTTGGAACAGTTCTCATGCTCAACAGTGCTAGAGGCAAACAGTGCACCCAGTTCTTTTGTGTCTCACTCATTAACTTCCTAAACTTATTCTTCAACACCCCATTATGCCTCTCAACTAATCCTGCAGATTGGGGGTGGTAAGCGCAGTGATATTTTAACGATATTCCGAAATAACGACTAAGTTGTTGCACTGTTTGGTTCACGAAATGTGCACCGTTATCACTATAAATCTTTTCCGGTATGCCAAATCGGGGTATAATTTCTTTAACAAGGACCTTTGCAACAGTAGCTGCATCTGGATTTCTAGTTGGAAAAGCTTCCACCCATTTGGAAAACATATCTATAATGATAAGGCAATACTTTTTATTCTCACATTTATTCAGTTCTATGAAATCCATACAAATAATATGAAACGGATACGGTGGTGTAGGGAAACTTCCTTGCTTAGGCTTCAATGCCCCTTGTGCATGATGCTTGTTACAAACATGGCATGCTGCACAAACATTTTTTGTGTAGTTTGTAAATCCATACATTGTAAACACTCGATTCACTAACTGTACCATCCCCCCTGTTGAGACATGGCTCTGCCCATGGCTCAACAAAGCTGCATATCTAAACAAGTTAGATGGCAAAATTGGTTTCTTTTCCTTGGAGATGTACAGTCCCTTTTCAAGGATTGCTCCTCGTTTTATCCACTTCCGTTTTTCTACATTTGTAGTAAGTGTCTGCATTGTTTTTAACATTTCTAAATCTAAAATCTCAGAGGGTTGTAATTCCTCACTCAAAAGAAAAGCTTCTGAGGCTGAAGCTGCCTGTTTTGCATCTGTATCAGCCCGCACATTACCTTTCGAAATTCTATCCTGTTGCTTGGTATGAGCTACGCATTTGCAAATAGCTACTTTTTGAGGTAATTGAATAGAGTCTAATAAATCTAAAATAAATTCCGCATGATTAATTGGTTTACCAGTAGATGTTATCATTCCTCTATTTTTCCACTGCTGTGCAAATACATGTACAGTAGAAAAAGCATACTGACTGTCAGTATAAATATTCTTTCTTACCTTTTGCTAAGGTACATGCCCTTGTCAAGGCAATCAACTCTGCTGCTTGTGCAGATAAATTGTGTGGTAAAGATTTTGCTTCTAAAGTTTCAGTATCAGAAACGACTGCATACCCCACTAGGATCTGTCCTGTAGGACCCCTCCTGCACGAGCCGTCCACATAGTATGTCACCTCGGCATCATCCAAGGGAACATCTGTAAGGTCTTGTCTAGGTAATGTCTTTTGCTCAATCTCCTGCAGGCAGCAGTGCGGTTTACCATCTGCAGGGGTTGGGAGCAAGGTTGACGGGTTCAAAGTTGTGCATCGTTCAATTGAGATATGAGGTTGGCTCAACAGTATAGTCATACAGGAAAGATGTCTAGCAGGGGAAAGATATGCTACTTTTTCTTGCAGTAAAATAATTGTGACTGCATGAGGCACTCTCAATGTGAGAGGGTAGAATAACACTACTGAGGCAGAAGCCTGCACTGCCATTGCAGCTGCAACTACTGCTTGTACACAGTGGGGCAGGGACCGCACCACTGGGTCTAACTGTGATGAATAGTAAGCTATGGGGCGTTGCTTGTCCCCATGTTGCTGTGTCAACACTGATGTCATATAACCTTGCTTACAGTCTACAGTTTGGAAAAATTGCTTATGATAGTTCGGTAATCCTAAAACTAAGGATGATGCTATCAGTTGTTTCAGCTTGCAGAAAGCTGCTTCTGCTTCTGGTGTCCATTGTAATAAATCCTGTGCTGCCATCGGCTTTTTGAATATCAAATTAGTCAGTGGAGCAGATTCCAAAGCATAATTTGGTATCCAACTCCGACAAAAGTAAGTAGTTCCCAGGAAGGACATCATTTCCTTCTTGGTAGTTGGTCTAGGTGCTTGTAATATTGCTGTTTTTCTATCTTCGTCTAATATTCTACCTTCTTTGGATATTACATATCCCAAGTACTTAACTTGTTTTCTCCAGAGTTGTAGTTTGTTTTTGTTTACTTTGTGTCCTTGAGTAGCTAAAAACTGTAATAATGCTATGGTGTCCTCTTTACATTCTTGCTGGGTGGGGGCTGCCAGCAGAATGTCATCTACATAAAGTAAAATCTGACTACCTTCGTGGGATAAATCCCACCAGGTTGCTTGCCATTTCTTGTGCAAATATTGTTGGACTTTCACAATATCCCTGTGGTAGTCTCGTATATGTATACTGTTTCCCCTGAAATGTAAATGCAAACCAATGTTGGCTGTCGGGGTGTATCGGTATTGAGAAAAATGCATTACTAATATCTACCACAGAGAAATACTTTTGCTGAGGCTTTAAATCATTCAGTAAGGTGTGCGGATCTGGCACCGTTGGTGCCCTGGGTATAACTGCATTATTTACAGCCTGTAAATCTTGGACCATACGCCATTCCCCGTTTGCTTTCCTGACCAGAAAGAAGGGTGTATTACATGGTGAATCGGGAGATTCTATTAAGACTCCTTCCTTATGTAAGGCTGCTATTATAGGTTTGATCCCTATCTCTGCATCCTTTCTCAAGGGATACTGTCTTTTCTGAGGTCTAAATGCTGATTTTAGAATAATAGTAACTGGTCCTGCTGTTCGTATAAGTCCTACATCTGATTTCCCTGTTGACCAGAGAGTCTCTGGTATGTTTCACAAGGCTTTTTCCTCTTCTTCCAATAAGAGTAATACTCAGCTATTCTCACTAGCCTGTGAGTGCACAGCTGGATGTGTCTGTGTTATCCAATTCAATTTCTGCTTCGGTATTCCTTGTTCGGAGAGTTCTAATTCTGTCCCCTTTTCCTACCTTGTGACTTTTTCTCCTATGTCTGCCCATTTCAAACTTCTATTCTTAGTTAAGCTAACATGTGGCAATCGATTAGATTTGTAAAGTGATAAAAATTCCTGGGGCAATGAAAAGCTTACTACACTGTTTCCTTCTGTGTCCCAGTGCAAGTTTCGTAACACTAGTCTGTTTGCATGATTCTGAAACAATTCCTGCTCATATTCTTTATCAGGTCCTGGTCTACTACAGTAATATAGAGTACAATGCAACAAATGCTGTTTGTCAATGTCGAGGGAGGGGGATTTACTGATGGCTATATTCATCAGTTCTTCGGTTACTGCCGCTGGACCAGTCGTAACCAAGTCCTGGCTGTACCAATAATACATCTCGCCCTCTGGTCGCACTACAAAAGTATCCATTTGTCGCTGTGCTTCCATACCCTGCATGGTTGGAACTACGGCTATGCCAAATATCTGCATTAAGTCTCTACCCAAAACGTTTACTGGGCATTTTGCAGGAACTACAATTTTACTTCTCTGGGTCATTCCTGAAACAGGGTCTGTTATTGCTATGTCATGAGAGAGTGGCTCCCGATACAGCTGTCCATTAGCTGCTTTCACTAGTATGTAATCTGGTGATTCTGAATCTTCCGGTAATTTGGAAGGATGTATCAGGGACCATGAAGCCCCTGAGTCACACAAAAATTTTACTTCCCTCCCCTCTACCAGAAGCGTCACTTCCGGTTTTGTATCTGCTAAGTAAAGCTCTAAGCTCAATAAGGCCAAGTCTAAAATTTAATTTTCTTCGTCTACAAATTCATGTACATCCTCTACCCCTTCTTATCACTTATCACATTTGCACTTGTCTTTTCCCGTTTATTTTCATCCAGTGATTCCTGACTATCATATAGTCATTCCTCATCCTTCTTATTTTCTGTAGTCACCTTTTTATTTAGCCTGGAATCCCTTGCTAAATGTCCTTTTTTCCCGCATTTAAAACATTCACCTCTTTTCTTTCTTTCTTCAAAATCTTCTGATCATTTGTCAGATTGTTTATTTCCCTGGGTATTTTTCTTACCCTTTCTCCCAGTTTGTACTACAAATACTTCTGACCCATCTTCTGCTGAAAATACTTGAGTTTTCTTTTTCTTTTTACTATTAAAATGTCTCTCTGCATGTCTTGCATATTCAAGTAATGGCTGCAATCTACTCGTACGATGATCTACCATGTGCTTCATAATAAAGCTGCTAATGGGAGTTATACTACCTTTCAAGAATGCATTCTTTAGCTGTTGCTCATATGGGGAATCATGTGTCTGGTTTTCTGGTATCTGCATTCTGCAGTGGTTATTAAAACATTCTAATAATCTAGCATAATATCTATCAACCATTTCACCTTCTTGTTGAATGCACTGATTAATGCAAGTCCAATCAGCCCTAGGCTTCCATTTTTCAGAGATTCGGTCTGTCAGACCTTTCACTCTGCCATCCATTTCTGCATTGGTATGTGGGAGCGGTCTAAGCTGTGCATCACGGGGATTCCAGTCACCACTGATCATGTGCCAATCTGGACCTACAATTTGCCTAACTACTTTTTCTACTTCTTCTCCATTCAAATGGTAACTTAATCTCATACCCTGTAAGTCTTCTAAAAATTTTTGAAAATTCACTTTTGGATGGGGAATTCCCTCCGTGGCTTTCCGGATATCCTCCGGTGTCCATGGTCTATAAACTAAAAGAGTTGGATCCTGTCCTGCCTGTCCTGCCTGAGGATTTGGTACTTCTATGAGTGGACATATTTCTTCCTCACTCATAGCTTGTGATTTTCTATTTATTTCATATAATTCAATCTCCCCTCTCAAGTTGCGTGTTCGAGACCTTGTCTCGATAGGATCCCTGACAAATGGTTTTGATGCTGTAGAATCAGCTGGGTATAGCGAAGGTGGATCAGCTTGTCCACTCGCTTCATATTCTGGTAAGGGAAGCGGAGGGGGTGAAGGAGGGGCCGTTGCTATTACCAAGTTATTATCTTCTTTGTCTAAGAACATTGTTTTTGAATTTTTAATCTTTTGTTCCCTGAGATTTGCTTCCTCAAGCCACCTATGTGCCTGAGGGACTCCTAGTTGTCGTTGCTTTTTTAATTGACCTTTTGCGTCCGTTTTTAGTTGCCTGACAAGTTTAATAAGTGCAAGTTTATCTAAATTCCCATCAAATTTATACTTAACCCATTTCGTATAATACTTAATATTGTTGGCACGCTGTAATTGCATATATTTCGCGTCTTCAGTTAGGGGCGGGTCCCGGGAACTTTTCATGCACTGATTTCCCATTGTTGCCTTAGCTAAGCTGTAAATTGTTACGTAACCCTTCTTATCATGTGGTACCATGGTTCTACACCTTTTTACAGTTTATCTAGAATAACTGCCTACCTATTCTGTTTCCCTGATCTATGACAAAACAATAACCTTTTTTGTCCCTGATCTGCACATGCAAATCTTCCTGACAAAAACAGTTCTGCAACTAGTCCCTGATCTTAAAACAGAAATAAGGTAATTCCTCCTTACCTGACCCTCCGTGAGTTGATCCACCGGATCGTTGACTCATCCTCCAATCCCAGATCAGAAACAGTGGCTGGCCTCTTTCGAACGACAATTCAGTCGGAGGTCTTTCAAAACAGAAGAGCCGATTTGGCCTTTTCTTCGTACGGATGCATGCCACCGGGCCCAATTCTGATCTAGGCCTAGAGCGAGAGGTACTTTCCGGTCTGAAGGACCAAACTGTCAAAAGAAAAATATACTTTAAAAATGATCAAAACACGGTAGGTTCAGGCTAAGGCACTTTAATCTTGCAGCAAGGAGACAAAAACGTGCTATTACAGAGTTTGTCTAACTAGAAACAGGAAATACTTTCATTTTTATACATTCTCTAACTAGACATGGCCTACCAAGCTGACGTAACAGATTACCAGCCTTTTCATCATCATCTGTTGACCATCATTCCCATGAATTTCTGCTGATTTATCAATTTTTGTGAGAAACTTCCTGAGGAAAACAACATGGCCTTGATTACTACCAGTTAGATACATGTTATGTTACCATTCAAGGTACTATGGCTAATTCAAGCACAATACTAACAGTTCATTTCTCTAATAATCCTTTGTCTACTTTATCTCTAATAAAAGATACAGGAATCACACAAACAACGTAAAAACACGATCTCTGGAACCAAACAGGACAAGTAAAATAACGTTCTTTATTTCAGGAATCACGTTTTCGCTCCCGCAGTTGCAGAAGCTTCCTCAGCTAATACAAATTAATTAATTAACAATTCCTTTTATATACAATAAATCATGATGTCATTTCCTTTTATTATCAAACCACCAACCCACCGCAAAAATGACATAGGGTGGATAAAGACATCATTTTTTTTTTTTTTTTTTTTTTTTTTTTTTTAAAGTGACACTTCATACTTTTGGTATCAGTCCCATCCTCACACACTTATAATATATTATATTTCAATACAACATTAATAATCAACATTTATAGTATGTAAATAACTAAAATACAAGATATAAAGTATAAAATATACTCCTATTTAAGTCAAAATTGATTTGTTTTCTCTCTATACCTGTATTAGATAGTATATATATAGTTCCCAATATATGGATCAAACTGAATCTATTTTTATGTATGCATATGGGTATAAATGTCCTTCAATTATCTCATATAACTTTTATATTTAAGAATCACTGAGATGTTACAGGATTCATTTAATCCTGGGTAAGTGAAGGCATCTAATCCAATCTGCCACTCTAACTCTCTCATTTCAAGTAACAGAGTTTGAGGTCCACCCCTTGCTCCAGTTAAAACCTGTTCGATGCCCATAAATTGGAAACTATGTCCAATATTGTGCATAACATGTTTGGACAAAGCATTGTCCATCTTTTTGTTATTTATCGCATAAAGGTGTTGGTATATTCGATCACTCAGTTTGCGATCGGTCTTCCCGATGTAGAAGCAGGGGCAGCAGGTACAAAAAGCAATATATATCACAGATTTTGTGGTGCAATTAATTCTTGAGTTAATGGTATATTTTTCATCTCTGATTGTAAATGAGTTACCAACTTTCAAGCAATTACATCTATTGCAAAACCCGCACATAACTGTGCCAGGTTGTCTGTTGGAAAATGTACATAATCCAGGTCTCTGTAATAGTTCTTTTAGATTTCTGCCCCTTTTAAACACTACGGACGGTTGAGGTCCCAATTTTTGAAGCAACCCAGGGTTATTAAAAATAAAATACCAGTTTTTCTTTATGATATTCCATACATCGCCAATATGTCTATTAAATGTTAAAACAAGACTTGTCCTAAAATGATTTTGACTACAAATTTTAATACCAGTGCTGTTATGTTCTAACCCGTTTTCTAAGGGTAGATCTGTAGATTCACTAACTTCAATGTTTGGGGTTTGATGTTTACATCTTAACAGAGGCTGGTAAAAGCCTGTATTCCTTTTCATAGAAACCTCATAAATTAGTTCATCTATTAAATATTTTGGATACCCTCTATTTATGAACAGTTCTTTTAGAAAAAAACACTCAGACCTGAATGTTTCAATTGTACTACACATACGTACGGCTCTAACTAATTGTCCTTTGACAATAGATCTTTTTTGTTTAGCCGGATGGTTACTAGAGTAGTGCAAGAAAGCGTTACAGTAAGTCGGCTTCCTATATATAGAAGTCAAAAAACAGCCATTTTCCACATCCTTTGTTAATTCAACGTCTAGATAGTCAATAACAATGCTGGAAAACTTGTAAGTGAATTTTAAAAATGTGCTAGAGTTATTCATAAATTCAACTAGTTCAACTGCTTCACTTTCACTACCCTTAATCAAGATAAACACATCGTCTAAGAACCGTGTGTAGTATTTAACATTTTTAAATAAGGGATTGTTTTTCAAAATAACCTTTTCCCAGTAAGCAACTACTAGGTTCGCCACGCTTCCCCCACATGGCGACCCCATAGCTATACCTTTTTTCTGCAGGTAGTATTGGTTATTAAACAGGAAAAAGTTTGATGTTAAAACAATATCCAAGAGTTGTGTAACCAAGGAGATCTCATTTTTTGTAGCTCCCAAACCCTCCAACATCAATTCACTCCATTCAATTGCTTCCTGGTGTGGAATCGATGTATAAAGATCGATTACATCTATAGTCAAAAAATTAAGTGTGGGTTCAAAAGTGATATTATTAATTGACTCTAAAAAGGTCCAAGAATCCTTACAGATCTCAGATATTTGTTTTAAATATTTTGAGATAATGCCATCAATTACTCTAGCACATGGATGGGTGATGCTGCACCTACCGTCAATTAATGCCCGCATAGGTGGATTCAAGATGTTTTTATGCAATTTTGGACAACCAAACATAACAGGTACTTTAGGTGATAAAATGTTGATAAAATTAAAGATATCAATATCTATTAACCCATCAATAAGTAAATCACGAAAATAACCTCTGATTCTTTTATAAGCCCCCATCATTTCACTGTAGGAGGCATTTGTATATGCGTCAGAATCTAAAATTAATAGCATTCTGTCAACATATTCAGAGTTATCAAAAATGGCTACCCCTCCCCCCTTATCAGGTTTCATCACCCTTACTGATAGTTCTCGAAGGTTATTTAATGCCTTTGTTTGTTCATATGATATGTTACTGTGAGAATCAAACCATTTTAATCCATGAAACAGATATCTAAAGTCTAATTCACAGACATTTTCAAATGTATTCAGATTAGGGTGTAGTGGGGGGTTAAATGTGCTAGGTAATTTAAAAGATGGTACCTCACCAAGAGGCCCACTACTAAACAGTAACTTTAAATTTAACTTTCGGACATAACACTTTAAGTCCAAAATAGTTTTCGCTAAATCTAGCTTTTGATCAGGTACAAAGGAGAAGCCTTTTGCTAACAACTCAACTAGATCTTGATCCACATTACACATAGAGAAATTATACACTTTAAAGTCCCCTTCTTTATTCAATAGGATAGTAGGTCTTTCCAGTACAGTTACTGGGAGTTTGTCACCATCAGAATTTTGAATATCATCTGTCGGTGTAAAACCACAAGAAAGTATTGAAATATTGGGGGAATCTAATTGTTCTTGTGCCACCGATTTTGGCCATTTTTGTTGTTCTTTCCCCCTAAAAAAGGATTTTGATACCTTTTATTGGTGTGGTTTCCTTGATTGTACTGTTGAGAAGCCTTTATCCTGTTACTTCTCCTCGGTACCTGGTTGGAATTGGTACTGCTCCCATTTCTATCTACAGTAGTATTGTCATTTAAATTACTGTCCGGCACATCAACCAAAGAGTTATCCAAGTCTTCTGTCACATCATTAGGATTTCCTTCATTTATCAACTGTCTTGAAAGACTCGGATAGGCAAGTCCTTTACCATAGGCTTGTCTATCTCTCACTCTCTCTCTAAGCTTCTCCAGCTGTACATGTTCTCATGCTTCGAACAGAGCTGATTGTTTAAAATCATTACATTTACAGAATATAGTATTGTTCATTCATTCGTTCCTGACCTAGCAGATAAGCACCTGCTTCTCAAGTACATTTTCAAAAGGCATAAACATGAATATTGCTGTGCTAGCAATTACTAGGTCAGAGGGCATCTTGCAAGTTTCAGAAAGCATACTGCAGTTTTCAAAAAGCATCTTTTTCAGTCTCATATGAAACTCAATTTATATATAACACAGTGCATGTAAAATAGAATGAAAAACATATTAATTCTTTTGATTATTAATTAGCATTGAGCATACACACATTAATACATATTTTTCTAACATTTGTGTATATATATATATATATATATATATATATATATATATAAAGGCAATTTGAGTATGTAGCTTCTGTTTTAGTCAGGCTGCACAGAGCTTTCCCTTATTTAAGGATTGAAGTGACAGATTTGATGTTGCTTGCACAAGTTATTGGAAATAAATGATAGAGTTAAACTTTCCATGGTTTGTCAATACACAGAAATCTGTTATACTAAAATCTCCTGATAAAGTTTCTGAATAGCTGTATTTAATATTGACATTGCTCATTTGGAATCCACACATTATGGCATGACATATTTATGATTATATAGCATTATACATCTATGCCTGCAATGTTGAAACATTTTGGCAAGCAATACAGTCAAACAGCTTTAAAATATTAAACTAATAGCATTCATAAAAAACAAACATCATGACTTTAGTTTCCGCTAGTTTCAGCCTTGAAAATAATTACTGTGAATTGAAAGAGCTGAGTAGCACTCACCTAACTTAGATACCATTAGTTAATAATGTATGCAGTATGGAAATAAATACTTTGTAGATGTGTTGCCCCAAATTTCACATAATTCATGAGGCTCAGTCCAATTGAGCTGTTGCTCAGAATCAGATTCTTCATGAACTGCTAAGCTGGTGTCTCTCTAAAAAAATGCCTACATATTATAATTTAGTATTATTCTTTTTAATGATAAATCCTGAATATATTATGCATCTTCCGAATAAAGAAGGCATGACTCTGTCAAGACAGAGATGTCCTGAAGTGCATGTAAGGTAGCAGTCACCATAACTTGTCACAGCCAGCCTGTTGTGGAAATTTAAAAATGTAATCTATAACCACTTTTACTTTCGCCACAGCAAATACAACAGACAAATTCATAATGCTGCTGCTGACCCCAACAGACACATTTATTCATAAGTCCAGAAAGGAAAGCCAAATCTCATGCACATAAGACTGGATGAAAAGCTGAATTTACAGATTTTGTACTTTCTTCTTACAGCAGTCATGCAGTACACATATTTACTCTACAAGGATGCTTTAACATGCCCAAGGACCCAGGGATCTAGCTCGGAAGGAAGTAGGTCTGAAGGGGTAAGAGAGAGAAAAGAAGTAAGAACTGTAGCTTAGAATTTGGGCAGAATTAACATTTTAATTACAAGTGGGATAGACTTCAATAAGCTGGTGTGTCTAAAATAAATATATTTCTGCAAGAGCTTAATAAAAGCAAAATGGAGGTTGGGGGTTGGAGAAGATGGGATGTCAATGGCTGGGGTAGACTGTTAAAAGTGGAAGAAGAGGGGTCTGGGTGAACTGTTCAGGAAAATTTTGGGTGGACTGGGAGGGTAGTGGAATGTAGGGCAGTGGAGTGGTGGAAAATGTTAGTCATGATTGTTTGGGGAATGGAAAAAGAAGCAGATTTGGATGTTTGTAAAAAGGCTATTGAGAGGCTATGTAGAGCAGAGGACAGAATAATTTTGGGAGAATGTTTTAGTGTATTGCTGTAGCCGTAGTTAGACTAGTAGTTTGGCATGACTGAAATTTGTAAACAGTGTCAGAAGGTTTTGAAAGATCGAATGGAATGGCTGATCTTGGTGGACTTTTGAAGAGAGAACCATAGAAATCTGAGACTGTTTAAGTTTAGAATGAATGCAAATATGGGTGACTAGGGTGCTATTAGTTTTGTCGGTGCTAAGTAGCTTGCATAGCACTAGGTCTTTTGAGGCTGTGTAGGCTAGGCAGAGATCCATTCTAATAAGTTAATAGAAAATGAAAAAGAGTGAGACTGAGAGTGATTTATAATAATTAGTGTAGCTCAGGGTGGACCTACCCTTGATTGTCTTAGTCAGGAAATGCTGTCATTTCTTGAGCAGGGTCATATGGTTAGTTAAGTGCATACCAAGGGAACAAGACATTGTACTCTATAATTGGCTTGATAAGAGGGGAGTAGAAGGGGGATGATGACTTCTTTGGATCTAAATGATATACTTGTTTCAATAAGTCAAGCTAAACAAAAGGGTTTCCTGACAAAAGTGGTAATATGGTGGTCAATGAAAGTGCCCGAGTCCATGAGTCAAGTTTTAGGAGTTATCCATGTGAAAGGAGCATGGGTGCCTGGGCTTGCAAAGGAACACAATGCTGCATTTCATGAAATTTAATTTGAAGCCATGGTGTAAGCATCACTTATTAGTGTGTGTGTTAGGCACTTCTGGAAAATCCAGTTAGTTGGGGTGCTTATGAACGCTATTAGTTTTCAAAAATCAGCCCAGTTCCACAGCCACAGGTCTTTGATGTCAGCCTTGACAACAGAAAATGAGACACCTAAGACAAGTAGTCCCAGTACAGATCCCTGTGGTACATCACTGGTAACTACTCTTTTGACTGAGACTGTGACTCTGAAACTAATCGACTGGGTTCTGTTGGTAATCCAGTTTGCTAACTAGTGGGTAACATAGGGTTTACATTTAATTTGATTACCTTATTGGTGATGCCAGAATGTGGAATGGTATCAAAGGCTTTGGCTAAGTCTAGGAACACAATTTGAAATGATATGCCTGAGTCCAGTACCTCAGTAACTTGTTCAAAAAAGTCCCCCAGGTTTAGGAGGCAGTATCTGCCTTTAACAAATTCAAACGGGTTTGAGTCCAGTGTTTAATGGCTGCATATGGTTTGTTTATGAGTTTTATCATGGCACACTCCATTGCATTACAGATGGGGCTGGTGAAGCTTATGGGTCTATAGTTTCCTGGATTAGTATTGGGTCCCCCTTTCTGAAGTGGAATGCTTACAGCAGTTCTCTATACCTCTGGTACAAATCCAGTTGAGAGTCTGAAAATGAATAGACTTGATAACGAATAACCCAGACATCATGCTGACAAGACAGCCTGGTGCATAGTGCTTGTCCATGGAGTTAGTGTTCTTAGCCTTGCGGAGAGCACTTAGGACTTTCTCAGTGAGGATTGTGGGTAGGTGGCATAGGCATACAGATATGCTATGGATAATTAGGCTGAGATAGGGGGAATAAAGTGTTATCTGAATATGTCTGCTAATATGTTGGCTATGTCCTGAGGGATGAGTTTGTGGTATTATTGTGTTTAACTTAGACCATTGCTGGGTATTGCTTCTGAAGTTCCTGCCATGGTTGAAGAAGACTTTGTGGTTATACTTAGTATGGGTGCTTCTGGAGACTGATTTTGTTTATTTCTTGATCTTTTGAGTTCTTCTCTAGCTGATTGGATGTTAATTTTACTTTTATGGTCTTCCTTGTATTTTATAGTGGGTATATACTGGGTTCTATAACAATGGCTTGTCCTTAAATCTGGCACCTCATTTTCGTCTTTACTCATATCTAAGTGCAAGCCGGAAGATGGGGACGTCATTGGAGTATGTAGAGTGTTTGAATTCAGTTTATCAGTCATTTGGAGAAGATTTGCCATGGAGTAGTCTCAGAAGAGGAAAGGATTACAAGGTAGCGTGGGTCTTGCACATGTTATTACATGACAGCCAGATATGAGCAGTGATTTGGTAACTATAGGCGATGGGCATAGTAGAGCAACATTGGCCAGAACCAGGTCTAATACGTTTAGCTTCTGTTTGGGTTTGGATTTATTAGTCCAAGGAGGTGGCATTAATGAAGTCCAGGAATCTTTGTCCATATTTATTTGTGGTGGTATACGTTCACCAGTTAATGGAGAAATAGTTGAAGTCACCCAAAACTCTATAGTGAGAGATGTCAGTATATTTAGATATGCTTTGTGGCCTGCTGAGTTCATGAAGGGGTATGGTAGTTGGCAATAATGTGGTACTGGATTTTGTTTCTCATGAAAATGATGTGCAGGGGTTGAAGGTCATTGTTGTGAATTATGAGTTTGGAGGTGAAATAGTTTCTTATGGACACAGTTACACCTTCTCCAGCTATACCTTCCAGTTTGGCATTGAGTCTGAAAAAGTGGTAGACATTAAATCCCTACACTTTGGGGTTGCTTTTACTGCTTTTACTCATGTTTCAGTGACTATACACATATCTATATTTTCCAGGATTAGGAATACTTGTAAGCTGTGCAACTTTTTATTAAGACTTCTAGTACTTTTTTTTTTTTTTTATGATTGCTATATAGGTCACTTGAGGAGACTAAACTTCCTAAAAAGGCATTACCGAGGAGGAAAAAGTCTTGGCCATATATGTAAGCCAGGGAGAGAGAGAGAGAGAGATAGAGATGCAGGCCATCCCTAACAAAGCAGCTGAGACTATCAATGATCTCCTCCCAGGCTATGCAGACATATATATATATATATATATATATATATATATATATATATATATATATATATATATATATATATATATATATATATATATATATATATATATATATATATATATATATATATATATATATATATATATATATATATATATATATATATATATATATATATATATCTGTAAATGCTTCTGCATGCTGGCTGTCTGACACCTTTGTGTGGCTGTGTTTAATGAAGTGTCAGAACCAGAACAAATTCATGGTTAAATGGGGTCCTAGACAAGGTAATGCACCAGGGACTCCACCAGTATCTATACCAATATCCCATTACTTGGCTGTCGTTTTCCAGTTACCATAAAACACTGTTCAAGCCTGTCAGTGTGCATACTGTTTTCTTCTTTACTTTTTCAATAATCATAGATATTTGGATTTAATTTAAAATTGTTATTAAAACTCTTACAGCAAAAACACTTGCCAGTCATTTGATGGCAAAAAATTCTCACACAGCAAACTGACTTAGCAAGAGCAACAGTAAACTTCTCTTCTTAAGAAATTCACATTTATTGAAAATGCATCTGGCTGTCTATTAAAAGATACCTTTTTGACTAGTAACAGTTATGGCTTCTGAGCCAGCATCTGAATCTTGGCAGCCACCTATGTCACCTTATGCTGGACAAGGTCAGAAGGTAAATGTTGGTTTAAGTCTGTTGATACTAGGTAGGACGCAGGTATTAGATATGGAGGTTTAAGCTGATTCCTAGATTTAAGAGTTGTAAAAGGTAGGTTCAGAGATTTTTTTTTAACTGCATCACCATAAGACAATTTTGTATTTACTGTATGTGAAAAATGCATTGGTATGGGTGGGGGTAAAACATTGTTAAACTCATTGCATGTTACTGCTGGAGGGAAAGGGAGAGAAAAGAGAGATGCTTGCAGTTTAGTTAAGTATTTACACCTCTGAAAGATAGAGCCCTTTCAGTTAAGTAGGAGTTTGTTTTCCATGAGCATGAGACATTTCTTATACTGCTTTACTGCTTTAAGATGCCACATGCTATAAGGCTGGAACACAAGGAAAATCAGTCCATGGCCTCCCTGTGATGACCAGAGTTGCTGTCGGGTGAAGATAACATTAAGTTGAGTGTTAGATTACCATCTCCAGAAATATGTGATTATTAGATTTGGGGAGAGAGAAAGTCCACTTTAATTTATTTGATGTAGTGTGAAAGAAAGAATTTGCGGGTTGGATGTACTCACTGGTTAGAGACATTATGGACAAAAATCTTTGGTGAGTTAAGGAATGTGGTGAGTAAGCTGTCAGATAAGTACTTGGGGAAATGACAGTCATTTTCAGATAAGGTTGAAATAATTAGAATAATGGGTACCTATTGAGGAATGTTTGTATCATGCTTTACGAACCTGTGGTTAGGGTCACACAGAAAAATCAACTGGTTAAAAAACACAAAAAGAAAAAATTAGCAAAGCTAGACTTTCCACTGTGTGATACCTTAAACCTCTTGTATTCTATATTGCATATATTCCATGTTGCCTCTGATACAAGAGGTTTAAGGTATCACACAGTGGAAAGTCTAGCTTTGCTAGATTTTTCTTTTTGTGTTTTTTAACCAGTTGGTTTTCCTGTGTGACCTTTTTACTCATAGTTTTAGTTTGTCAGTTGGGATATTTTATAGACACCCTAATATTTATGGATATCAGTTGGGTACGACAACCCTGTGTTTCCAAATGTCAAACATTCCTCTTATGCTGTGCTGATGATGCCATAAGAAGGCAGAAACATGCATGTCCACAGCTAGAGGGGTTTGGCTTTATTGGCCTGAAATTGTCCATAAATAGACTTAAAGGTAAAAATAAAAGAAAAAGTCATGGACATTCATAATTGCCATTTAGCTGAAACACTTGATATCCTTAAGGTGCAGTTTGTAAATATCCCATGTTGCCTCTGATACAAGAGGTTTAAGGTATCACACAGTGTAAAGTCTAGCTTTGCTAGATTTTTCTTTTTGTGTTTTTTAGCCTATGATTAGGGGAGATTCAGAGGGCTTATGATAGATATGCATACAGGGTGAAGGGAGGAGGAGAGGTAACGAAAAGATGAGGTGCATTAAAAGTTAGGGAAGGGCTTGCCAAGTTTTCAGAGTTACCTTATAACAATGAACATTGAAGAGAGGTTTAGTGGACTGGTGAATGGCCAACTGAGGTGGAAAGTTTGGAAAGAAGAGAAAGAGAAAGAAAGAGAGAGAGAGAGAGAGAGAGAGAGAGAGAGAGAGAGACTGAGATGAAGTAGCATGTAGCACCTGCAGTTCATTTAAACTCAATAGACTAACAAACCAACAAAAACAGAGGTAAATATTTACCAGCCAATGCAGGGATAAGCCAGTACATAGCAGAAACTAGATACAAGTGAGCCTAAAGAATTCAGACATATATTTTAGGATAGCTCTCATTTCTTAGTTTTATTAACAGGCAAGTGATGTTGTTTGTTGACTGGCTGTGGTTTAGTGTACATATGTAACACATGGATGCTATTAGTAGGTATTCTGAGTTCAAGGTTACAAGGTTTCAACATTCTGACATTTCTGAATTTTGCATGCAGTGTTATGACTTACAGTATTTCACTATTCAATATGTTGTCAGATATGTGTGTGTGAGGGAATTGTATTTGTGCCTGTGTGTGTGTGATTGTAGCAGATAGAAGAGGAGAAAACAAGACAATGTTTAGATACCATAGAGTATGATCCTCACATAGAGGTCTGTGTTCAGCAAAGTCTAAAACAGGTGATAATTAGGAGTGGAAAAACATTTTCTAAGGTGTGCAACAATAACAATGCAAATGACACAACACAGGATAGAGATAAAAGGTATCTACAAGTATAGAGAAGAAGAGGGCATACACGATGAAGGCATGCAATGAGGGTAAAGAGGCTCATACATACATAAAGTAGGTCTGTAATGAGGGGTAAGTGACAGAGAAAACAGAATAAGAGATAGAAATGAACACACCTTTGTGCACACAATAAATGAAAATGATATTAACAGAAGGAACAATATACATATAAGTTCTGGCCTGTGGATACAGAGGCAAGGTTTATGTCTATACCACCAGCACCAAAATTTTATGTCCAAAGGTACACAGAAAGGGTCTGACGTGGGCCTAGAATGATGCATTCATTTCACAGTTTTCCTATAGCATGGAAAGGATGTTGGGTATGCCTTTTTTTGCATGAAGATAGGTAGTGAACAAGAATCTTTCAAGCCACAATGTGTAAAAAGGGGAGTGGGACAGATATCCTGCAAATTATGCATAATAGTGCATATCATATATACTGACATCATTGCTTATCTAGCTTTTTGAATGGCTACCACCAAGTGATGACTTCCAGTATCTATCCATCTCTATCCATGACAGTGTTCATACCCTGTCCTAAGACTAACTAGCTGCTAGGATTTCCAATTTTAAAAGTTAGGAGGCTTGCATAGAAAGAGAATATGTCTGGAACTACATGAAAAAGGGCTAAGGTGGTACTGATTGAAGGGCAAAGGCAGGCAGAGTCTGGGGAATAAGCTGAAGACTAATGGTGGTCAGGCAGGAAATAAGGAATGCATAAAAAGGAGCATCTATGTATATAAGTTGTCCATGTTATTCCTAGTGAGAGGGTGCTTTGGGGCATTAGCAAAAGTAAATGAGAGCATTACTTAAGCCACTTTTGAGGTAGTTAAAGAGCCTGGACCAAATATCTTGAGTTATCTTACTTGTCATGTTGAAAATATTTAATTACATAAGCAGAGTCCTGAAAAAATAGATTTTAAAATCTGATAAATGAATACAGTGACCCATATGATAGCAAAGAAAATTCAGAAACTATTAAGCAAAGTTATTCCAGCTCTAAAGTAACTCGTGTAGCCCAGCCACATATAACAATATCCTATCTTCTCAGAAAGAAACAAATAAAATGGACAAGGAAATTAGAGAACCTATAAAAAATGGTATACTTCAGTAGGTATTTGGCCCTACAACATAAGAATATGCCATCATTACCTCCTTAAATACTAAGAGACCTGCTGTCATGAGAATATGTACTGAAAGAATAATAAATGGCAAAGCTATATGAAGAGTAATAGAGATACAGAGACTGAAGCTTAGTGTGACACTACCAGCCCAGCTATCTGGAATTTTGTAAATAATCATATGCCATTTGTGAATATTGGTATGATTTCTACAGAAGTGTGTGTAAAGTACTGAGCTAAAATGTAACCACAGCATACCCTACTGGAAAAGAACAGAAATGTATATAAACTATATCATTGTGCAAATTTATGTTTAAATAGTAGAAACTGGAACATACAGAGTTAACTTGAAAAACTTTAAGAAAATAAGTTGAAATTAAAGTGTTTTGCGATTATGTTATCTCTCAGGTTTCAGTTCAGCAGCAGACACAATGTCTAGAGCTAGAAGTTTTTGTATTGTCTTGAAACAGAAACAGAAATAATTACTAGATTTCAAATGTAAAGTGTTTTATTGCATTATGACTTCCTAGCAGCTGCACATCTGAGAGGGATGTATTTCTAACGCAGACATGTTAAGTTTCTGTTTAGCCTGGGAACTTAAGTCGGTGTCAAAGAGTGATGTCATCCAAGCTAACCCAGCAGTAATATTTGATAATGAATTAAGAGCTCACTCTGAGAGAAAGACTGGGCATTTTGTATTTTGTCTTTGACCTGGAAACATCCATCATCATCACATCTGCACTTGCTTGTAAGTAAGATTCAGGAGCATAGTATCTCTTTTAGATATAGATAGGAATATAGTAAAGATTCGTTTAGATGGTTTCTGTATTTATTTGAGAGTGTCCTGCAATGTTGTTTTAAAATATTTCCTGTGATTTTGAACTCTGAAATAACTGTGTTTGTTTTCTGAGTAATGTCTTGTTCTTTTATTATTTATTATTGAATATATTTAAACCTATCTTTGTGGCTGATATTTGTGATTATTTGGATTATTAGTAACATTACACAGTAGAATTGGACACCCTTTGTAAGGGCCTTATAGTCACTGATAAGTAAGAGCTGGCCACTGGCAGCGATAACTACCTTATAGTCTGGGCAACAGGGGGCATAGCTAGTAAATCTGTGCCAGCCTTTCCCTGGTGTGTGTGTGTGTGTGTGTGTGTGTGTGTGTGTGTGTGTGTGTGTGTGTGTGTGTGTGTGTGTGTGTGTGTGTGTGTGTTTGCATATCAATCAAATCTCAAAGTGTGTGTGTGTCATCTACTTGGGCAGAGACGCAAAGCACTGGTTGGACAGAGAGGGTGCTGGTGGTCTTAGCTTGGCCACTCAGCTGAGATCTCAACCCTGTAGCTGTGTCAGTGGGGAGTCTTATTGGGGATCTGGAGAAAAAGGAAGGAAACAGCCCCAGACAGACTGTGATATCTGTGTACTCTTAAGAGAAATTGTACTTTACTGTGTGTGCATTTGTCATCCTTCCATTGTGTACGTCCCTCACTGTTACCAGTGGTGAGGATTGAGGCTCCTTTATTACTGGGCCAGCACAGGGGTGTCACAGTACTGGCAGTGAATGATATAATTAATGAAATGAGTTAAGCAAGTTTATTTATCAAATTAAAGTTAATATTAGGTTACATTAGCCTGGGATAAACTCAGAAAACAGAAGAGTTACAACATTTCTTACATCTGTGGACATAGGGAGATATAAAAGACTAGTATTTCATTTGAACTCTACTTCAGGTTTTATCAACACAGGATACAACAGGTTGTACAAGAAATTAAGAATGTAAGCTGCAAAGAAAACATATAATAGTATGAGTACCATCTAAAATCATAAAAAGAACATGATGAATCATCGGACTGAAAAATGGACTGATGGTAAACAGGGACAAATGTGAGCACAGCTTATGGCTTCATATTCTCAAGCAGAGGGACTTCATATAGCAGCGTCAAAGTAAAGGTTATTAACCACACACAAATGCAAATTAAGAAAAATTTAATTCTCAATTCAGTGCAGGCAGCTTTTAGCAGCAGAGAGGATGACAAACAGATAAGTGATCAGACTTTGGCAACAGGCCATTGGTTCATAGGTTCATAGGTTGGTATTAGGCTATCGGCCCTAGGGCCTATACAAGCCTAGCCATAACAATTCCTTGGCTATTTCTTCCCACACTATTTACTTCCCTGGACCCCTGTCTAGCAGGGCGACTGGCATGATCCCCGGGGTGAAATTCCTTTCTCCCATCCAATCATCAATGGAATAGAGGATAGGTTTAGGGCTAACACGGGAAAGGTCTAAAATATTCCAAATGTCAAAAATAGTCCTTAGAGGCTAGAAATTAATAGTATGCTGGCAGGTTATTGGGGATCAATGCACACAACAGCAGTGGCCATTCCTGCAAGACTGTAGTTCGATCACAAATATAGAAACAGATTCTACCAGTGGAGAAACTGAGCAAAAACTTAAAATGTATTAGAAAGATACAGAGATTTTTAAAACACAGGCCAGGCATACAATCCAGTGACAAAGGCATAGCAAAGATTGTGGACAAAGCAAACCCACATCTTTGGTTAATCCTGAACCAGACTTAGTTCATGACAAATAGAGGTCCCAGAATACCTACACACAATAGGAACAATGTTCATACAGACACTGCTCCTTTTTTAATTTTTTTTCTCATTGCAGATCTGATAATCTAGGGTATCCATTATATTTCATATAATATAATATTAGAGGAACCTGATGCATAGTGCATGCTTTCCCTATAGACCATGCATATTTCATAATTATGTGCCAATTTGCCAAAAATTATGAAAATACAATCTTTAATAAGCAATTTTACCCAAGCATTGATTGGGCAAAACATTCAACATTACATTAATACACCCAAACTTTAAATGATTAATTTAATCAAAATACTTTAGAACAAATAACAAGAATTTCATCAGGGGATATCATACTGACAAACTTTGGACTCTACGCATATATATATATATATATATATATATATATATATATATATACATTTCTCTCTATACATATATGTATATATATGTATACACACTCTATACCTACATATACACACACACACACACACACACACACACACACACACACACACACACACACACACATATATATATATATATATATATATATATATATACATATATATATATATATAGCTGAGATTCATTAAAAAATAGCTGTTTAGATAGACTCACAGCACCCAAAAGCACAACGGTGAGATAACATGATTCACAGTCATGAAAAAGAAGTGCAGAGCAACATCTCTTTGAGGCTCCTTATTACGTCTCTGACTGAATACTGAGCAATCATATGCAATATACTAGAGTTCTGCCTACTAACCCATACAATTTACAAGCACACACAGATGCATGCACAAAAACACACACACACACACACACACACACACACACACACACACACACACACACACACACACACACACACACACACACACACACACACACACACACACACACACACACACACACACACACACACACACACACACACATGCACACACACACACATACACACACACACACACACACACACACACACACACACACACACACACACACACACACACACACACACACACACACACACTCACACACACACACACACACACACACACACACACACACACACACACACACACACACACACACACACACACACACACACACACGCACAAACACGCACACACAAAACACACATACACACACACACACACACACACACACACACACACACACACACACACACACACACACACACATGGCTTTACCGTACTTGGCTGCCATAGTACTGACAGCCCTGCTCCTGCTCCTGTCAAATGAAAGAATGGGTGAACCCTATCAAAAGATGTTGTGCATGTTTTTCCCTTTGCTCCTCAAACAGTGTGGTAGACCTCATGAATTACTGTACCATGGTACTCTGATCCCAGCAAAAAGATCTGGGGAAGCACATATGACATTTACATGTGGCTTTCTCCACTGAGATAGGTATAGTGCTACATGACGGACACTGCTTGCTGTTACAGTGCTATAACAATCTCATTGTGTCTGTGAAAGGTGCCTACCCTACTTTGTTTACTGTGCATGTGAGACGAGTCAATGTATGTGGCAGGGAAGTGTGCATGATGAACAGCTCACGAAAGATCCTCATTGTGATCGCAGCAGTGAGCTGCAGGAAGATCGGGTAGGTGCATGATGCTAGCTCAGAGAAGTATGAGCAGCAGTCGTGCTTACCTGTCACATATGAACCTCAAGGTCACCCAGTGTGATGAACAAATGAAGCAAGATAAAGAGTGTTTGTGCCATCCTTCATTGTCATAACATTTGTGTATTTTTCTATGTTTTTAACCCAGTGATAAATATTATGTAGTGATGATATTTGCAGAAGGTAGTAAAGGAAAAAGAAAGACAAAAACGCAGGTACCAGATGAACAGCTCGGTCTTCACCTCAGAGCCAATAGTATGTATAAAAAGTTGAACTGCCACAGTAGAAGGAAAATTCTTTATTGTAAGGACAAAGTGAGTGCTTTCATAACATTCGAAATCGCTTCATCAGACTTAATAAAACATCCCATGCCTTCCTTGATATATATACTATCAAAGTAACCAATCAGTTAAGACAAACAATTAAATATTTATATCTGACTCAATTAATTTAAAAATAGTAGGAAAAAACATAAATAGAGATAAAACTGTTAAAAACAGTATACAAGTTCAAGTGTGAATGCCAAAAGGACCATGTAGAAGGGGATTAGTGCTTTAAGGTTTTAGCCTTTAAAAATGGTTTCAAAGAAACAGTTTCATTAATGCCTGGGGGTTTGTCTGCATTTAATTGCAGAATCCATTTTTGCTCAGCCTTTTCTGTTCTATTTCTAATGTCACTCCCTCTGATATTTTCTTCAAGAACTTCTAAAACTAAAAATTTAAAAACATGGTGCATCCCTTCAGCTTCTACATGTTTAGCTAGGGCACTACTCTCCTTTTTGTTTACTATGTCCCTCATATGTTCTAAAATGCAAAATTTGAACATTCTGTTGGTTTTGCCACATAAAAGAGTTTACAATATTGGAAAACTCTAAGATAGACTATATTTCTAGTCCTGCAGTCGGAATAGAAATTAAATTAAATTCTAAACTTTTGTTGTGGATGTACAAAAGTGCTACATGAGAAAATGTACTGACAAGCTCTGCAGTTCCTGCACATATATGTCCCTATCCTATCTGATGTGTTCAGGGACTTATGTGTTTGGGTTTTATAACATAGCTGCCTTTTAAGCAATTTTATGTTTGTGAATGAAAAGTGGGGTCCAGAGTCTATGACGCCTTCAAGTACTTTAGTGGCTAACAATATGCCCCAGTTCTCCCTAAATATATCACAAAATTGACTGACATCACTTGCATATGTAATGGGGAACCTGAGTTTCTCATCCCTGGAGTTGATTTCAGGGTTTTCTCTTGTGGTTTGTTCAGAGAAGTAAGGTCTACCCTTCCCTTGACGTTCTTGATATACTCCTTCTATGGTTAAAATTCTCAGACCTCTGGGAACAATTTTATATCTTAAGCAGGCTTCCAAATGGAAACTCTGCCATTGGAGCCTTTTATACTTATATAACTTATTTTCAAAGGCACTAAATTTGTCTTTGAAGAGCATTTGTGCCCCATCATCCACATCAACAGAATATTCATCAGAGAAATCAGATATACCTGTTGCTCAGGCTGCTGCAGAGAGCTTGACCTACTGCCAGCTGTGATATTGAGAAAAGATAAGTGTTTATTCTCATTTTTTGCCTGCATTTTGATTTAATATCTGTGTAATCTGTATAACTGTACTTATTTGTCTTCTTGTTTGTCCTCACCCTTCCTCTCTATTCTTGTTCTGGTGTTAGTGTTGGTGGCTCTGGAATTGCCTGCCCCTCCTGTAAGTCTCTATTTGAACACTCCTCCTGATTCCATCTCATTTGCTCACTTAACCGAATACAGTGAGATCATATTCTGAGTCTAGTGTTCAATCTACTTAATACAGAGAGAAGATTTGAGAAGGCCAACCCACTTAGGTTCTTCCTTCATCTCTCCTTGCACTTTATTAACAAAAAAATAAAATTCATCTGCTTTTACTGTATTTGTGATTCCTCCTTCTTTATTTTGCTTTTGCCTCTTCTTAAAAGTACTCAATTTTATTTATTCTGCTGCACTTATTGCTGCTTGGTAGTAGCCTGTTTAAATTGTAACTGTTATTTTAAGTCTTTTGGTTTAAGCACTTGGGCTTCATACCGTTTTTTTACATTAAGAAGGTTTGTGGTCTGTACTGTTGTGGCAGAACAGGTAGCTTACATCCTTCTAAGATGGGAATTACTGATTGAAAGCTCAGTGTCTGCTATTCTAAAAGTGTATTAGTTCTGGTATAAGCACTTGGGCTTCAGGCCAGTTATTCTACATTAAGACAATTTGTCGTCTGCACTCTTGTGGGAGGAGAGGCTGGATTCTGCCCTTCTGAGCTGGGAATTTCTGGTCACAGGCTTATTGTACCTGCTTATTCTAACTGTTTTTTTCTGAAATTGGTGCGCCTTGTTGCTGTAGCATAGGACCAGATTCAGGCCTGCTAAATCTAGCTTTGTTTGTATAACTTGAGCACTGATCCAGGCCATTTTTTTTGGAGAAGGTTCCCCTGCACCCTAGTAGCAGGAGTGTGCAGTTAGAAATTGTCTGATTGAAGACTGCTGGAACAGGGCTCAGTTTTGATTTTTTTCTGGTTAATTGGGTAACTTGTTTAAATCAGATTGTTTGTTTTCTATTCTTTTATATATATATATATATATATATATATATATATATATATATATATATATATATATATTGCACTTTATTCATCTTCTTTTACTGTATTTGTGTTTCATCCTACTTTATTACTAGGGGCATTGACTACAACTCTGAACTGAGATATATAACAATAAGAATCTTTTTATGTGCATTTAAAGTGTTTTTTTGATTGTATCTGCTTTATTTTCTGAAAAAAATATACTTGTTTCCCGCCTTTCTAGGCTAGTATAGTCCAGTTTTCAGGTTAGTGCTGAATTCAAGGCTGTGTTACAGATCTCTGTGTTTGCCCATACCTTACATTGATAGAAGGAAGTTTCTCTGTTCACCTGTCAGAGAGGGGAGCTTTTTTGCACGTCGGGCAGCGCCGGTTAGCTAGGGTATAACTATTCCTGGCTCCACAAAGTCTCCTCTTCAATTTTTCCCTTGGAACGAGACAAACTTTCAACTTAAGCACTCAAGCCATTCATTTCTCAGCCCGGCACTTGCTCAAAACTCATAGCAAGCACTTATAAACCCTTGCACTACAGAAGGACAAGGCTCTCTATTCGACCTTACCAGCCATTCAGTAAAACAGTTTACTGTACCTATCCAGGCATGTCCAAAGAGCAGTTTCAGGTGTACTCTCCAGTCCAACTGGTGAATCTGGGCATTTTGAGGCAATGTAACAACTGCCTCATGTACACAGACAACCCTCTCCTACCACCAAATGCTAACACATGCGATATATGCAATTATACAGCCAAACTGGAGACTAAGCTCTCGCAACCCAAGACTGGATCAGACAGTCAAGAGAAGAGAAATACTGGCATCACACTACCAGTCTCACATAGACCCATTAAACCAGCACCGGTAAAAACACATGTAAATACACGAAAACGTACTTGGAGGCTCTAAATAAAAATCTGCAAAAGCAACAGAGCCCTCCAAAGCAGACATCCAAGCAACCTCCACCCCCCCCAACACAAGCCATGAAACACATACTTCAGAAAACCAGTGTGCCATGCAATTACAGCCCTCAAGGCAAAATAACATACCCAACATACTAGTAATAGGTGACTCTATAGTCAGGCACACTGATGTCTCACTCACTAGGCTGAATAAGGAGAAGGTTACTGTTAGCTGCCTGCAGGTGCTAGGATCCGCCACATAACACAAGCACTCAAGTCACTCCAGAACAAGTACAAATACTACTCTGTCATTGTCAATGTTGGTGTGAATGACCTGAACTGTACCTCCCTGGACTACATGAAAAGAAACATGGAAGAGCTCTCTGATCACATAGCCCAGGCCGGTATGACCCTGAGTAGCATCTTGCCCTCACCAAGAATGATACCACAGTATAAAGAAAAAATTATCAATTTCAACAACTGGCTAAGTTTCTGGTGTCATTCAAAGGGTATCCAGTGTCTGTCTGCCTGGGATGACATGCTCGACAAGCCACACTGCTTCTCTAGAGACGGCTTGCACCTGTCACCCTTAGCCTTTCGAATAATGGCCAAGGCTCTTGCCACCCCCATATTGCATTTTTTAGGCAAGGCTCAAAAGACAAACCCACTGCTGTAAATAGCACAAGTAACACAAAACTGAGGGTCATGCTACTCAATGCCAGAAGTCTAAACCTCAAAATGCACACACTCAAGACACTCCTCAGTATGGAGAAAATCGATATCTGTGCAGTAACAGAAACCTGGTTTAAGGCTCCAGAGAGCAACCCAGCACTACCAGGCTACAACTCATACCATACATTTCGGCCACAGAACCCAAACTGAAATACAAAAGGCGGGGGAGTATCCATATTCATCAAGGATACCCACACCTCCAGGTTAGTAGCACAGCACAATGCTTCAGAGATCACCCATGTGCAACTAACAATGGGCTAAACTGCAATTCAAATTGTAGCTTGCTACAGATCACCCACCATGTCCCAGGACCCCCATTCTGCATTTCTGGAAACACTGGGTAACATAAAGATCCTATCAAACACCCTAATATTGGGTGATTTCAACTACCCAAACATTAACTGGGAGAACTACTCAAGTACTAACTCCCTTGCCCAACATTTCCTAGAATTTATAAAATCAAACGCCCTGGAACAACTGATTAACACTCCCACCAGAGGTGACAACATATTAGACCTGGTCATCACCAACATGGGCGACTGGTGTTCCACACCGGAGGTCAACCCCTCGCTAGTTAGATCTGACAATAAACAAATCACTCTGTATATCCACATTCCGCCCCAACCCCAGACAAGGAAACCACTGTGAAAAACTTTTCAAAAGCAAACTTCACATTACTTAAGATGGAGGTGGAAAGTTTCAAAGCCACCGTGCTAAAGGATAACGCTGTCCAAGCTGCAAAATCCTTTACTAATGCATTCTACGGGCACCTACAAGAATGCATGGATCATGCTATCCCAAGCAAAACCAAGACTCATTCCTCCAAGAAAAGGAAACCAGTCTGATGGACCCCTGCCATAAACAAGCTATAGAATAGAAGGAGGAAACTAGTACAGAAAAGAGTAAAATCCCAAGAAGGGAAGACATCCTTGATCAGTATCAGCAAGAAACTACGATCCCTCCTAAAATCGTCCAAGGCGAGCTTTGAAAGAAAATTTGCCAAGGACTCCAATGATAACCACAAGGCATTCTTTAGCTGTGTCAAGAATCTAAGTGTCAATGCTCAGATCTGCTCGGAATTAGTGCAGAATGGCACAAAATACACTGAACAAACCGATATTGCCAACATCCTGGCAGACAGGTTCAGTGCAAACTTCACCCCCCCTCTCACCTTCAAAAGGGCCCATAACCATACCAGAAGAATGTAGAGCCCCTGAAATCACAGACACTCAGGTTAAAATAGACCTCTCCAAAGTCAAAAACACAACATCAATGGGACCGGATGGTGTCCCAGGCTGCGTCCTACATGAGCTCAAAGATGAATTAACCCCTCAACTAAACATATGGTTCAAACTCAGCCTCTCCACAGGCTACATACCCATAGAGTGGTGAACAGCAACAGTTATTCCACTCCACAAAGGTGGAGCCAAAACAGACCCCAGGAACTATCGCCCTAAAAGCCTGACTAGCTTGGTCTGCAAGGCTATGGAGCAAATCATCATGAAACTCATTAACAGAGACATTGGGAACCACCAAACACTGGACCCTACCCGGTTTGGCTTTGTTAAGGGCAGATCATGCCTCCTAAACCTGGTGGACTTCTTTGAGACAGTTACCAAGGCTATAGACGAGGGAAAGGTGGTACTTACAACCTACCTAGACCTTGCAAAGGCCTTCAACACCATTCCCCATTCTGGTATTATAGACAAGCTCACCAGCCTGAACATAAACACCTATGTCACAAGATGGGTTGCCAATTGGCTCATGGACAGAACCCACCTGGTGAGAGTTGTGGGAGCTAGGTCTGACTCTAAACCAGTTACAAGTGGCATTCCCCAGGGCTCAGTCCTAGGACCCCTCCCATTCAGCATATACTCAGAGGTACAGACAAGCACAGGAGGACTATGGCTGACCAAGTTTGCAGATGACTGCAAACTAGGGGCTATAATTGACTCTCTGGCTGACTCATCAGACCCATCACAGAGTATAATGCCTCATTTGGGATGTACCTTACAACTTGCAACATCTGTAAAGACCACAGAAGTACTTCACCAAGAGGATCACTGGCCTCAAACAGATGCCCTATGCAGCTTGACTGAAGAAACTCCAGCTGTACTCAGTTGCATACCGCCTGCTCATAGGTGATCTCTGCCCGACATATAAGGCCATGTCCAACCCAGAATTGAAGGACATGCTCCACCTAAAGAAAACCTTATCCCCTCGAGCCACACGATCTAGGGATCTAAACCTCACCACAACAATAAATAGGAAGTGCTGGAGGGATAGGTTCCTGTCCCAGAGACTTCCCATGCTTTGGAACAAGATTCCAGTCTACATTAGGCAGAGCTCCTCGCTAGCACTCTTCAAGAGAAACCTTGATTAGTGGATAGGAAACAGAAAGTTTACCCCGGGGATCACTTCAGTGGCTCTGCTGGACAGAGGCACAGGGAACTATTCTAAGGGGGGCGGCAAAAGCCAACACATTCTAGCTAGGCTTATAAATGCCTTCAGGCAGATAGCCTAATACCTACCTATGAACCTATGAACCCTTCACACTAATGAATGCTCTACCGATAAAAAGCAGATCAAGGAGCAGTGGAAGGAATGGCCAAGTCAGGAAGATACCAAACACAGAAGCAACACAGAACACAATGGTAACCTGCAGCAAGAACACAAAAGTCTGGTAATAAATCTTTCATCTTTAACACTAACTGATGCACACATTATTTTTGAATAAAGGGCTGTATTTTATTCTAGCCCAGAGAACTGTGCCAATTGACTTTCTTAAAGAACTTAGGTTATTTGGTCGCAACGTAACTTTAAAAACTATGTTTAAAGGACAGATGACTGATAATGTGAATATTTTTAAAAACCCAGTACCTTTGTACCTAAATTACATCCTATGGTAGAAGCCTATGTGTTAGTATGTGAGAAGCAAATAAGTGAAGCATTTAATTCAAATAGAAGAGCTGTCTTTTATAACTTGAGTAAAGAAGAATCTGATGCTCTATATCACTTGAGGGAAATGCATTCAGTGGAAATTAGACCCGCAGATAAAGGAGGGGGAATTGTGATTACGGATAAGGAATTTTACATCCAGCAAATGAGGAAACTACTGAATGACCATGAAACCTACACCTGTATCTCAGTAAATATAGTAAAACGTGTTATAGACAGGATTGCTGTTTTGCTGTTTGACTTGCTGACAACAAATTTGATAACAGAGGAATTAAGTATTTTAATGTAGAAACTCCCACCATTCCAGTTATATATGGCCTTCCCGAGGTACATAAAGATATCATATGTCCACCCATGACACCCATAGTGTCTAGTAGAGGTTGGGCAACAGACGCTATGTCAATATATGTAGAGAATAATCTTCATCCAGTGCTTGAAAAGTGTGAAACAGTATTGAAGGACACAACATTTTGTTTCCAAACATTGTATAGAAAGACAATTTCGATAAAAAAAAGAGTATCTGCTTGTAACCTTAGATATTACATCACTTTTCACAGTGATTCCAAATCAGTGGGGAATAGAGAACATTAGGAGATTGCTATGTTCTAAATGTGCTTTCTCTAATGATAAAGTGAATCTGTTATGCAGTCTGCTTGCAATACTTTTGGACAATAATGTTTTTGTCTTTAAAGAAGATTTCTACCTACAAAAGGTTGGCATAGCTATGGGCACAACTTGTGCAAACAGCTACGCCAACTTAACTTTAGTCCAATGGGAAGAAACATTTCTACTACAAGGAAATTAATTTAGCAAATATATTCTATGGTATGCACGTTTTGTGGATGACATGTTTTTTCTATGGGAAAACTCAATAGAGATGCTGGGCAGATTCTTAGAGTACATACACACGACACCATTTTTAAAACTTACCTGTAAGTACTCAAATGAACAGGTAGAATTCCTTGATGTTCTAGTGAAAAAAATCAGAAATGGGGCAGATGGCTACTAGCCTGTATAGAAAACCAAGTAGAAAGAATTCCATATTACATAAAAACAGCATGCACCCAAGACATGTTAGCAAAAACGTTATGAAAGGGCAGTTCCTGAGAGCCTCAAGATAACATAGTAAAAATAATGAGTTGGAGAGGTCTATGAAAGTGTTAAAAGAAGAATTACTTGACAGAGGATATAACCAGACAGAAATAGACACCACCATAGAAGGAGTATATCAAGAACATCAAGGGAAGGGTACACCCCACTTCTCAGAACAAACCACAAAAAATAACCCTGAAATCGACTACAGGGATGAGAAACTCAGGTTCCCCATTACATATGCAAGTGATGTCAGTCAATTTGTGATATATTTATGAAGAACTGGAACATATTGTTAGCCACTAAAGAACTTGAAGGCATCATAGACTCTGGACCCCACTTTTCATTCACAAACAAAAAATCCCTTAAAAGGCAGCTATGTTATAAAATCTAAACACATAAATCCCTGAACACATCAGATAGGATAGGGACATATATGTGCAGGAACTGCAGAGCTTGTCAGTACATTTTCTCATGTTGCACTTTTGTACATCCACAGCAAAAGTTTAGAATTGAATTTCTATTCAAACTGCAGGACTAGAAATATAGTCTATCTTAATGTTTGCCAATATTGTAAAGTCTTTTATGTGGCAAAACCAACAGAATGTTCAAAGAATGCATTTTAGAACATATGAGGGACATAGTAAATAAAAAGGAGAGAAGTGCCCTAGCTAAACATGTAGAAGCTGAAGGGATGCACTATGTTTTTAATTTTTTAGTTTTAGAAGTTCTTGAAGAAAATATCAGAGGGGGTGACATTAGAAATAGAAAAGAAGAGGCTGAGCAAAAATGGATTCTGCAATTAAATGCAGACAAACCCCCAGGCATTAATAAAACTGTTTCTTTGAAACCATTTTAAAGGCAAGAGTCTTAAAGCACTAATCCCCTTCTACATGGTTCTATAGGCATTCACACTTGAACTTGTATTCTGTTTTTAACAGTTTTATGTCTATTTATGTTTTTTTCTACTATTTTTAAATTAATTGAGTCTGATATAAATATTTAATTGTTTGTCTTAACTGATTGGTTACTTTGATAGTATATATATATATATATATATATATATATATATATATATATATATATATATATCAAGGAAGGTATGGGATGTTTTATTAAGTCTGATGAAGCGACCTGGAAGGTTGTGAAAGCGTTCACTTTGTCCTTGCAATAAAGAATTTTCCTTCTACTGTGGCATTTCAACTTTTTATACATACTACAGGTAGTAAAGGAAGTATGATGAAGGTGGGAGGGAAGAAGAGGTAGTGGGCCACAGAAACACACTTATGGCATAGATAAGACTGCAAAGGCAGGTGAGGATGCAGTCAGGGATTGAAAAGACAACAGAGAATGGATACGAAACACAGAGATATCTATCTCAAGTAAGAAAAAGTAAAAATGGTTAACAAAGCACATGCTAGGATGGTACAGAAAAGTAACAATAAATATTTTCCAAAAGCAGTTATAACAGCAGCAGAATCTGACCACTGTACCCATATAATAATGCAAACGGCATGAACAAGCACCCTATTGTAACAGTTATGTACCTACCTACAGCAATTAGGGGACTTGAATCCTCAACCGTCTCAACTTGTACTGTAGAAAGCACTTGATTTAGAGGCTAAACTAATTAAATAGACATGCTTCTGGTATCTGTGAAGGCCATAGCAAGTGACTGTTATACAAATGCAGAATGAAATATTAAAAGCCAGAATCCAAAGCATTCAGTCCTAAGGGGATGTGAACCCCCCCCCACCCCCCCACTGCATCTTACAAAGCTCTAAATTTGCAGGCTAAGCTATAAAAGTAGCTACTCTAAAGGTGGCAGTGAAGCACATGGCAGGGGATTGTTACACATTTGTGGAATGAAAAACACAAAAAGAATCATTCAACGCTGAGGGGACTTGAACCCCCTACTCTCTCCACTTATACTGTATAAAACAGTTCATTTAGAGGTTGAGCTATGGAAGCAATCACAGTAATGGTGTTAGAGAAGCATACAATATGTGATTGTTACACACTTGCAGAATAAAAGAATAAAAGACAGAAAAAAGCATTCAACCTTGAACCCCCTCCTCTTAAACTTCAGTTGCAGGCTGAGCTATAAAAGTAGGCACATTAAAGGCATCACCTTTATCCTATGTTGTATATGTGAAATGTCACTTAACAATGTGTCATTTGTGCACACAGTGGCAGCTGAGGTAAATGTACATAGTAGATGACAGTGCTTTTACTTAATCATTGATATACAGTGAGCAGTGCCAGCCCTTATCTCTTGTACATGGGCATTGATGGTTGTCTTTGACACCGATCTCTCATAGAATGATCACAAAAGATAAATGATTTGGAAGCCCTACATGGGTATGTGTGAGGTGTGCTTATTTCTTGACAGAATAAACATTGGAAATGGGAGTATTATAAAGAGATGCAAAGGGGAAGTGAGAAGAGGACAGAACAAAAGTTAAACTAAGGGATGAGCAGGATGGAAGTGGGGAAGGTTGGGTAACATTTTTGAGGGAGAAGTGTCCATTATTAATGCATCATGAGACAGGAAGTTGGGGAAAGAAGGAAGTAAGGGATGCAAGAGGAAGTTAAGATGGTTTGGTTAGGTAAGAGGTGAAGACAGACATGACTTTCAGGGTGTGTATTAACATAATGTGGAAGGTACAACAAAATGGTGACGGAGACATCAGGTATAAAGAGGGATGGCAATGGTAAGTGGAGGACTGAGAAACCAATAGGAGTGGGCACTGACACAAAAGAGGGGAACACCAGGTTTGTAAATAGGATGATTTGTTTACAGGTGAAATCTCTGTCAAATTAGATCCGGTGGGTGATTACTCAATACCCTGAACACCAGCACTACTGGTCCCTGTCTCAGATGGTGGAGACAGTGATAGACAGGGATGCAATTCAAAGAGCTGCTGGTTGAATTTCTCCATCAGGCCAATTCAGGCATCCAACCTCCTGTTGATAATCTCCCCATAATATCTGCCAGTTGCCGATATGTTATTGCCGGAGGTAACTGCTGAAGGCTGCAGATGTGTTAGGTGCTTCTGGTGGTGTTGATCCTGGTGGTGGTGTTGGCACTGGTGTTCCTGCAGTCACTTGTGAGTGGTCAGCAGTCCCTGCTTGGAGGATGGATGCAGATCATAATGCTGCTGCATATAACAGTAAAAGAAATGGAGGAAAACAAAATAAACAAAACAAATATATGTAAAAGAAAGGATAGCAAAAAAGGAGGGGAGAGAAGTACACATACAATGAAAAACTGAACTATATATATATATTCTGAATATGATAGAGTTAAACATAATATACTTGACCAAAAACACTTCTCAATTTAACAAGGCTCTTAGCGTACAAAACTGAGAGAGGGACCTGAACCAGCAGCCATTATCACCAGCATTCTGACAGATAAAGGAGGCTTCTCTAGTCCAAGATGCAGCAATGATGTCAGAAATAAATGTATATATACAAAAAAAACAGACTGCTCAGACATAACATTTCATTCAAAGATGATAAGCTAAGGATTCAACTATATTGACAAAGATGTCTTGTCAGCCAATAACGTTGATCATACATATTTGTCCCATCTAATACTGCAGTTATTATACTGAGACAGAAAACTAAACCTGAAATATTTCATGATAAAACTACTGAAGGAATGGATTGAACATTACAATGTGGGAGCACAGCCATTCCATTCTGACCTACTCTCATTATATATGCAATAGGATGCATGCACAAACGCACTAATGACATTAACCAGTCATTTTCAGCTGTTGCAGTTATGGCAAAGGTTACACTGGTGTTAAAATGCTATTCATTTTGGGAAAGAATCCCTGCTACAGATAATATTAAAATCAAGGCAGTCTGAAGCATGTCAGTGCGCCAGTCTTCTCCCTGAATAGTTTCAATATCTTTAGTGGCTATACACATAAAAAAATGTTGTGCAATATTTGTGGATGGCATGCAGTGCCATTTTAAAAGTGTAGCTAACATACGTTCTACCTGCAATACACGGGTGGTGCTCACTGTATCACTTCATCCTCCCATCAAGGTAGGAGGTTAGGATTGTGGCACCTCATGTCACGGTAATGGTGATGGCACTTCTCTATATGCATGATATGCCAGCTGCATGGACAAAAGCCCGAGCTAAACTATTCCAAGCTTCTGTCTTATAATGTGGCCCTTCATTTCCCTCTGGCAGGAGGCTCTTGCTGTAATCCTAGTGGAAGAGGTGTTGAAATATGTTTGTCTCCACCTCACACCACTTTGATATTCTAAAAGAAGCACTACCCTTGCCTTTTCCTGCCATGATGTCTCATGTGGAAGAATTTCAGAAAAGAATAGCAGAAAAATCACACCAAGTCAAGTCACAGATGTCCCATCAATAGCACAATGACAGGCATCAATAGGCACCTTATTTGAGTGACACATGTCAGTACTAGCAATTTAAGGTGGAACACATGGCAGTCCTCAATCTCTGTGTGTGCTGTTAAGAAATCAGGCACTACAGCAACTCCGAGTAAAGACTGTTAAAGATGGAATTACAGCAGTCCACCTTCCCGAAAGAATGGCTTGGACTGCAAGTGCACAATGATGCATGCAAGGTCGCAGGCATGGGCATGGCATTGAACAAGTGTGCACATTCTGAAAATTGAATGATTCAGAAGCAATAATTAGTTGAGCCCACATTAGCATAATAATCATACCTAGGCAGATGAATCTTCTGATATAAATACAATGAGAAGCTTAAAGCTGTAGTGTACTCTGGAAGAAACCTCTGGAATTCATAGCTTGATACCTGCAAAAGAGGAATTTCAAAAGAAGACATTATTTCAGCAAAAACATCTCTGCTTTTATAAGGTGAGTGCTACTTTTTACAAGTTACTTTTGAATGTTAACAAAATACATTAACTACTTTACTGAAAATGACTGGAATGACCAAACACAAAAAAGTTGTTTTTCAAAACATTTAGTTAAGCAAATTGACCATATCTACACCCAGTAACTACAGTGTCTTGCGTACAGAAAGACACAAAGTCATAAAATATCAGGATCCGCAGGCAGAAATGAGAGCAATGTGGAAGAAAGATACACAGACAGTTCCAATAGTAGTAGGAGCAACGGGTCTTATAAAAAATAACCTACAATTGTATTTAGATGGGGTCCGTATGGATCACCGAACGGCAACATAACCGAAACAGATTTGGCCGGGCATACTTGCGCGACAGTAGGCCTGTTGCAGAGTTCGCACCACAGTGGGGATAAGGGAAAATTCCCTTTTCCCCACGGTAGTGCGACCTCGGAGTGAGAATATTTAAGTAGGGGGGGTGTGGGGGGTGCAGGGGGGCTTGCCCCCTTGCAAAAATGTAAAAGTAATGTTTTATTTTATTTTTTTAAACACACTTTAACGAAAGCGCTTTTTCGATGAAAGCACTTTCGTTAAAGTGTGTTCAGTGATTGTGGATTTGGACTACTGAAATTTCGTTCAATAGTCCTAGATCCATTTAGATATGTTACCAATCCATGTAACCTCGTACAAATTGCAGGAGTCATTACTGGAAACATTGCAGGTGCTGCAAAGAGTACTTTTAGCTGACATCAAAGATTGAAACAATACTAATTTCATGAGCTTTAATTGTGCTTTGATTTAGGAATGGGGCCCATTCCCGTCATGGTATTAGAAACCCAAAAGATTTGGAGAAATTAAAAAGGTTGAAACCATAATAACAGTCTTCTTCAGAATGAAGAATGAAGAATTTTTTCATTCCAGCCATTTTCAATAAACTATCTGGTGTATTTTATTACTGGTAAAATTTCCATCTACAAGAAGAAAGTCATCAGATTTCTGTTTATCTTGCTTTTAAATGGTATTCATTTTATTGCCAATAAGATGTATGTTTGTCAGTACGTCTATGTGTGTTGGACAAGGTCTGTTGAGATGGGGTTTGCAAACGTACACCAATTATTGGACTGCAGGATTATTAAACATGATGGGACATACCCATGAGTTCACACATTTTACTGTTGTGTATATTAAGCACATCTGTTTAACAGTAAAAGGAACAGTCAGGGTACTTGTTGAACTGCAGTTTTGTGATTGATTTGTGGGGTTGTGATTAGTAAACCTCGGTTCCTGAAATTATTTAATGACTGTTGGTATAGCTATATAACTGCCAGGCACACAGACAGCATGCTATATGGCCAAGGAGGATAGTGGTAGTGTTTGAATTTGTAAGGGCTGTGCAGGAACAAGGCTGCTAAATTCACTATTTTCCACACAACAAAGCATGCCAAAAAACAGCTCAAGCCAAAACATAGCTAAGCATAAGGCCAAGTTTTCAGATGCAGAGAATAAATTGTTACTTCAGGCCCTCCATCTCAATGACTGGTGTCTCTTTGGTTTGTATGCAGTCAATCAGCCCTACCATAAATGTGCCTGGGAAGACATTGTAATCAATGCTAAAGTAGTTGGTGAGCAGGACCACGTTTACAAAATTTACATACTTACACTGGATATTTTGTGCATTGGTGAATGTGCAGGTGATTCTTTATAAAGAAACAGTACTGTGGAGTTCCCTCACCTGATGTTGGAGGATCTTCAGCTTCTGATGATGATGGCAGGAAAAATTGGCACAGTCAGGGACTACTGAGTGTGTGTTAGACACACGAATGTGACCACTGCATCACCTGCACAAATCATGGGCACAGCTTCTATGCCTGAGGATATCCAATTTATCCACACATCTCAGGAAGGACAGGTTAATACGAACATTATTTAACAGGGAAGTGCTTTTGCCTCAAGTAGACATATATCAGGGTTTACCCCTAGCACTTATGGGTAGAGAGGTCTACATGAGTGGGGGGGGGGCTACTCACTGATGACATGGTTACTTCCCTCCCCCTAAGGTTGTCGTGTCAGCTGCAGCAACACAGCATATGTGCATGTCCATTGTGGAGGTACAGGCTAGTACTACCACAGCCATGGTGGAGATTGTGAGGATGATGTAGGGTGTGGGTGATAACCTATGAGAGTGCATTGTGTGTAAGTTTGTTTCCTTGGGTAGACTCAGTCACACACTGGAAAGTGCATTGTCTTCTCTGGCTCACCTGCCAGGGCAAGGGGGCTAGCCACACTTTTGGTAATTTGCTACATCCACAAATGTTAGCAAACATGGCCATGTGCAAAAGCGATCCTACTCCCACAGTGCTAACACTTCCACAGCAACATCTGTTGTTGAGGTGTCAACACCCAGGAGAGGCGGTCCTCATGGTTATGGCCATCACTATAGTGGCATGTCTCATAGCAGATATTGCTCAAGGTCATGCAGCATGCCAGCATCAAGTCAAGGTTGTGGTACATCCATTGCATCTCCTGGTACAGCCAGCTGTCCTAGGTAGAAGCATGCACAGGATGGTGAACCCACTACCATGCATGTCCTAGACCTGATGAGTAGTCCAAGCTGTAGTGTTGCAGCTGCTGCTAATGATTTCCCCCTCTAAACCCACACTCACACCACCGCAACCCCCACTACATCCCGCTCTCCCACTGATACAGCCCTTCTCAACATTAAAGCCCCCCATTACTAACATTTCACAAAAAAAGATGTTGTACTATCAAACTCCTCAGCACTCATAGTTGTAGACTTCCCTGTGAAAGACATGCACTCCTATGCTCTCTTGTCCACCTGAAAAAATGATAAAAAGAGTGCACTGCAGCCCATGCCCTTTGCACTTTGTTGCTTGTATTGCCTGCAGCTGATGCACAGCATGGTCAGCTTACACATGGGCAATCACAGCATGATGTTGGATTTGCATGCATTATTTTTACTATACTGCATCTATTTTACTATTGTATACTATGTTCTGAAGCTTTGTGCATGTTGTTGGCTCTTTGTTAATGCCATGACATACTGGGTCCACCTCTATTTGGCATGATCGTACCCCAAGTCATGATTCTTCTTTGACACCCCATCTGACTCAGCCTCTACTGCCTATTGTACTAGGAACTACTGCACCTACAAGTACCTACCCTGCTGTAACTGCTTCCTTAGTATAATATTGTGTAATACTGCACACACACACACACATTATTTATGCACATTCATTATGGTCATACTGCAGGGCACCATGAGATGGCATAAAACAGCTAAAGCATGACTTTAGCACCACAAACACATGCTCAATACTGTTTTGTTGTTTGGTATTCCTTGTGGTTGTACCCGTGATCTGTATGATTTTGTAGATTTTTTATGGATGTAATGAGCCAAGGTTCCAGGGCATATCCAGTATCATCAACAAGGTGCTACTCTGAGAAGTCATCCCTTGCAAATCATTGGTACAGGCCGTAGGTGTACCATATGTGGCAGTCATGATAATTGCCTTGGCAGCATCCATACACATTATAGATAACATCCTATGCATTATGGTCCACCCAGCAGTTGACAGAGTAAAACCCTTTGCGTTTCATGTATCTCCTTATTAATTCAAGAGGTAGAGCCATAATTACAGTGTGGGTACAGTGTATGGCCTCCAGTACTATACCATAGAAATCTCACATGGTGTTAAACGTCTGCTTTGATATGAGAACTACATATGCTTACCTCACATGCTGAAACATAGCATTGAGAAACTGATGGAATATTATCAATGCTTGATATACCCCCACTGTGCCCTTAGGAGGTCACTGAAAGGTCCCTTTAGTTAATATATGTAAAAATACACATGCCTTAGTACCCACTGGGATAGATACTTTACAACTCCCTTGGGGCACAGGTGAAACCCAGACATAGGTATCCATTTGAAATGTTGAGACCTTTTGGAGTGAGTCCTGAAACATAGACTGACTAGCCAAAACAAAATGGACTTAAATATAATAAGTCCAAGATGGACATTTCCTGGAATATTCCCTTTTCCCCTACGTATGGTGATCTCAGAGTTATATATAAGTATATATAAGTTTGAGGGGGTGCAGAGGGGCTTGCCTTCTGAAAAAAAAAAAGAAAAAAAAAGGTGTTAAAGGAGAAGGGTGATGTTTGAGACTTTGGAGTTCTCTTGTACTTTTGATCCTTTTTTAGCATCTCGGCACTTGACACTTCAAGCACCAACATTTTAATATGAAGCCTAAGCCACACCTACATTTTCTTGAATGGTATCACTGTTAACAACATACTGATACACAATGTCAGTGTCATGGAATCTATTAGATGTCAAGTGCATTTGGATGACCCTGCACTTCCAGGGAGACATCATGTACCATCAGCCATGGCAGAGGCAATGAGAGCCTCTTGTATATACACATTTATTAAGGGTGCAGCAACCCCTAACATTGTTTAAAAATTCATTTAATCTGAACATGAACATTTGACCAGGTTCAAATATACAGCGAGCACAGCTTTTTTTTGTGGCATTTACAAGGTTCTGAATGACTGTGCCATCTTGTTTTGCCTCATTAGCATATAAGGAGATGTTCTGTTTAATAATGTTGCTTATTACCATGTCATTATATGGCCATTAGGATATACCACACCAGAAAGTGCTGCTCAGCATTGCATGTTGTGTGATTATTTTTCCTGAATTTGTGAAACATTGCACAAATTCACTTACCACGATGTTACAAACAAAATTTTCTGAACCCTAAGTTTATAGTCAGAACAAAACAGCAGTCAGTTTACTTAAAAATATTTATGCATTGGCAAGCTCTTCAATAAACAAAATTATTATTTTTCCAAACCTTTTTTATTTTTCCAATAACTTGATGTTATGCCTGTTCTGAGAATTATTCAATTTGGTTATCAAATTATTTGTAAACTTCTTGAAACAAAACAACAATGCAAGAGTAATTCTTAAACACTTTTTGGATGTGAATAAATAAGAAATAAAGAAAAAAAGTTATAATTAATTTATATTTCTCCAGCGTCATCTTTCATCTTCAGTTTATTTACGTTACATACTCCTGTTTCCATATACTCACTTTTTTGAAAATTGTTATACACTTGGCCACTTTGAATTACACACAGAATATTTCGATCTGATTACACTTCATAACCACTATGTCATTTGTTCATGAAATGGATTTTATGAAATTCACCTTGAGAGTGAAGCTCAAGAAGTGAATTTCTTAAAATCATTGTTTTCAGACTATAATACAAAACTAAAAATGCAATCAGTGACTAATCATAGCTCCTGACAACTAATGTTTATGTGTTTTGGAGAGTCATACGCTGCCCAAGCAAGTTTAATGATTATCTGAAGAGACGAGAGCTAAATGTTTTTATATTGGTTCTACTGACCTGGGGGGATAACTCCCACTGTTGTCCTGGCATCTCAATCTGTTGAAATCTGAAGAAATTCACAAAATATAGTTACTAACATTCTCCTGTTATAACAATATCCACTAATTTCAAGCTGCAGAACTAAATGTCAGCCCCAGGGGACAGTGGAAAAATCAATTATTTCCAATCTGAAATGGCCACTAATTGCAGATTGCAGACATGAGATATGCAAGCACATTCTGTCCAGTAAGGATTTGTTTAGTGTAATGCAGTATCCATTATTCTGTTGGAGGGCTTTTCTTTGTAGAATCATATTCCTATCCTTTCTGACTATGAAATTCATCACCAGTAATCTTCATACACAGTGATAAGACTATTTATGAATCCCACTACCAGTTATGCCTCAAAATATTGATCTGTTCCCACATAAAAGTTATGCTTTTTGTGTTAAACTGTGAAAGTTAAGGCGGTTTAGTTTTGGGTGCCATTTCTGTTAGTGTGTGCCCACTTTTGATTCTTAAATGTGAAGTCCTTGTATTTGAACCACATTATAACAAGTTAGTCATGTGGAAATTCTTAGTTAAGATTTTCAACTCTGGTACATTTTAAAGTCTGATAAATTTCTGATCAAAATATTATAGCAATGACTGATGACATTAGTGTGGTATATTGAAGATTTAGCCATGGTTGGTGTGGTTTAATCACGAGAGCGAAGCCTGAGTGATGAAATAAAGCCAACAGTGGGTAAATATCAATATACCACAACCACGGAGTCAGTTATTGCTATTATACAATGACATTATTTAAGAAAAAAAAATACTTACTTTTCTTAAATAATGTCTTTGTATAATGGCGCATTATTGTTCTTCTATGGCTGGTGGTATATTGCTGCCTTGTTTTTATGTACTGCACATGCATATGGGACTTGTGCTCCTTTGCTTATGCATTACATCAGGGCTGTGAAGAGGTAGCAATGGAGAAAGGAAGATCTTCTTTGTTATAATCAATTAGACAGACAATATAAAAGGATAATCAGATAAGTTTTTCAGGTATTGTAGAACATACGTGATTATCCTTTTATTTCTGTCTGTGCCGTCTCCCGAATGTAAAATTTCTTCCGTTTTCATTTTGTGTTAAAAAAAAAAAAGTACGAGATATACTAATGGGAAAAAGTCCGGGTGGGTGACTGGACCTTTTCCCGTTGGTATATTCTCAGACTTACAACGGGTATGCTGGTTGGGCAGGCCAATCAGCATGCTCGTTTTTGAATACTAATGACCAGTCATTGTATAATAGAAAATAAACTCTGCCTGTTATATGGAAATGCCTGGAGTATAGTTGGAATATTCAAACCTCTTTTAAATATGTATTATTATTATTATTATTATTATTATTATTATTATTATATCAAGTTACATATTATTAAATGTCTTCATTTTTTATATTTGTACACTTACAGACAGGGAATATTAACAAAGGAGGTATACTAGCCTATTGGAAATGCTGTGTTTATACAAATCTACTATAATGTAATAAATGGAAAACAAATAATTTTTCTCTAATAATAATCAACATTCTACTTATGTAAATGTAAACTAAATCATGTTTCTCTAGTGAGCAGTCAGAATTATACATGTGACTGTACAGATGCATTTATTACTTAAGATGTCCTTATTATGTTTTATATATGACAAACGATGAGAATGCTAAAGGTTGACACATAAGAGCATAATTAAGATTCGGAGTGTATAATTGGTTAAGTCATACTGCCCAACCTCTGCATGACAAGTATATCACTGAGCACTGATTTAGGCTTTTATGTTACTGCTGCAAATCTGTAATTCTTGGGATGGGAGTTGTTACAGACCTCATTATTGCTAAAACTGAAACTGTTTATTTTAAAGTTTGGTACTTAATTGCCAAGCCAGTTCAACAAAGAAACACCATGGGAATACTCCTCATGATTTGTAAGAATGTGCCTTCATTAAACTTGATTAATTATTAAGATAGTACTCATGTAAGACAGCAATAATGAATATGTTTGTGTATCCTCTACTTGTCTAGGTTATTGTTTTTAAATGGTTTCAGTTTCATATTTAAGCAGAGAGAGGTGCTAAGGAATTGTTGCCTACCTACTATTATTTGTATCATCATGATTTCTAAATGTTCAGATTACGCAGTGTTCATTTACTTTTGTGCCACTGCTCTTTGAGAGTCAAAACAATATTCTAGATTTTACCTACCTGCCCCCTCCACAAGTTACAGACTGAACTGGTTTCAAATCATAGCAACATGGCTATATCTCTGCATTGAATTCACTGTGTGATACCTGAAACCTCTTGTAATAGAGGCCCTTACTTTTTTACTGATTAGTTTATTTGCCTGACGTTTTGCTTTTTGATTTTGATGTTAGTTGAGATATTCTACAGTCACCTAATGTTTATGGACATCAGCTGGGTGTAAATACCCTCTGTTTCTGAAGTACAGCCAAATAGTCCACTTATGCTGTGCTGAAGAGGTTATAAGAAGGCTGAAACATGCATGTTCACAGCTAGTGGGGTTTGGCTTTATTGGCCTGAATGATTTCACAAACACTTAAAAAGAAAAAGTAAAAAGCATGGATATATATATATATATATAAAACATTTCTTTTTAGTTTATTGATTTGTTCTAACCAGCTGATTTGCATCATGTGATTGCTTTATGTAGTATTTATTGGCTTGTTTTTCATTACTTTACAATGTCTGAGGAAGTATTGACATTTGTCTGTGTGAAAGCGCATACTTTAATAAACAGTTGTGAGTTTTAGTGCCGAGTGTCTTTTGCCTTTTTCTTTTATTTCAGTAGTTTGTTTATTTTTTGTTTTTTTTGCAAGTTTGTCAGTTGTATACTGAAATAAGAGACTATAACTCAGAATATGAACTTAAGATTGTTATGCTATGCTGAAGAGGTTATAAGAAGGCCAAAACATGCATGTTTATAACTAGTGGGGATTGGCTTTATTGGCCTGAATGCATCCACAAAGACTGAAAAAGAAAAAGTAAAAAGTCTTGGGCATTCAGAAGCCATATAACTGAAACTCTTGATGTCCTTACGGCGTAATTTGCATATATTCCATGGGCCTCTATTACAGGAGGTTTAAGGTATCACACAGTGAAAACTCTACAAATCAAACAAAAAGGACAATGTGCAGGACAATGTCCAAAAATAATCAAAGAACTCTTATTAAAATAAACACTTTCATCCAGTCAATATGAACTTCTTCAGATAAAAGATTAACTGCATCTAACCATACTTATACCCTGTTTGGGTTTAATCAATTAAAAACTAATATAATAATTACATCAATTAGTTACCATATCAGCCCTTACAAAATACACTCCCTTAAAGGTTCATGAGAAAATTTCCCAAAGGCTATTCAGTTTCTTAAATAAAGCAGTTAATGTTTTATCTGAAGAAGTTCATACTGACTGGACGAAATAACTTATTTTAATAAAAGTTCTTTTATTATTTTTGGAGTTTGTCCTACACGTTGTCCTTTTTGGTCGATTTGTATATTATCTGGTTGGTCGTGTCGGCATTTATGTTTTTACAGTGAAAACTCTAGCTTGACTTGGTTTTTCTTGTAGTTTTTATTAATTGGTTTGTCTGTGTGACCGTATTATTGTTTTTTCTGCATAGGATTCGGGAATAAATCTTTGTGGTGAAACTCACATATTAATAAACTGTATAAAAAAGAAGAAAAAACATAAAAAGTTGTAAGAAATCTCCTTTCTCTTATCTCATGACCATACTGAAACAAGCTATAACTGAGAGCATGAACTTAAGCTTGTTAAAGGTAACAAAAGAAACTGCAAATCTTTCATCTGTTATATCACCAAATTAAGTAATAATGTCCAACAATTCACTAATCTCATCAATAATGAAATCATACATTCCAATCCCAATGATATAACCACTATATTAGCAGAAAATGTATTGCTTACTTCCCCCAACCTACCCACATTGTTGCCCCCAGTATCTCTGAAAGTTTAGTTTCTCATGAAATTACCTTGGAATAAGTCTTAAAATCCTTGTCAAAGAATAAAAATAATAATTTTATGAAGCCAGACAACATATTGTACTCTTACCAGTGTAAAGTATGCATTATCCTTTCCACCAGATTTGTGACTGATGCCTGCAGAACATACACTGTGTCTCCCCTACACAAGGGTGCCCCTCTATATATCCAGAACCATCAGCCTTACTAGCCTTATTATAGCTGAACTCATTTCTGCAGACAGATGCAGATTAACAGATTCCAGCCAGTTTATTTAGTGAAGGGCAGGTTTTGTCTCCAGTACCTATTACACTTCTTTAAAAAAGTTATAGATGCTCTGGGTAATGGTCACTCAGTTCATACAGCTCATCATTTGCACCCCAAAGTAAAGCAAGACATAAGTGCTTTTGTAACATACAAAGACTGGAGACGCACTTTGGTGTGCAAGCCATTATAAAAATGTCCTATTTTATATTTATTTCGTTGAGTAGTTCCTTCGTGCATTTTGGATCTGTTTACATTATTTTTGTCTTGTTTTTTAAGAATTCTAGCATGACTGATTGCTTCTTGCATTTTAGATGTACTTTGTGGAATTTTTGTATAAGATCTTGGGAAACCCAATTGTTGTTTTTGGAAACTTAGTCTAAGCCTTATGTTGTTAGCTGGCTTGTCAATTGGCTATCCAATCGATGCCAAATTGTAAAAGTCGCTGGCAACTTCAAAATGTAAAATTGTTACTAGTGGGTACCACACAGATAAATACTGGGCCTTCCCCTGTTATAAATGCTATGTTATGAATGGTACTCCTCTTCAGGCAGACATAGTCATAAGAGACCTGAGTACTTAAGTGGACAACTCTGTCTTATTTGATCATTCTGTTTCCACCACAGTCAGGAAATCCTTCTGTCTGGCCCATTAATTTTCAAGGGAATATCTTCAAGAGCCAAAGAAGACATCCCACCACAGTACCTCTCCAGTATAAGACCCATCAATGAACACAATGCCCCTTTTGGTATGTATTAATAAAAGCATATTGATCATTTAGAAAGGCCCCAGAGATACCTTACCAAGAAAATTAAAGGCCTTAAATCCTTTAATTATCATAATAGACTAACAAAATTTTCCTTATACTTAGTTGCCTGCAGGCTGTTCCATGGTAACCTGTCTTGCTTTTTGAGCCATGAAAGACCCAATCTTATTTGACCTCCGCTGTCTTTACAAAACCAGTGGCTCTACCAACACCTGCACTAAAGACCTAAATTTACACCAACAAATTAACAAGACTTGCAAGTGAAATAGGCTCCTAACCCAACATATTACAAGCCTATAGAATAAGTTACCACTACTGGTTAAATAAAGTAGTACTTTCACTGCTATTAAGGCTAGTTTGGGCGATGAGATAGGTAGTCACCAGGATTCTCATGTATGGCCCTGCTTGACTTGGGAGGTTAGCACTATTAAGTGTTTGAAAAAACAGGCACAGAATTTTATGTCTCCCTACTTAAAGATGTATATGGCTAAGCATGTCATGGTCCTTTTGTTCACTTGCCTATTATTGAGCCTATGTTCCAATGATCTACCTTACTCCAGATGAGTAGTGCTGTCTGAGTGTTACCATCAAAGGTAGTTAAGCCTGATAAGAGTTGACCCCTGTCCCCACACTCCCACTTGTAGTAGGCAGTCCCATCAAGATAGAACAGCAAGCATCCTACTACTAATCCAGTGCTTCATGAGTATCTCCCTATCAGTCTCATTAATGGTAATTTCAGCGAGTCCCCAAACTGCACAATGGTTTCACTGCAGAACACATTCAGTGAACTTAAAATAGCATTTTGCCATTATGAATTCCTCATAAAGGGGAACTCCCTTAACACCCAACGTATATGCACATACTTCATAGTTGCACAATAGTAGGGAAAGGACAATGTCAGTTTTGCTGAATTAAGGTTTTCAGCTAAACATTTTCTTAAGTCAGATCTCACAAAAGTTACCTCAGCAGAGATGTTACGTTCTCTTCTTATCATCCACTGCACTAAAAGGGCATCCAGAAATAACAGCTGATAAATAAAAAGGTTAATAATCCACTACCAGTTTATTCTAACCTTCAGATTTTAGTTTGAAGGGAGTATCTACGGCTAACATAATGTGAAAGTGCCTTTTTGTTCAATTAGGAAATTAATGACATTTGTATTTTAAGCTGTAATTTTGTTTAATGTTTTATATGCCCAGGCTACTGTCTCATATAAGGTAAAGGGTCAAGAACATTGTCGTCCATTTATGAGTGACTTATTACTAAGGGGTTAAAGGAAATAAGGAGAGATGTTATTGCAAAATGGAAAATGAAAAGTATGCATGCAACAAATTTATATCCTCTTCACCATAACACAACACAGGATAACATCTGAATGTTGCAGAAATCAGTACTAAAGGAAACATTAGTGAGGTCTAAATGGCCTTCAAATTCATTTAGTTCTAGTAGAAATCTACACACTGAGGAAGGACAAATCCCCATTTGAAAAGTTTTGCATGAGGCTAAACCATATTAAAATGTGATGAAAAATGACTGCTGAAAAGCACAACTAACAAATAATTTGCAGCTTCACTTCCATATACTAATCTTTGTGCTAATGCATTATCTTGTTTCAGTGACAAAGGTAGTGCATTTAAGTACTTTGGTAATTTCTGTAAGCAAGTAGGAGCCTTTTAATGTCATTCATTTTTGAACTGTAACTTATTTTTAATAATAAAATGCTGAAGCCTTATCGTGAAAGGATGCTATTTGCAAGAATTATAGGTAAGCGAGATGATGAGTGCACATTTCAGTCTTAGTATTATTTGAAATCATCTTTGCAAAATTATATATTTTAAGCTATGTCATTAATGAGCACTTATACAGATAATAACTGTTTGCTTGTCTATAGCAGGTTTTTGTTCATCTGTAAATGGCAGCATACTTCCATGCACATTTCCACTTCTCTGTATACTTCATAATGAACAGTACTTTTTAAACATCTACCATAAAATCCAAAATTACTATGAGCTTAATGATATGAATGTTTGATTGCATATAAGGTTTATGAAGTAATTGTGTATAAATTCTAGCAATCTAACAAAATGTTTGTAGACAACTTAGTAAAATTTTGTCATGTTTTGGTGCTTTACAACTATAATGCATTCATTGCTTTGAATGTCTTCCCTTAATAGTTTATCAGATTGTATATGTCTTGCTGTTGTTTTATAGAAAATATGGAGCCTACTTCATCTTGATTTATAAGATATTCACACCTAGAACGCAGTGCTGTTTCAATAACAACAATTTTAGCTTTCTGAAATTGCAAGCTCACTACTGTCTTGATTTTGTGTAATTAAGCTTTTAGGTCTTGCAGGCAATAAGCGATGTTCCTGTTATGTGTGATGTTTTCCAATGCTGTTTTGATTTCAGTTACATTTTGATGACCCTAGTGCACACTAACTCAAGTGTATTACTCTTCAGTTCAGCTTCCTGTAACCTTCCCAAACAAGGTACTCATTTCTCTTGCCTCTTTCCTCAAAACATCAGTTCCCTATAGACTGATCATAGCCCTTCTACAGCCAGAAAATGTACTTTGCACACATATCACTTGATATGACCCCAACCACAAATATAGTGATAGCTACCATCTTAATTCTTCAGTTAAGTCTTAAGGAACAATCAGTTTTGTTAATATGAACTGCACTGCTCAGAATTAGCATTGTCATTTCATTTTGCATGAGTGCCATCATTTTTAAACATTAAACATACATGCTGTAGTGTAAAGGTCTACAAGGGGAAAATGGGAAAGTCTGTTTAAGCAGAACTCCTGACTAACATCTTGCTTTTCAGAAAACATACTGCCACAAAACAATTAGCCCTAATGAATGATAACCGACAGAGGCATTTCAGTTTATTTCAAAGCCTACTTTTAACACCAAACTGTCAGATTCTCCATCATTATCAATCAGCTATAGAATATTCTAAATTATATTATCGTGCACCCTGTTGTTGCATCTGAACATGATGACATTTCTTATAGCCCTACTGGACTGAGGCCAGGACCCTGACTCAAATGTGAAGCAATCTCTAAAGATTCAGCAAATTGCTTCCACAGAGAAATGAGAGTTGACCAGAAACAGCATGTACAAACAAATGCTGTTATCAATAAGGGAAATAAAATAAAAATCTGAAGCAACACAGAACATGCCGGGTCTATATTAGAACATCGAAGTTTCAAAACTTCGAATATTCTAATATCGACCCCCTATTCAGCAAAAGCTTAAAACATCAAACATACAGAACAGCACATTTTTTCCTAGGGAAAAAAGTCATTGTTCCAAAACACATACATACAACACAAGCACACCAAACAAACAGCAATCCACACACATACACCTAAAATCTTACACCTAACCTTACACTAAACTATACATACACCACTAACTATCCACTTACCTTAACACAAACCCTAACCCTAAGGTCCGTCACTATCACACACTCACCTCACCCGCGCCCTAACCCTAACTAACCTACCCCGCCCTAACCCTCAGGTCCACACAATCGCACACTTACCTAACCCGCACCTTAACCCTAACTCATCTAACCCACCCTAACCCTCACGTCCACACAATCGCACACATACCTAACCCGCACCCTAACCCTAACTCACCTAACCCGCCCTAACCCTCACGTCCACACAATCGCACACATACCTAACCTGCACCCTAACCCTAACTAACCTAACCCATGCTCAATTGCACACTTACGTGAACCTGACCTATAACTTTCCACCACAGTGCTGAAAATGCCGAAGCAACAGAAACAGACAACCGAATTCTTTCCCTAGGAAAAATTCAGTTTTCTGTAGCTTCAATATTTTCAGCTTTCGCTGAATAGGGGTCGAGATTAGATCATTCGAAGTTTTGAAACTTTGATGTTCTAATATAGACCGAACATGCCTTGTATCAGTATTAACTGTTATTAAAGGTTTGCTATGTCCTGTTTTTACATAATTTACCGCTAACCAAAATGCATAGTGATTATTCCATAATAGTACTGTGGATACATCAGTTCATGTTCCATGTTGCTTCAGACAAACAAGAACTCTCAGAATAGCCCACACATTCCATATAATTACTCTCAAAGCACATCCATTCATGTGCATTTATGTCATACCCATATTCAGATGGTCATTCCTAAAGGTAAATCATGGCATACACACACACACACACACACACACACACACACACACACACACACACACACACACACACACACACACAGACACACACACACAGTCTGAAACATAATGCAGCAGAGTGAGAAACTGTTAGTATGTAAATGGGGGACAAGGGAATCATGGCCTTTTGCACAGCATGTACACAGTGACATATAATAATAATAATAATAATAATAATAATAATAATAATAATAATAATAATATGTTAATCAAACAGAAACCAATGAAGTAAATCAACTTGGAATAAAATTATAAATAAAAAATAAGAAACTCCTTCCCAGTCTGTGCATATCCACCAAAAGATAGTGTTATCAGTCATCAAATTAAAAAAATATGGAAAATTTAAAAAATCATTTCAAAAGGATAAAATGAGCTTTCATTAGAGCAGGCAGGTTTCATGCTTGTGGTTGCGGCTAAATATTTCATAACCCAAACTACAGAGTTAGTCATTACTTAAACATTTTTTGAAGATTTGGTATATGACAGATGTCAACAATCTCCAGGATTCAGCAAGCTCTGCACGGCGTGCAGGAATAGTGCAGGAGCTGCTGGAGGCAATATGGCCACTGAGAGTACCAGAAACAAGCTCCTGGGATGTGCATGAGCGCTCCTGTGCTATTCCTGCACGGACACAGCTCTTGTATGCAAATTACCCCATTTACAGGTGAAAACCATGCAAATGAGGTGAATTTGCGATCCAGTAAACTGGCAGCCATCCATGCAGGACTAGTGTAACCTGCAGAAATATACTCAGTTAGTAACCAAGTACATTATTGCAAACTACAAAACGGAGCCATGACGGCTCCAAATAAAGGGTGTATATAATGTGTAAAGCATGCCAATGGCCAAATATATGGCCATTGGCATGGAAAACAGTTGCAAAAAAAAAAAAATAATAACTTTTACTTTTTTGGCCAATATCGGCAGTTTAAATGGGATCGGCTGGAAAATAAAAGAAAAACCCTGAAAAAAGCTTTCCCTGCAAAATCACAGTTTTGCCATTATAGTCAATGAGAGGCAGAAAACAACAAGGCCAGTGAATAGTGGTTGCTAAGGGGGAAGGCTCAGTGTGGGACTTGTTATTAGGCATTAGCAGGCAATCCTATGCAAATGAGGGGCATGATTCTGAATCACAGATTTCTCCTCATGGCTAGCCTGCACACAACCGTGTAGGTGCAGGAAGGCCATGGTGCAAGCCTAAGAGCTAACTGACATCATAGAGGGATGCGTCAGGCATACTGTAAGCTTATTGGAGCCCTGTGGCTTGAATTTGCCCTAAGCTAAGCAGAGTGTGTGTCTGAAGCTGCCAAGCACACTTTACACTGCCTAAATGGGTGTGCGTGCTGCGCACCAGGTTTTTAACCCCCCAAAGAAAGTAAACTAGGAAATAGCAGCTCCGTTCACATCTGAGCACTGTGTTTGAGTGGCGCACCTCTGGGCTTAAACAGGAAGGCAGTGGGAAGGGAAAATAGCAGTAGGAAGGTAATCAAGGAGAACTAGCATAGCTGGCAGGTGAAATCTATCAGAATCAGCCAATTACACAGGCAGCAGACCAGCCCAGACCAGCACACTACTATAAACTATGCAAACACCTTTCCTTCTGGTTTTTCCCACAAACTCTAAACCACCGGTGTACACAAACAGAGAAATTTTACCTGACAAAAGCAACAAAATGATAGGGGCTGCATTAGCTCTCATAAATCAACATGTGGAAGAGACTGAGGGTGGTGAGGCTGAGAATGCTGATGACCAACCCACAGTGAGGAGAAGGAGAAGAGTGTACAAACCCAGGGTAACCTACCCGGGGCTACATGAGCTGGAGATAGTGGAGCGCTATAGGGTGGACAGGGACCTCTTACAGCAAATTGCTGAGCTGTGCCGGCCACGCCTCACACACAGAACCAACAGAGGGGATCCCATCCCAGTAGATACCAAGGTATGTGTAGGCCTAAGAATACTAGCCACAGGTACCTTCTAAAGGCCAACTGGGGATATCATGGGGATCTCACAGGCATCAGCATCCAGGCTACTCCACCAGTTCCTGGATGCCATGTCAGCTCATGCCGGTAAGCACATATATTTTCTCAACACCTGTGAGGTGTTGACCAGCAATATGCATCTTTTCCACCAAATAGCAGAATACCCTGAGGTAGTGGGTGCGATAGACTGCACGCACATACACATCAAAGCACCACCCAGTGAGCGGGGTAGGGTCTACATCAACCGCAAGGGCTTCCACTCCATCAGCTGTCAGGTCATGTGCAATGCCCAGGGCATTATAATGAATGTGTGTGCTGGCTGCCCTAGAACCTATCATGACTGCCACATCTGGCATATGATGCAGGTGTATCAGAGATTTGCCAATGGGGGCATCCCTTATGGTCACCTAGTGGGGGATGCTAGTTACACTCTGGAGCCTTGGCTGATGACACCCATCAGAAATGCACACGCACCCAAACAAGAACTCTAATAATGAGGCACACACACAGACCAGAATCATAACAGAGCATGTGTTTGGGATGGTCAAGTTATGGTTCTGGTGCCTTTACATATCCAATGGAGCCTTGCAGTACTTACCAGCTACATGTACCCAAATTGTCATCGTATGTGCCATGTTACACAATATGATCCTGTGGAAACAGCTGCAGCAGGAACAGCACGGAACAGGGCCACACAGCCCCCCCCACCATTGCCAAGGCCTGCACAGCCACAGAGTGACTCAGAGGAGGAACAACCTGAGCCTGCCCCAGTAAGCAGAAGGAGGCATGCCCAATGTGCCCAGGCCTTGGCAAAGAGGCAACACATAGCACATACCTTGGCAAAGAGGCAACACATAGCACATACACTGATACAGTAGGAACCCAGTTAATGACACCTCTCTCTGACTCACACAAACAGTAAAAGGGATGCCAAACATGACACTACCTGTTATTAACCATGTATAGGGAGTGTACTATGTGCATTCGACATAGTCAGCCCTCCAGCACCATCCTGAATACTGGCACAGCCACAAGGTAAGTCACTCTCCCTATCAATTGCTGAATGGAGTAGATGTGTTGTTACCTGTATCTATGGTATGGATGTGAGCATGCAAGGGAATCGGGTGGCTGAATGGGATGCCAGCAGATAGTAGACACCTATATTGGCAGCATGAAATCTGTAACAAATACTGTTGTCACCATAGTAGCCAGTACTAGACAAGGTGACAAAACCCACTGCAGGAAATGTGGTGGGCCAAATGTGTGTCCATAGAACACAAACATGCCAGTCAGTGAGGCTCACATACCCAACAACAGTCTCAGCCAGCAGGACAGGCATAGACAAACACAAAGAAAGGCTGTGCTAAGACCTCTGATTGATGGCTATGGAGAACAGCCCCCCTCTAGACCTTCACAGACAGACTACAACAGGTTAGGCAGTGGGATATTAGTTCTGAAGGGTAAGAAGTCTGAAACTGAAATGTAGGTCAATAAAACCTAAGAACTGTAGTACACTGATATGCCTCTAGTCTGCATGATAGGTCAGAATACAGAATGAAATGGAGTACCTGAAATACCAGTACAGTCATAGCAAATGTATACAGTTGACAGGTGCCCCCCCCCACAATCCTATGTAGAAATGTAGCAACATGTATGTGTAGGTATGATAACAGTGGAGCACAGATTACCTGAGCTGGCCAAAGTAGCAGGATAGATTGTAGCATGTGTGCAATATGTAGGGCTGTGTGTGTTAGGTTGGTGTGTGTTGTATATTGTGTGAGAGTGTTCATCATGTAGGAATGGTGGGTTTTGTCCTGGTGGCCATTGGACAGTACTGCCGATATCAGGGCCAAGTTCTCACAACTGCAGTGCCAAACACAATGCATCCCAGCAAGACACATTCCAGCAGTAAGCCATAGTAATTGTTTGGATGTAATAGCTGTCACCATCTGAAAGATGGACATGGCATTAATGTGGTTCCAGACATACAAACAGTACACAGGTGGAAGTACCCTAGACAGACAGTCTATGAAATGTTACTGTCAAATGGACACACCTTTGGAATTGTATATACTGGTTAGCAGCACATTAGTTGGGTTTGTAGTATGGAATACTGATGTTGTCTGGCCAAACATTGGCAGACCACAAAGGTCACAGGTATGAAGTATTGAGAAACTGCTGATGTCCATGCACAAGCCAGCATAAGTGGAATGCCGCATCTATATCTGTGAGTCAGCTGCAAGTAGCTTCTATAGCACACATGCACCCAGCTCACCCCACCATCAGCCACAGGTACCTCACAGGTCGTATCCCTGCTGTTGGGAATGAGAACAATATGACCCCCACCTCCATATGGAAATAGCCACAGAATGCAGCATGCTGAAGAGGTGTCCTATGCAGGTGTGTCCCTAGCTGTAAGCAGCACCCTGCCAGTATCCACACCACTGGATCAATAATGACAGAAACTATTGACATTAACACCTTGCACACTTACCCTGTAACCCCAGGAGACTATAGTGACTTGCAGCCTGGGACTATAGGAGTGACACAATGCAACGGCCTGCTACAGATGGCCTGCATCACTAACAAATGTCCTACAGTCCTCTGTCTAAGGCCTGTGCCTCACCCGTATTGCCAATGTATGTTATCCCATGGACTCCCAAATAACAACATAACACAGTCTACAGAACCCAAATGCAAGGCAATGTTGACAAATCCCAGTAACATGTCCACCATGTCCTACTGCATGAACTGTGGACCGACCCCAAAATAGTGCTGGGATGAAGTGATCACTATAGGGAACTTAGCAGATAATGTTTGCATAATATTTGGAAGAGGATAGAATAACAGGGGGGGGGGGTAGGAGCATGAATGCCATGGAGTGTGTGAAGTCTGAAACCGAACTGAAACCTGAAACTGAAGCCATGTGCATATACTATCCATGCCAGCAAACACAGAAATGGGGTGCTACAAACATGCTTGTAAACCACAATGTGAAGGGGTAATGACCAGAAATATGAGCCCTGCCTCTGGGCAACTTGTGTGAATCTGTACAGCTGTGAGGTATGGCCACAGCAGGATATGACCATACTGTCACATCAATGGATGTACAAGCATGGAATCCTCAGCCACCACTGTACCAAGGTGATGAACCATTTACACAGATCCATCAGCAAGTGTCTGCAGCTTCCCCTCCAGAATGGCAGATTTGTGCACGAATATGTAGGCTGCAGACCACAATACTAGACACAGCTTCATTCACCCTGTTCCCCAGAAAATTATTGCAAGCAAATATGTACACCTGAAAGTAGTTGATGACATAATACATCACAGTGTAAAACAGTACATATGTCTGAATATCTCTGCTAACACCAAAAACATGTAGGAGAAGCAGCACAGACACAGTTACCTACAGTAACCCACTATCCTTTGCCCATTTGGACCCCATATTGTCAACCAATATACAGATATCCTGCAGGAACAGGTTGCTAGCTGTAGGTGTAGAACACAAAATCCTGCACTGGAGTACAACCTACCTGGAATGGATTCACACATTCAATACAGAAGGTCATACTCGGCATGCTCCCACACTTAGAAAAATGAAGCCCATGTCTGGCAACAACAGTGGACTACTATACATATTTGACAGTCACAAATGTTTGTGCACACACTCCACATTGCACACCAGTCATACTTTGCACACACATTGGATAGGAATACACACATATATCAAAGGACAACACAATATGATAGGTCAAACGTACACATACATAGATGTGTGGAAGACAGTGACAGACAGTGACAAAGAGCCTCCCATCATGAGGCCTGTTCCACCCAGCACACATCCAGTTGGCTAAAACCACATGATGTGCAAATATCAGTTGCTGTAGACATTTGCCTCTGGTATCCCTCAGCACTATAGTGCCTGTGGTGCTTGTGATAACTGTGTAACATGACTGTACAAGTCATTATTCATCTAGCAGTTGTATACCGTACCTGTTAAATTTAAACCTGTGTGTGCCTTAGTGTTGTGTGTCTGCTTCCAGATGAATGGTTTATGGCCCATGCACATAAACTGCACTCCCCATTGCCCTACTTTGGCAAGCATGCTGATGTAACTCACCTTAAAATACACCTTTGGTGAATGACTAGCCCTATAAGCTCTGTGGCATGTGCTATAACTGTGCAATGCTATAGTATGATATACTAGTTAGGTAGGAGTTCTTATCCAAGACTTGGCATCTGTGTGTCTGTGTGTGTGTGTGTGTGTGTGTGTGTGTGTGTGTGTGTGTGTGTGTGTGTGTGTGTGTGTGTGTGTGTGTGCGTGTGTGTGCAGGGACCAATGCTTTCATGGCCATTCACAGTCACTACACTCCCCATTGCCCTACTTTGGCAAGCCTGCTGATGTCATTCACCTTGAAATACACCTATGGTGAAAAAGTAGCCTATAAGCTCTGAGGCATGTGCTAAAACTGCGCAATACTATAGTGTGATGTACTTGTTAGGTAGAAGTTCTAATCCCAGACATGGAGACTGTGTGTGTAGGAATCAATGCTTTGTAGCCAGTCACAGTCATTACACTCCCCATTGACCTACTTTGGCAAGCCTGCTGTCATTCACCTTGAAATACACCTTTGGTGAATAACTAGCCCTATAAGCTCCGTGATGTGTGGTATAACTGCCTAATCCTGTAGTGTGGTGTACTAGTTAGGTAGGAGTTCTAATCTCAGACATGGCAACTGCAAAACTTTGTTTGTTTGTCTGTGTAGGACCAATGGTTGTGAGGCCATTCACAGTCACTACAATTTCCATTGCCCTATTTTGGCAGGGCTGCTGATGTCATTCACTTCGAAATACACCTTTGGGAGAAAAGTATTCCAGTAAGCTCTGTGGCATGTGTTTTAACTGTGTAATGCTGTAGTGTGATATACTAATTAGGTAGGCGTTCTTATCCCAGACATGGCAACACCTTTGGGAAAAGAATAGCCCAGTAAGCTCCATGGCTCGTGCTATAACTGCATAATGCTGTAGTGTGATGTACTATTTAGACAGGCATTCTAATCCCAGACATTGCAACTGTAAAACTTTGTGTGTGTTTGTTTGTTTGTCTCTATAGGGATCAATGCTTTTGAGGCCATTCACAGTCACTACAATTTCCATTGCCCTACTTTGGCAGGCCTGCTGATGTCATTCACTTTGAAATATACCTTTGGGTAAAGAGTGGCCCAGTAAGCTCTGTGGCACGTGCTATAACTGAGTAATGCTGTGGTGTGATGTACTAGTTAGATAGGGGTTCTAATCCCAGACATGGCAACTGTAAAACTTTGTGTGTGTGTTTGCCTGTGTAGGGCACAATGCTTTTGAGGCCATTTACAGTCACTACAATTTCCATTATCCTACTTTGACAGGGCTGCTGATGTCATTCACTTTGAAATACATCTTTGAGGAAGGAGTAGCCCAGAAAGCTCCATGATGTGTGCTATAACTGCATAATGCTGCAGTATGATGTATTCGTTAGATAGGAGTTCCAATCCTAGACATGACAACTGTAAAACTTTATGTTAGTTTGTCTGTGTAGGGATCAATGCTTTTGACTCCATTCACAGTCACTAGAATTTCCATTGCCCTACTTTGGCAGGGCTGCTGATGTCATTTACTTTGAAATATACCTTTGGGGAAGGAGTGGCTCAGTAAGCTCTGTGGCTCATGCTATAACTGCATAATGCTGTAGTGTGATGTACTAGTTAGGTACAAGTTATAATTGCTAGACATGGCAACTGTAAAACTTTGTGTGTGTTTGTCTGTGTAGGGATCAATGCTTTTGAGGCTATTCACAGTCACTACAATTTCCATTGCCCTACTTTGGCAGGCCTGCTGATGTCATTCACTTTGAAATACACCTTTGGGGAAAGAGTGGCCCAGTAAGCTCTGTGGCACGTGCTATAACTGAGTAATGCTGTGGTGTGATGTACTAGTTAGATAGGGGTTCTAATCCCAGACATGGCAACTGTAAAACATTGTGTGTGTGTTTGCCTGTGTAGGGCTCAATGCTTTTGAGGCCATTTACAGTCACTACAATTTCCATTATCCTACTTTGACAGGGCTGCTAATGTCATTCACTTTGAAATACATCTTTTAGGAAGGAGTAGCCCAGAAAGCTCCGTGGTGTGTGCTATAACTGCATAATGCTGCAGTATGATGTTTTAGTTAGATAGGAGTTCTAATCCTAGACATGACAACTGTAAAACTTTATGTTTGTTTGTCTGTGTAGGGATCAATGCTTTTGACTCCATTCACAGTCACTATAATTTCCATTTCTCTACTTTGGCAGGGCTGCTGATGTCATTTACTTTGAAATATACCTTTGGGGAAGGAGTGGCTCAGGAAGCTCTGTGGCTCATGCTATAACTGCATAATGCTGTAGTGTGATGTACTAGTTAGGTACAAGTTCTAATTGCTAGACATGGCAACTGTAAAACTTTGTGTGTGTTTGTCTGTGTAGGGATCAATGCTTTTGAGGCTATTCACAGTCACTACAATTTCCATTGCCTTACTTTGGCAGGGCTGCTGATGTCATTCACTTTGAAATACACCTTTGCGAATGGAGTAGCCCAATAAGCTCCATGGTGTGGGCTATAACTGTGTAATGCTGTAGTGGGATGTACTAGTTAGGTAGGAGTTCTAATCCCAGACATGGCAACTGTGAGACGGTGTGTGTGTGTTTGTTATTAATATCCTGTGTGGAGGTAGCTGTGCATGTGTAATAAAAGGACTCATTGTGTGGTGGGTTTTGCAAAATTCTTATATGGTGGGCCTATTATATGTCACAATTCTCACCTTACAGGACAACAGATGTCAAACAGCAGATAGGTTGTTGTAGACATTCCATACACCTACATGTGACATCATGGATTGGGGAACAATATAGGCAACCCTTTTATTACCCAGAGAACAGTCTCCACCCATGTCTTATGCAGAAACACACTTGGTTAGGTAACAACCACTATGTTGGTAGTTTACTGCATATTGCCCACAGATAGTAACCATGGTGTAATTGCAGTGGACTACAGAGGACATGGCACCCTGTCCCATCCCTACAGTAGGCAAATCATTGCATATCAGTGGTCCTTTGCTACATTCCTCACTGGACTCCTGCAACAGCTGTAGAGTCAGCAAATGTAACCCACAAAGAAAATACCATGCCTTATACACATGTCCTGTATGGACAGATGCCACTAACACCAGTGAATACCTGTATCATGCTGTCAATGTAGGTGCAGGGTCAACCTGGTTTCCATTGCTAGTTCTGATCACAAGAGGTCAGGAATGGGACATCAGATGATAATCTGTCCACACAACATGCCCCAGACACCACAGGTACAGTTCCACATGTCACAGAACATGCATGTGGGATGTGTGCACATCCCAGACACCATCCATGTTATGGAATATATAACACATACATGGCAAGCATTGCACAGCACTGGCCACCCACAAGAGTAACCCAGATGAGTGGATGGTGAATACAATACCCACCTGTGTGGGGCAATCCAGAGACTACACCCCTGAGCCACACTGCAGACCATTGCCATGTGGCCTGATGCCAAGGTATACCCTTTACCTAGCCTTGCACAGCCTTCTGGCACAACCACTACACACCTGTGAAGCAATGCACCCATGCATGTCAGTACTGGCAAATGTGTGTATGTGTGTGTGTATGTGTGTGGAGTATAAAGATTTGGATGCCATTCACACTCACTACACCTCCCAGTGGCCTACTGAGGCATGCCTTCTGATGTCAGACACTTTGACATACCCTTTGCCCATATATCAGCCTGATAACCTCTGTGGTGCATGTGACACCTGCATAATACTGCAGTGTAGCAAACTAGTTAGTTAGGAATTCTAATCCTGACCCTGCCAACTGTGATAATGTGTGTGAGTCCCTGAGAGAGTGTGGCTGTGTCATCCTTGACACCTATTCTTGTGGACAGGCACATGTACTACACCTACCTCATCCCTCCTTTGTCACAGTTGCTGATGTCACTCACCATCAAATATACCTTTGGAGATCTCTCCAACATGTAAGCTCTGTGGTGCATGTGATAACTGCATAGAAATGTAATAGCAATGTATAGTCATGCAGGGATTGGAAACTCTGTACTGGTAAGTGTATGACACAAACATGCTTAGCTTTCACTCTCCTACCCCCTTCCTATCTTACTTTGTCTCTGTCTGTCTCTCTCACTCCCTCTCTGGTGGATATGGAGAAATACCCCTACTTTGTTTAGGCAGCAGCTTGTGTTTTGTAAGTGATGCTCATGATCAGCTGATGGCCTGTGCATGAATTGCAGTCAGCCACTGGCTGATTACATGTGGAACATCTGTGGTAATATTCCCATAGCCAATTTTATGGAAATACACTCCTATAACTAGGAACATCATGTGGATGTTTGCCCTTTTCATTCACTGTGAGCAGGACTTCATGTCAGTGTTTGGCAAACAGCATCACAGATGGTAGTGGGATATACCTGTAACAACATACACTGCGGAGACAGGCCAACAAACAGGAGGGGGATTTTCCAGACATGACTACAGAATGTAAGTCTTGTTCTTCTGCATTTGAAGTAATGTTGGTTTAACAGGGTTTGTGTGGATATGGCTGGTCTACATGATTTAATACCTGTCATGACAGTGTTATGTGGTTGAGGAAACTCCCACCTGTACAGCTATCTGCAGACTGGCCAGTGTTTGGAGTCTTATGTGTGTTGTGCTACTCACAGATTACCTATCTTTAGAACTGCAGAAGCATAGTCTGAGGATTGCAGTCAGTACATGGTGACAGCCATGAAAGTTACTGACTTCATATCCCTCATAGGTCATATGTCACAACAAACCCCATTACACCAGTAAATGTATGAAGTTATCACAGCAACATGTCAATATTGGCCCTGTGTTTGTGCCTTCAGCCACAACTCCGTCAGCCGTTGTACATATGTCATGCAATAAGAGGTGCATATGTTCAATACACCATTATTTATTGACATCATACCAGATAACAAGTCAGTGAGATATCAGACTGATAGACATGCTATGTATAGTAGGAGTTATATTTGAGGCCAAAACCTGGACATTCTGTCTTAGTGTCTACAGTAGTGAGGTCTGTGTACTTATGGTGATTGTCGACAGTGTGTGTATTGCGAATATGTACCTTGGCCTGTGTACAGACTGTGGTAGATGACATTGTTCTTGGTGCTGTTCTATCTGATGTTACATGCTGCTCTAGTATATGGCACCCTATCAGCTTACATGTTTGTAGAGCCAAACACACACACATGTCCCATACCACAGTCAGGCATCAGAATACACTGTGTATTGGCCCAGTATATGTAGGGTTAGTGTGTGAGTGGCACATCTGAGGATGGTGTTGATCAGACAGTCCATATACTGTAATATTAAACACGCTTACCATATGTGGCTGTGGCTGTGTTCACATCAGTTGTGGGTATGCACTGTCACACAAGTGTCTGTTACGCTGTGCTGTGACATGCCTGTAGAGCCTACTATATTTGCAGGTACATGTGTATTCTCCCTTAGGAAATGTAGGCCAGTGTTGTGGCAGTCTGTATGTAGTTTGCACAGTGCTTTGTGACATACCTAGCAGCTCAGTGTACTTACCCAGTGTGATGTTATGTCCAGATATTTGTCAGATGTACTGCTGCCAGGCCACCATAACTGTTGTGTATTTCTGACAAAGCAGTGGGATGCTGTACAGATGTGTGTCACTAACTACTGGGTAGTATGTGGGCATGTGACCACTGCACCACTGGTTATTATGTGTCTGGACAGACAGGAGTGTGTGAATGCATAAACTGTGTGGGCATATGTATTCCATTATTTACATCTTATATCCATTTACATGGCTGTTAACATCCACATTGTCAGGTGTGGTCCATATGTCTTGCACTAAAGTGTTCTGTGTATATGTCTGGACTGACCAGAGTGTGTCAGACTGTCCACATTTATTGGTCATATCTCTGCTGTATTCCATAGGACCATTACTGAGATATATGTGGTACTGTACTATGATCACCTTAGGATGTCTGTCAGTAACTGATGGCATACATGTCAATAGCAGATGTGACCTCTCACACACAACATTTCTGTTAAGACAACCCCTGTTACAATAGAAAAGTCTATATTTATACCTGCAATACTCACATGACATCCCCTTCCATATAAGGCTGAGACTATTGGTGCTGAGGTATGACTCCACTCCATGTTCTGGAAATATGTTAAACATATATATATATATATATATATATATAGATATATATATATATATATATATATATATATCT